>NC_140795.1:43125208-43725208 GCF_037176805.1 Vigna unguiculata | reverse complement strand
CATATTATAAATTAAAAGGTGAAAAAATTAATTCATATTTGTATAATCTATAATAATATACCTCTAAATTATAAAATTTAATTACAAATTGTACTATTACTAGAACACAAGGCGCGTATTGAACATGTGTGTTCACATTTTTTATTTTTTATAAAAATTTAAGTTAAAATCAATAACAAACATATAATTAATTTTTAAAATAGTTGTTAATGTAAAATTGAAAAATAAAAAATGTAAAGAAAATTTTTTAAAATAACGGGTAACGGTTAAAAGTAAATTATTTATAAAATAATTGTTTTTAAAATAATTAAGGTTAAAACTGTAATAATAAAATATAAACACAAAAAAGATATTTTCTCTGTATATATTTAATTCAAAATTTTAAAACTATTTTTGTCACTTATAAATTGTCTAATTCTTAATATGATCCTAATTTTTTAACTTCCATAACCCAGCTTTACTTTTAAATAATTCAATTCAGAATTTCAAAAAGAAAGAAATTGAGGTATCCAATGCAATTGGGTCATAAGATTCCTTGCACCCAACCATGACTCAATTTTTAAATCTTAAGTTCGGACAGGACTGTGCCGTTCATTTGTAGTAACACCAATTATTTTCTTAATATTTGAAGTATGTAAAATATTAAAATATATACTATGAGTAGTCATTTCTCATATAATTATATAATTAAATTTATGTGGCAGTTGTTGTTTGATGGATAAATATCTCGGAGGGTTTGACTTTTAGGTCCAACACCTAAATTCATTTTTAATTAAATTTTTATTTTACTTTATATATATATATATATATATATATATATATATATATATATATAATGAGTGGTTTAAGATATTTGAATTACTTTTAATAATATTGAAGAAATATCTCTATTAATAAATATAATAAATTTAGATAGTAGACAGAAAATATTTATATAAAATTAATTTCTAAAGATGAGGTTAAATAAGAGGGGCAATGAAGATAAAAAGAGAGCACATTGAATTGAATGATTATAGTTTAGAGATATTTGTATATTTTTAGCTAAACATAAGCAAGTAAAATTGGTCACATGCCACACTTCTTTATTTGTCTATTATCTTTTTAAAGACAGGACATTATTTTTTAACGAGTAGTTAGGAGTTATCCTAAAAATCTTTACTTGAATATTTTGAACTTTCGTTTTTATTAATTTTTTTTATACATAGTATTGGGTTATAAAGGAGGTCTATTTTGAAGTTCATAATCATCAAGAGACGTTTAGGAGTCAAACACTTTTTAGCTATAAATAAATATAAGTAAAACTCACTTTAAACGTTATTATAATGAGTTATTAAACTCTGCATAAATTAAACATAACTTAATTTTCCAATTATAATCTGAACATACATCATTTAATGTTGAACACATCTAACTAGAAACTGCCAACTTCTAAATATCACGACATTGAAACCATCCACACAATTTTTGTGGACAAATATGAATCGAAAGCAATGATTGAGAAATGTGAAAAATACTATGGGCTGTATCCAGTGTTTGACTTCTGTCTTTTTGATATGGATATAAGAACAAAATAATCCCAACCAAAATAATTTTTTTGTAAGAAAAGAAAAAGAAAATGATAGTTAAAGGTCAAATAAAAGTAAAAAAAAAAAGAAAAAAATTGTGTCAAAGTATATTTTCCTATTAAAATCACGGTACTTTTAAGTTGTGCATAACTTTAGAAATTGTAATTTGAGAAAAGTTTCTCCAAGTCATCTAAATTATATCTATAGTTTTCTAGTACCTTTACCAAATCACTAACTCACTAATTTAATTTACTAATATGATGTAATAATTACCTCATAATGATATTTCTAAGAATTTTTCTTCTAGCTTAGAGATAAAGCCGACACTTGAAAAGATACATTTGTTTTTCGTTTTTTTCTCTCCGGCTGAATAGATTCCTTTCCTAATATTTTATTTTTTCATTTTCATTTTTTTATGAAGAACCATAACCCTTCTAAAAACGTTTTCTCTTCTCCGTTGAAAAATAATAAGATATTTTTAAATTCGGACAAGTCCGAAGCCCAGAGGACCCGATGATCCGAACGAACTCTATAATCCGGACGGGTCCGAAGACACGAATTGGCCCAACAATCTGGACGGGCATGAAGACCTAGATGTACTTGATGACCCAGACGGGTTCAACGAAACAGACGAGGTCGAAAACCCGGACAGACCTAACGATCTGAACGAGCTCGATGATCAGGACATGCACAACGACACAGACGAAACTGACGATTAGGACTGGCCAGACGACTCGGACAAACACAACGATCTAGACGACCCCAACGATTCGGACAGTCCCGACGAGCCCGACAAGACGGACAGATACAACGAGATTGACAGGCCCAACCAGCCCAACAACCTGGACAAGTATAACGACTCGAACGGGCACAACGACCCAGACCTGCCAAACAACCTAGACAAGCACAGAGATTCGGACAGACTCGATGACCTAAACGAGTCCGACGACACGAATGAGCTCGATGATTCGGACGAGCCTAACGACCTAGACTGGCTCGACAATCAGGACGAGCTCGACTATCCAGACGGGCCCGACTATCCAAATAGGTCCAACGATCTGAACGGGTCTGACGATCTAGACGAACTCGACGATCTAGACGAGTCTAACGATTTGGACGAACCAAAGACCATGACAAACATGACGATTTGGATGTGTCGGACGTCCCTAACAATCTGGACAGTCCCGATGAGGCGAATGGGCCCGACATGCCCTACGAGACGAATAGGCCCAACGAGTCGGACAGACACAACGGGACAGACGGGCCCGATGAGCCCAACGATATGGATAAACACAACGACTTGAGCAATCTCGACGACTCGGACAAGCACGAAGACGAGACGAGCCCGATGACTAGACGGGTTCGACCTCCTGAACGGTCCCGACTGACCCAATGATCTGGACGGGCCTGACGACTTGAACGCGCCTGACGACCTGGACGGGCCTGACGACCCAGACGGACCCAATAACCCAGACGGGCTCGTCTATCCCGACAGGAATGTCGATTCAGACAGGCCCGACTATCCAAATGAGTTCAATGATATGAACGGACCCGACGATTCAGACTGGCCCAATGGTTTATTAGTTTTTTACTGGTGTAACGCATGGGACATTTTAAATTTTAAATTGTATTCTTTTTTATTATAAATGTAAGTTTTTGATATAATGAAAAGAAAAGCAATACTACATATTATAAGTTTAATATTTTAATTATATCTAATATCATCATCATATTTAAACAATTTTTATAATCTTTTTCTAAGTGATTTGAAGTTTATTTTTTAATTTTTTTTTGCAAAAAATTTTGCTGCAACGTGTCAAGTTCCTGGTATGACACATGACATTGTCAGTGTCACATGGTAGGATAATGTCACGTGTCAATGACTATATTACTCTATTAGTGTAACATGTATACAAATAACAAAATTGGTTTGAATTTGGAAAGAAACAATATTGCTCTATTTTGAAAAAAAGAATTGGGTAACTATAATGCTTTATTAGTATAACATTTTTTTTACAACTAAATTTTAATATAAATATTAGTACTTTTTTTAAAAATATTTACACTTAATTAGTTTTAATCTCATAAAAAGGATTAAAATATATATTTCAATTATTAAAAAAATGGAACAAAATTGAATCAAAGGGACAAAAATATAGACTAAATTGAAGAGACAAATATGAGGACTAAATTGAAATCAAGACAATAACATTTGGTAGTGACACTAACACATGATATTGTACTGCCACGTGACATTGACAGTGTCACATGTCACATCAGAGACCTGGCATATGGTAACCAAATTTTTTGTTAAAAAAAATAAAAAAATAAAAAAATAAAAAATTAAAAAAAATTAAAAAACCAGAGTTTGACATGTGTCACAACATTAACGCGTTAATAATTTTTTTTTCTGAAATATACGAATTGATGCACTTTTCAAACTTTGGGATACAATTAATACTTTTTTAGAAGTAGAAACCAAATTGACATACCCCTACTAAAATGAAGATAATCCAAATAATTAAACCTATTATTTTATGGTAATACTAAATTTAATAATCAATGAATTATAGTATTAATAATATAAAACACTAATTAATTTTGAAACTAAAATTATATTGAAACTGACTTTTTCTAAATGTACATTTAATGTAATTATTATTACACTTGACGTTTTCTAAATGTACATTTAATGTAATTATTATTACACTTGAGAAAAGCATTCATTTCGCATCTCACTGTATCTTTCTTCTAGAGGCTTCTTTCTTGGAGTTCATCCACTTTGGTGCTTTGGTCATTCTGAGGAAGATTTCATCCATGCTTCATAGTTTCCATTCCTGTTTTCCAGAATTCTATCTCTTTACTTAATCAGATAAGGTAAGTCAAATTTTATTTGGGTTCCATGTTCAGGTGGATTTCAATAATCCCTTCTTGATACTTATTTTCTAATTTGTGATTAATTTTCTAAATTGATTTGGATTTTGAGTTTGTTTTATGAATATCGATAGTGATAGAAGAATTGGTTTTATTATAAATAGAATGATTATCGGTGAAATGGTGAAAATGATTGTAACCCTAATTTTTTGAATTTGATAATTTTTAGATGAATTATTTTACATGTTCAAATATATATTTAATTTGAATATTTGATTGTTAATATTTATTTGATTTGAATATTAAAAAATCATTTTACACATAGCATAAGTCGAATAGAACAATGAATTCGACATCCCAAAAATACTCAATAACCAAAACATGTTTTGAATATAAGGTTCTAATGTTCATAAAAAATAGAAGTAAAAATTTAAATGCATATTATTTCTTTGTCGTGAATAACCAACTCTGTCGAAAATGAACATTAGGAGTGTCTTCATCGATAATTATATAAAAAATGTATGTATACTTACACATGTGTTAAATCATTTTGAATTTCTACATGTTTAATTTCTTCGTCATTGACAGTGTGACGTGACCATAATTAAGCTTGAGGTCACATATAATTATACAGCATATATATATAACACTATAAAAGTAATGGATGATTAGGGATGTCAAAAATATCTGTACCCGCGGGTATTTGCGGATAAAACCCACAACGGGTAGGAAATGGATATTAAAAATGGATACCCACTACCCGCGGGTATGAATATTTTTGATACCCGCATGTTAACGGGCGGGTACGGGTATCATAGTATCCGTACCCGTGGATACCCGTACCCGCTAAACTTTACCTTATATATATATATATATATATATATATATATATATATATATATATATATATATATATATATATATATTAGTAAACAACATTATGAGTCTTCATTCAATAATGATGGTCAGATTCTTACCCAACAAATGAGTAAATTACTTCCATATACTGTGTAGGCATTGATGTGTCTCTAAGACTGGTTATGGACCAATATGGAAGGTAATGAAATTAACACTTTTACTTAGATATTTTAATTAAGTGATTGTTAGAAATTTTTACTGAACTTCATATGTTTTAAGGCTCTTCTAGATTAAAATTGGACAACATGAAACTTTATACATTATTGCAAGAGATGGACATAGATGAAGTTAGTAATTTTTTTAATATTTTATTCAAAAATAAACTACAATATAAATTGATAGTGATTTTTTATTTGTTTGTTTTTCAAGAATCAATCGGAGAAAGGGGACTTGTTGATCTAAACACTAATTATGGTTAAGTATTTATATTTTAAAATATTTTTGTAAATACCCACGGATATCCGTGGATACCCGCGGATATGAAAAAAATAGACGGGTACCCGCATAACGGATACCCGACAGATATGGGTACGGGTACGGGGCGAATATTTATCCAGCGGGTAGGGTACGGGGGAGCTACTACCCGTACCCTACCCGCCCCGTTGACATCCCTATAAATGACATTTACTAATAGTTTTAGCTACCGAAGTATATGATGTAATATTTTTGCAATGAATAGGAATATAGTTAAAGAACAATTATGATTATTCCTGATGGATGGACCCAGTTGTTGGTCTTAGCCTTCCCATTAGAATGATGAATATATATAAATAATTGTTGGTGTTTGTTGGATGTCTTTATGTCTCATTAATCACCGTCGAAATTTGTGGTTCACATTTTACATTATCTCATCTATTTACTGATTTACTTTGCATCTTTTTATTATTTTGGCTTCAATATTGATTTACTCCTAATATTCCTTCAATTTTTTAATTTAATTGTAATAATTTTTTTAATTTGTTAATTTTTGTTCAATTTAATTTTCATGTCAACACCATTAAAATAGTTGATAAATTATAAACAGTGACGGTCACATATTATTTTTTAGTTTTTTAAATTTTTTAAATTTTTTTATTGAAAACAATGTTCAGGTGTCAGGTCAATATTATGTCATGTGTCGCATTAAGTTTTTTATATTCAATTTGGTCTTTATATTTATTATTTTTGTCAATTTGGTCTCACTTTTTTTTTAAACTGAGCAATTTTGTCTCACTCCAAATTAAGACAAAATTTAATTTTATATAAATATTATATTGATTTCTTATTAATTTAGAGTTAGAGTTGATTTAAAATTAAAATGAAAATTTTAAAAGTAGAGAATAACACCATTGATTTAAAATTTTAAGAGATTAAAAATAATATAAAGTAATATAATTGATTAATATAAATTTTATGTGATTTTTTATAGTTGATGTGATTTTTAACCTCCTAAATTTTTGAACCAATGGTGTTAGTATTTAATTTTAAAATTTTCCTTCTAATTTTAAACCAACTAACCCTAAACAAAAAACATTTAATAAAAATGTAAATTTTAATAAAAATATCAGTATACTATTTATATAAAAATTAAATTTGGTCTCAATTTAGAGAGAGATTAAATTGCTCAATTTAATAAAAAATCGGACCAAATTAAAAGAAAATAAATGAATACCAGAACCACATTGAATATAAAAAATTGACAACGACACATGGCATGATATTGGCGTGACAAACGAACATTTATTTTTTAAAAAGTCATAAAATTACACGTGGTAGTAACCATTCACAATCCATTAATTATTTTAATGACGTTTGCAAAAATGATCAAATTGAACAAAATTAACGAATATTAGAACCAAATTGAAAAAAAAAAATATTAGGACCAAATTGAAAAAACTGAACGAATATTAAGACCAAATCAATATTTAAGCCTTTATTTTTAACATGATGTAAGTTTGCCTTATCATCATTTCTAGGGTTATAACTTTAAAAGTAATGTTACAAAGTAAATTTCAAGTTCAACTCAACTTCACACAAATCGATTTGTAACATGAGATTTGCATCCATTTATATATTATAAAATCATATTATCTTTAGTTAATGTAAGAACTCCAACACATCTCTCTCATGCCGAGACATATATACCTTGAGTATGAGACTGACATTAATAGATTACCCAATAACTTTTTGATAGTAGGTGGAACAATAGACCCGACAAATAACAAGGATAATTTTTACTTAATAACTCTATACCATATTAAGAAGTGGACTTTAAGTTTAATCTCAATATTACAAAACTGATTTTGTAAGATAAGATTTTCATCCACTTATATACTATGAAATTATCTTATTTTTCCTGTATGAAAACTCGAACGCATATAATTCTTGTACTTTTTTGCAAACAAATGCACTTTTCTTAATTCAATTTCAAACTCAAGTTAGCTAATAAGGTTAAGAGTATATATGACTTTGAGATTTTCTAAAAAAAATAGAGATTTTGTTTCCAAATATCACAAGAATTTTGTTTTAAAAAAATGAAACAAATAATTCATTTTAGATTACGGTATTTCAGCTCCAACTTCCAATTTTGTAATAACTCAGCTGAGAAATTTGTTGAAGTGTCGTTATCGTCAACATAAGTACATGTTCAATCACTATTTATAGTAAATTTATTACTTGTTTATTATATATATATATAGTGAAGATTAAAGAGAAGAGGCAATAACTGAGTTTTATATTCTTTGCTTAGACTTTTCATTCAGAGAAAGAAGAAAATAACACAGAATGAGCAGAAGAAAGGGTTCTTCGTTTTCGTCTTCTTCAACTGCTGAACAAGTTACTGAAGGAATCGATGGCACTGCCCTCACTGCTATTGTTACAGGTGATCACTTCTTTTTCTTAATGAAAAATAAAATCATTGTTTTTCTTCTGTTTAACGAATCGATGCTTCAATTTTCTCTTCCTCCTGTTAAGAAAATAATTTTTATTTATTTATTGCTCTGAGTGAGTGGTAGTGAAAGCTATAACAAAAGTGACAGTGATTATGCATACATAATAGTGATGGCTAACAGTTTGATGAACCAGTTTGATTTCGATTTTCCAATAAAAGAGTGTTTATATTTAATGTTCATCTCATAGTTTCAATATCAAGATTCTTATTTTACTAATTAAGAAAGACATTCTTGTAAACCTTTCTTTTCTTGGTTAAAATTATCATAAAATTATAAAATTTTATACAATCAGGTTTAGTTTTTAATAAATTAATAAATTTAAATAAAAACAGTGTATTAGTAGTGTCTTGTTAGCATTCATGTATAAAACCAAAAACACAAAAACTAAAGAAAGTGCTAACCCTCATTTTGTAACACTCCAACCAACACCGGGCCTTCTCAAGCCCAATAGAAACTCTACTAGACTAGTATAGGGAAATTGTTTTTTGCACCCCTATATATATATATTAGTTTAAAATTTTTTTAAATACCTGCTTAAACCTAGTCTAAACACATTGACTTACAAGTTGAACATAGAACAATTTTTTAAAGTTGACGATGAGAACAAACAGGTGCAACGAGTGGTATTGGCGCTGAAACTGCTCGTGTTCTTGCGATGCGTGGTGTTCATGTAATAATGGGGGTTAGAAATTTGGTTACTGCAAAAGATGTTAAAGAAGAAATACTTGAGGAATATCCTTCTGCTAAAGTTGATGCTATGGAATTAGACCTTAGTTCAATGGCATCTGTTCGAAAATTTGCGTCAGACTTCATTTCTTCTGCTCTTCCATTAAACATTCTCATGTAAGTGTATACAACTTCTCAATAATTTTCACATGAAATGGAAATTGAGACTTGTTCAAGTTATTTTACTTAGAAAAAACTAGTTGTTCAGTATGAGTTAATGATATTTATTGTAAGAAAACAATGGAGTACTAATGTTTATGATTTATTTTTTGTAATTTAAGAAACAATGCAGGAATATTTGGAACCCCTTTCATGCTGTCTGAGGACAATATTGAACTGCAATTTGCCACCAATCACGTAGGTATGTAGAAACTATCGAATGTTTCACAACATGATACTGTTGTAGTGAGTCTAAGTCTCATATTGAGTAAAAAATAAGAAAGTTGAATATTATATAAGAATGTAGATTCATAGACCTATTGTTTTAATGTTTTGGGTTAAGAATGATATCAGTCTCTGTGGGTATGACTCATATTTCCTTACTGTTGTATCTCTTCGGTGATTCTCTTTCTCGATACTCCTAGAACATCGAAATATATAGATCGGGGATAGTTTAAAGCATCATGTGATTCTTCTAATTTGTGTTGTTTATATCTGACATAAAATGCCGCATATGCAGGTCATTTTCTTCTAACCAATCTGCTGTTAGATACTATGAAGAAAACAACACATGAAAGTAAGAGAGAGGGAAGAATTGTTATTGTCACCTCTTGTGCTCATCGATTATCCTATCGTGGAGGAATCCGTTTCGATAAAATTAATGATGAATCAAGGTAAGAAGTCAACGTGATTTTGTGTAGTGTTACGCAGGATATAAGGGTTTTGTGTTGTTCATTATTTTTGCTTTTTTGTGTACAGTTATCGGAAATTTTGTGCATATGCTCAGTCAAAGCTTGCTAATGTTTTACATGCCAATGAACTTGCAAGACGTTTTAAGGTACGTTAATATCTATTGATAACTATTAGAATGTTTGTTGTATCCATTAATTTCTTTAAACTTTTATGAAACATTGTTGTTCAATGCATCACTTCTCTGATATATGTAATTAATATTACTTCTTTGATATGGTGATCAGGAAGAAGAAGTAGATATTACTGTTAATTCTGTTCATCCAGGAACCATTATCACCAATATTGATCGTTACTACGTTAACCCTGGTAATTAACTACATGCTACATCAAATCACGTTGTCTTTAGTTTTCTCTTTTTCGTTTTTTCTTTTGTCCAGCAATTGTATATATTTCCATCAGTTGCATGCATGTTTTATGCAGGACTTGCAGCTGTACTTAAGAAGTTTATAAGTTTTGCATTTAAAAATGCTCAACAGGTGAGTTAGTTAAACTAATTTGATCCACAAGATAATGATATTATAACTCTCATTTTTTTACTCGCATATTTTTTACTTGCATATTTTATGCGTTGACGTGATTTAGTATGGATCGTTGATTAATATATCAATTTTCTTTTTGAGATAATCAATGACTCATATTAAATCACGTCATAAAATAAAGAATAAGAGTCAAAGTATAATTTTTTTTATGTATAATATATAGTTTTCTAAATTATATTTTAAATTAGTATGTAATCTATTTGAATATATTTTTATATTAATCAAAAGGCATTCCTTTTTTCTTTATCTTGTTACTACAGGGAGCATCAACAACATGTTACGTAGCATTGCACCCTGAAGTTAAGGGACTTAGTGGAGAGTATTTTGCAGATAATAAAATCGCCAAAGTAGGGTCAAGAGGAAGGGATATTGAGTTGGCTAAGAAACTTTGGGATTTCAGTATGAATTTGATCAAGTAAAAACTTTGTGTTGCGCCAATGTTAACTAAAACGTTTTGAATTCATGCTTCAAATTTGAATGCATGAGGAACGAGGTACAAGAAAACAACACATTTGACATTACTTCTAGCCTTTAAGCTTCTTCAGATCTCAGATGACGAAAAAATTGAAGTATTTGTTGTTATATAGCCTTAACGTGTGTTTGAAGAAGAGATTTCAAAAATTTCAAGAAATTAAAATATATAGTATTTGAACTTATAATTGAATTTCTTTTGTTTATTAAATAGTTTGTTTGGATGGAGTAATTAAAATTTCTTAGATTTTAATTTTTTTTTTGAATAAAGTAATTTAATTTCTATTTTATGACAAACTCAATTGTTTTCTTAAGCTTGAGTTGAGTTAGTTCGACATTTGATCCAGGATGACTCATCTTGACTTTCGATTTAGGTTGACTCATGAAGATTTAACCTAGGTCAACTCGGCTCGACCTTTAGTCTAAACCAACTCGACTTAACCTTTGGCCCATTTAACTTGATTCAATCTTGGTTCAAGCCGACTCGGCTCTAACTTCGACTTGGGTCGACTCGATTCTACCTTCGATCCGAACTAACTCGACTCTACCTTCAACTTGGACTAACTCGACTTCAACTTCAACCTAGGCCGACTCGCTCATAAGCTCGGCTTGGTTTTATTTTTGAATGTTAGTTTTATTTTGGTTTTTATTTATTTTTCAATTATCTATTTTACTTAATACATTTTCTTAAAATAGAATTTTATATATATATATATATATATATATATATATATATATTTCTTCTAATTTTGTTTGTAGACAATGTATCAGAAAAATATATAAAATTTAAAAATTAATTAAGCTTTAAAGAAAATGAAAAAAAAAATAAAGATAAAAAAGGATATATATAAAATATATATATATATATATATATATATATATATATATATATATATATATATTTATATATATATATTTTGAAATCCGGTAAATATATATTTTGAAATTCGTTAATTATACTTATCAGATATTGAAATCCAGATATTGAAATCCAGTAATTTCTTTAACTAAAATTAGAAATTCGGTAATCTTTTTAACCGAGTTTCGAAATTTAATTTTCTCTTAAACATGTTTTTTTGAAATTCGTTTGAGGAGTCCATGTTGGTGAAGTATTAAATTGAGAAAGTAAAAGTGAAAAGGTCATTTTAGATGTTTTCAAAAATATAGGAGTGTTGAAGAAATGGTTGGGGTGGAGGAAGAAGCCCACTAGATAGATACCCAGCTGCTTCACTGGGAAACTATTTTACTAATTTTCTATACCCAAACAAGGTCATTTCTTTCTGCACCTCCCTTTTTTCCTTCCTGCATCCCATAAAACCTAATAACCTAATTTTACCCCTCATTAAAATTATATACCTAACCCTTTCCTCCTGTGCATGTGTCATTGGTCTGTCTCAATTCAAAGGTAATGTCCAAATTAAAATATTGTTTTAGCTAATTGTGTTTTGGTAGTTAGTCTTAAAAAGTTATATATAGTAAATAAATGTTAAACTTTAAATTGTGATAATGCACTATGCTGATTATTGGCTTAAATTTAAATTGTGTACTTGATAAGACTATCAACAACCAGAATTCTTATATCAATTTCAGCTATCAACAACCAGAATTAAATTATAATAGTAGTTTCAGAATTTTCTAGTTGAAAACATTTATTTGGATTATAATAAAAAAATATGTTGTGGTTAGATATAAAATTTATTTGGTATTGTAATTGAAAATCTGATTTGAAATTTCGGGCCATTTGAAATTTGCAGCGTGGACGAGCCAACAAGTAAAGCTAATCATTAACCCATTTTTTTTATAATTATATTTTGATCTATTTTTTTTACCCAATTTTTTATTCACATTTAATCCATTATTTAATTATATATTTTAATTTTTTTATAATAGTGTGATGTGATAATTTAAGGATGATCGGAGTGATGGATTAAAAGCGAGTAAAAAAAAGTTGGTCAAAATATCATTATTCTCATCTTTTTTAAACTCAAATAGCGTCGGTCATGTCATATCTGATATTAATTTAAAATCCATTAATTTAGTTTATAAATTGTAATCTAAATTATAGAAATTAATTATTTTTTTTCTCTAAAATTTGATTGATATTTAAATATTTTTCTTGTAATGATATAATATGTATATGTAATGATTTTCTAAATTATATTCTATATTAGTTGATAATACGGGAAATATATTATTTTTATATAAGCTTTTGTATTTAGCTTTTTAACAACTTTGATAATTATAGTTTGGAAAATGATTGAATGACTACCCATTTTTGATTACTTTCTTATTCCCTGATGTGGAAAATGAGTTTAGAATTCTTTTTACTTTGAAAAAAGGCAGTGGCACATGATTGAAGGTTAATGAAAGTTAACTTACTATTAAGCTGTGAGAGTGAAAAAAGAAGCAACAGTGAGAGTGGAAAAAGAAAACCAAAAGCGGTTTTTGAAAAAAAAATCCCTCGCAGACCCTCACATACCATCCACATTGGCACCAAAATACTTTCAACCTCTCCGCTGTACTTGCGAAATCTACCGTGCCAGTTGTCTTCTTCGAAAATCCACCCTCTCAACGAAAGGCACCTTCTTTGTTCCGTTTTGGGAATGGTAATTGTTCCCTGCGAAATCCACTGAAAGGGGGTTTTGAACACGTAGGGATTGGTGCAACATTTGGTATCTGCATCCCTTCTTGATTCGAGGTCTTCTCGGATGTCATCACAATGTTGACCCTATAAAGTAATAAGTGGTGACCTTCTTTGTACTTTTTGCACAACAGTTTCACCTTTGTTCTGTTGTAAGGAAGTCCACAACTAAAACATTGATAGTGTCCTGGAATACCTCAGTGACATGTATAAAAGGTATATTTACTCCTATCAGAAATTGGTGAGGAATAATTTGCCCACAATAGCCACATCACACATATGATAACAAAGGCTGCATTTATTGGTGACGCCTGATGCATTACATGGTGACGCCCGTTACTTTTTGCACAAAAAGATCAACTGGGGTTTGGTTTTTGGGGTACTCAAATTGTTCACCATTAACAACGACACACATGACCTTCAAAGCATGGGTGCAAGGTATATTGAACCTAATAAATATTGTTGGAGATAATTGGTCCACAAAATGTACCTCACATATAAATTAATTTTGGATGGATATCTGGTGACCAAATTATTCCGAATTATGTTTTAGTAATTTAAATTTAATTAAAATTTAATTAAGATTTATATTTTATTAGATTAAATTAAATTAAAATTAAAATTTAATTTATATTTAATTTTACATATTTTTGTAATTTTCTTTAAATTTAATGTTAAATATTTATAAAATATATTTTTTAAATATTTGTGGATATTCGTGGGTTTTAAAATACTTATAAGTATTTCTTAAACGGGTACCCGTACGGGTAATAGACGATTTTTTTTTGTTGCGGGTAGGTACTATTTGTGCCCGACTCAACCCGTTGTCATTCCTAATTACTACACTGATCAACTATTTTTTGTTTCTAAAATTTTTAAGTGAGAATTTTCTTTTAATGTTAACTGAAAGTGACATTTTCATAACTATTTTTCTGAGGCTTTAGTCTCACCCTATGTTCTCTTTATTATGATAGTAGTAACTATGGCTTTGTTTGGGCAACCTTTTATCCCCTTTCAATTTATTAAATTTGTAATTGTTGATAAAATAAAAAATCAATTCGGAATCTTTCATAATTTATGTATCTGAAGTGACATTACAACTTAAGTTACATTGGTTGTATGAACAAAATACTTTAAAAGTTGTTATTCCTAGATTGAAAAAGGAAATACATATTCTTAGCATTGTCTTTCCTTAAAGTAGGTATTTGTTTTAGATGTTGTTCTCTTTGCAAATGTAACAAATATCACATGTCTAGTTTGAAAGTGATTGGTTTAGTGTTGGAATATACTCTTTAACAGTTTTTTACACTTATTCTTTAGTGAAAATCATAAAATTTAGTTAATCTTACAACTTATAAATTTTAATTAATAGAGAATGTGATCCAAACATTCCCTTATATAAGGAGGCAATGCAACTTTTAACTTTGTGTTTGAAATAGAAAATTTCATAAATTTTATGATATTCAGATACATTAAATTCAAATTGTTTGGATAAAATAATTCAAATCTAATAAATTGTAATTCTTTTTATCTCAATTAAGTATTTACAAAATTGTAGTTTATATATGTCAGAAATTATAAAACCGTCCCCGTATTTTTTTAACTTATGTTGTTTTTTAAGTGTGATATAGCATAGTTTAGTGTGATATTTGCATTACTTATATTTTTTTAACCCAAAAATATTATTATTTCTTCATAACATGTTGTCTTCTATCTCTCCTCGTATAAACTAACATTTAATCACTTTCAGAATATCAGTAATTCAAAATGAAAGCGAAGGCTAACAACATTCTCTAAGCATTATTATTTGCATATTGTGATATATTTCCAAGAGGTGAGTTAGATTATGTGGGGGGAGAAGACAATCATTGATTAATATTGACTAAATTATGTACTAGTTTATAAACATTAATTTTAATTTGTTTCTTAGCTCTTGTACTCAATTTTGCAGCACAACTTATGTCATAATTATATTTTTTTATTAAATTCATATGATGAAATTCCTACATTAATTAAAAATAAAATAATTTTATAATATATAAATGGATGTAAATCACATCTGAATTACCAATTTTAAAATATGGTCTCTCAGGAACAATTTATAAAGTTAAAATTATCAATCTTTAAAGGTTAAAATACCTTTTTTGTCCCAAATTTCGTCAAGTTTTTTCAAATAAGTCCTAATTTTGGTTTTGTGTTCAAATAGGTCCCAATTTTTGTCAATTTTGTTCAATTGGATCCTTTTTTACTAACACCGTTTAAATCATTAACGGCCATGAACAGTGACTGCCACGTGTCACTTCGTGATTTTTTTAAATTTTTTTATTTTTATTTTTATTTTTTTTAATTTTTTTAATTTTTTTTAATTTTTTTTATAAATGTACACGTGTCAACCCAGGAGTGTGTCATGTGTCACTTCATGGTTTTTTTTTGTTTTTTTTTTATTTTTTTTTGAATTTTTTAAAAATTGTTTTAAATGTCCATGTGTCAACCCAGTAGCGTGCCACATGTCAAAGTCAATGTTCTAAATTCAATTTGGTCTCTATATTTGTTATTTTTTTTCAATTAGGTCCCAATTTTTGTTAACATTAACCAATTTGGTCCCTCTCCAAATTAAAACCAAATTTAATTTTTATATTAAAATTCACATTTTTTATTAAATATTTTTATATAATATATTAAAATTCACATCATTATAACTTTGATATAAAAATTAAATTTGATCACATCATTGATAGGGACCAAATTGGTTAATGTCAACAAAAATTGGGACCTAATTGAACAAAAATAACAAATATAGGGACCAAATTGAATATAGAATATTGACTTTGACACGTGGCACACTACTGGGTTGACACGTGGACATTTAAAAAAAAATTCAAAAAAATTCAAAAAAAATTCAAAAAAAAAAAATTCAAAAAAATCATGAAGTGACACGTGGCACGCTCCTGGGTTGACACATGTACATTTAAAAAAAAGTTTAAAAAAAATTCAAAAAAAAATTAAAAAAAATTCAAAAAATTCAAAAAAACCACGAAGTAACACGTGGCCGTCACTGTTCATGGCCGTTAATGATTTAAACGGTGTTAGCAAAAAAGGACCCAATTGAACAAAATTGACGAAAATGGGACCTATTTGAACACAAAACCAAAATTAGGACTTATTTGAAAAAACTTGACGAAAATTGGGACCAAAAAGATATTTTAACCATCTTTAAAACTACTAGATAATTGTTAACATATATTCAGCAAAGAATAATACTTATTATATTATAGTTACTAATTTTGTAAGTATTTACACTTGAGTAGGGTTTGTAGCCATTTTCAGGTCTTCCGAAAATGACCAAATACTATGCATTATTTATTTGAAGCAGTTAATCTTGCAACTTCCAACCACTATCATAATGGCAAATTTATATTCTTGTACAGGTCATTTAAATTTAAAAAAAAAAACTCAAATTTTTTTATATTTTTAATTATTAACATACCATTTTATTTTCATTTTGTTTTTAAAAGAATGTATGAAACTATAAAAAAAAGAAGATAAAAAGGATATTTCATTGTTTCTTATACAAACATTTTGAAAATACAAAATAAAGTAAAACTAATGTGATGCTTTGTAATTTAAAAGTAAAATAGTGAAACTTTTTATTTTCATTATTAATTAGTTGTTGATAGTATTACAAATCACGTGTTATTTATTGGAACTTTATCATGAAAATGGAATAAATATAATTGCTAACTCACTTCATCTTCATCTGGGAGCCACTTTTCCCCCGATATTTTCACTCACAATTGGATTTTATCAGGTAATACCACATTTGTGTATGTGTGAATATATGGTCTATTAATTAATTATGTAAATGATGGGATTTTATTTAATTATTTCTACAAATTTCTCCTTTTTTTTTTTTTTCAAAAGATCCAATCCATTTACAGTGCTGCATAAAATTCAAGTATAAATTAGAATGAGAATGTAAACCATGATAATCATCTAGTATTCAACCTCTAAAAAATATCATTATTTATAGTCAAGATTATATATATTGACAAATCTAACATTTATACGGGTTAATAAAAAATCAAGGAAAAAACATAACCATAATTAACAATAAATTTATTTAAAAAAATCCATATATTGAGTAAATATTTACGCTAGGGTTAGAAAACGGAGAAGTCTCACTTGAATGAAATAAGGTATTGTTCTGATTTCAAATTCCCGAGTGACATCCTTTACCTTGTGTTTGGATGGAGCATTTTAACAATGTTGAGAAATTGAAATACATTGTATTTGAATTGCTTGCAATTAAATTCCCATCATTTTCTAAATAACTTGTTTGGATAAAGAAATTAAAATACCTTATATTTCAATTTATTGTTTGGATAAAACAATTGAATTTTTTGTGAAATAAAATTTAAATGCTTCAAAAAAATGCTTGTATTTGAAATGCTTTTTAATTTCTCCATCCAAATAAAACATTTCATTACAAAAAAAATTTAAATTCTTCAAAAAAATGAACTGCTTCACTAAAATAACTCATCCAAACACACTATTAAGGTTAATCACCATGCATTTGAATGGATCATTCCAATGATTAGAGGGCTTAAGGGACCGATAATTCATATGTAGAACCTCGATATCGGTCCCATGATGGGCGACTATGTTCCGATCTCAGGTTCACCAAGTGATATGGTTTAGGGTCAATCTCCATGCATCTAAAGTATTGTCTACTTTGGAGTGAGACTCCATCACACATTTATCCTTAAAAGACGTCTTGGTGGATGGAATGAGGACAAAATATTTAAACTGCCTTAGACCTCAACTTCTAAGCAGTATTGCATGTAGTAGGAACAAGTATTATCTATGAATATTAATAAAACATTATACAACATAAAAAAAAATTATGATTCTAAAGAATATTGTTTCTTGGATTTTTATTTTATCTTGTTGATGCAATGAATTTAATTAAAACGAATAAACGTAGAATAAAATAAAATAAAATATTTTGTTATTAATTATTCTAAATTCTTGTAATTTTTGTTTAAACTCAGGGGTAGCAATACAAAAGGTAGAATAAGTGTCTATTGTGTGAGGTTGAAAACCAAAGTATTAGTCATTTATTCTTCACATGCAATGTTTCATAAATGAGTAATGTGCATAAATGAGTAATGTGCATCACTTTAAGCCTAAACAACATTTCCAATTGTATAGAAAAAATTATATGGACAATTTGGAGAGGTATATAAATGAAAATTGTATGGATAATTTGGAATCATATAAATAATATTATTTTAAAAATGAAATAGTAAATTATAAAATCACGACCTGTGTCTAAAGACAATAAGAAAATTGTTAGGTCTATCGAGAGAGAATCACTAGGGAGATTTAACACCAATGAGTATGAGTCCAACCACATAAGAGATTGACACCACTCTTAACCAAAAACCTTAAGGTAATGGGTTTATGGGCCTTGATCCTTATATGGTGCTCAACTTTTTCATTTTTACTCAATGTGGAACTTAGACTCACTAGGATTCCCAAAAATCTTCCCCTCAAATGTGAGTCCCTTTACACTGGTACTTCCCTATCAAGCTAACTATCGAGTACCCCTTTGTTTGTACCGTCGTTCTTCTTAACAGGACTCGCTTACCTGACCCACTATCAGGAAGACTTTCGATACAAGGTCTCGTCTGAGCTGGTCACCACACGAACTTAGACTCTGATACAACTGTTGGGTCTTTCGAGAGAGGATCACTAGGGAGATTTAACACCAATGAGCATGAGCCCAACCACATAAGAGATTGTCAGCACTCTTAACCCAAAAGCTTAAGACAATGAGTTTATGGGCCTTGATCCTTATATGGTGCTTAACTTTCTCATTTTTACTTAATATGGGACATAGACTCACACTTGGATTCCCAACAAAAATAATACTATATAAAAATTTGTACAATACATAGGCTATCCTCCAATGCCCTTTGACCCCAAGTACACCCACACTCTTCAACGCAAGAGTTCAACCCAAACCTCACAATATTTTACTACAAGAGTATAATAAAAGTAAATTACAAGCTTAAAGTGTTTTTGACTGAGGCAAGAAACACCATGGACTTAGAGTCTATTATATAGTTATCAACACCCATCCCCTAGCTTATCCTGGTCGATGTGAGACTTTTCAAGACGTATTATTTTCATTAGTCCAACACACCACTTTCATTATGTGGTTTTTGTTCCCATGTGTCACACTTCTAAAATTCATCATTGAGTTTGTTGTCATGCTTTCAATACTTTTCATCCTCCTCTCTTCAGAAAAGATCTTATTAGCAATTTCATCAAAACTCAATGTTTATTTGCCATACATCAAGATAGGCTTGATATG
Organism: Vigna unguiculata; assembly: GCF_037176805.1. Classification (NCBI taxonomy): domain Eukaryota; kingdom Viridiplantae; phylum Streptophyta; class Magnoliopsida; order Fabales; family Fabaceae; genus Vigna; species Vigna unguiculata. The sequence continues at coordinate 43,705,253 of NC_140795.1, read as the reverse complement.
GTCATATGAGGACGGAAGAGACCAAATGAGTCTTAGTGCTATATCTTCTTCCTCGACCTTAACGCTAATCGTCTCTAATTCAGAGACAATTTCATTAAGAATACTAAGATGATTAGATATTTTTGTATCATCGCCCATGCGTAGGTTATGAAACCTTTCCTTCAATAACAACTGATTTGAGATGCCTTTTTCCTGATAAGCCTTCGAGTCTCTCCCAAAGTTCCTTTGATGTCGACATTTTTTGCACATTTGCAAGAACATTCTTACCCAACCATAGACGAATTGTAGTAGCAGCTCTCAAATCTAACTCCTCCCATTCTTCTTCCTTCATGTCAGAAGCTTCCTTTCAACGCCTTGTGTAATCCATATTGAACCAACACATCTTTGACTTGAGTATGCCTCAAGCTAAAATTCATCCTTCCATCAAATTTCTCTATGTCACATTTGACCGCACTTGCAAATATTATTGCAATCTCAACAACCAAGCTGCAACCATAGAGCATACTAAGAAAAAAAACCTACCGAACTATGACTTTTGATACCACTTGTTGGGAAAAAACACTGCATTTTATCCTCGATAATCACTCTATTAATGGAGACATAAGATAAACACAAAGGTATACACAAATATAATGTGGAAATTCCAAAACTGGAGAAAAACCATGATCGTTGTTTAAAGAAACTAGAGAATAACACTATATGAACATTTGCACAACACATAGACTATCCTCCAATGCCCTTTGACAAAAACCTCCTATGCCTTTTGACCCCAAGTACACTTACACTCCCTAAAACAATAATTCAACCCAAACTTCGCAATGCTCTACTGTAAAAGTATAAGAAAAGTCAAATACAAGTTTAAAGTGTTTTTGACTGGGGCAAGAAACACCATGGACTTAGAGTCCATTTTATAGTTACCAACACTCATTCCCTAGCTTATCCTAGGTTATGTGAGACTTTTCAAGATGTATTATTTTCATAAGTCCAACATCTAAACTTTGTACACCTTCTATTTTTTTTTATTTAAATTATTTTATTTATGTATGATTATGTGATTATATATATATATATATATATATATATATATATATATATATATATATATATATATAACTCGCCTTATATGTCTCAGTTATCCAAGAACCGAAGCATATAATGGCACGGTGGCATTTTTGTGAGATCCAGGAAATTCATAAAAATTAATAATTAAAAGAATATAAGAGATGAAGGGTTGAGACTACCTTAGGAGGGTTCTTTGATAAATCATAGACAAGAAACAATGTGAACCTAAGTGGTTTAGAGCACTTAGTTACGTTGAGGGGACTTGGGTTCAAGTCCCTAGCATGTTATTAGTAGATTTATTTAATTTTGTTTTATTTTGCTACTATATTGTGAATGTGAAAGCATGATTTAAGTTCATACGAATGGGTAAATTGACAAGAAACATGAATTAGTTTGATGGTTGTGCATGTACTTGGTAATTGGGAGGTCATGGGTTCGAACCTTGGGTTAAGGGAAATGGACTCTATCTATATTTTTGTTTTTGCCAGGGAGTTACTGGGAATTTTCGTGGTCTAGGCAAAAATTACCAGAACTGCCTGGCGACTAAGGGTGCTCCGCCAGGCGACGCAACTGTCGCAGTGGTTTCCTGGGTTTTGTGATGAACCGCCTGGCGGCCATGGTGGACCCGCCAGGCGGCGCACACTGGAACCGCATATTTTGACCCGTTTTTGGATGTTTCTGTGATATGGTTGAACTGCTGTATTTATATAATACTGATGGTGCTTTCATTGACGTGATCGAATGTTGACTTAACGGGTGTGTGGAAATCTGATCAGTGTGTAATGGATGTATGAATATTATGGGGTATGTTTGATTGCTAATTGGAATGTAGAGGAAGTAACAAAGTGTTATTGGAAGTCTCAATTAGAGTGCATAAAATGATCTGTGTGTGCTACTTAAACTAATGCATGTGGTTAAATCTGCGATGAGAAATTGAATTGGAAATTTAGGGGCAATAGGGTTTTTCTGCAGATGCGGGAAATCTGAAAATTTCCAGGTTTCTGATGTGCCGCCCAGCGGTAACCAATGTGCCGCTAGGCGGTATTGAGTGGCCAGTGGTGATTGGCATGCTTAGTGGGTTGGCGTGTTCAGTGGAAATAAATTAAAGTTACGTGAGTCGTAAATAACCATTATTATAAAAAAATGAGGGTGATTGTATGAGGAACAACTTTAAAATGAAATTGTGTTGATCTTTGAACCATATTTGAGGGGTTATGTGGGAAGCTTGAAGTGAGTGTCACAGTAGGGTATAATGTTATGGGTTCGTCTATGTACAGATTTACTGGATGAGATTTGTGCCTGGCTGGAGTGCCTTATCTGATTGCGTATAGGTGATGAAATAATATTGAAGTAGAGAATATGTGAAGTGATGTTAAATGTTCTTAATAAATTTGTATTTTTGGGATTTTATGGAATGGAAGTAAGGTTCTGTAGAGAGGGTGGTAATATTATTGTTGGGATAATGGTTGTTGTGACATATGCATGAGTAAGGGATTGGTCGTTTTGTGTGTTTACACGCCAAGAGTAATATTCATTAGAATTTATTTTGGTTTATGTGTTATGGTTTGATGTTTGTAGTATTGGGAATCCTTGGTATGGATGATCTGGATGTAAAACTAATTGATTGCATGTGTTTGGAAATCCTTGAATGTGCTAAACCAGTAGAAGAGAAATTCCACTGGTGTGGCGCCTGGCGGTAGAAAGAGCCCTGCCAGGCGGTGAGCCACACATCAGAGAGGATGGTGAGGACAGGCGCCCGACAGTAGAAAGACACCGCCAGGCGGTCTGGAGCGTGCTCGCCTAGCGGTTCATGGAGAGGCGCCAGGCGGAAGTGCAGTGGCAGGGGTCCTTTGCAGATAGGTTTGCATGGACGTTTTCTTTCCTTTTTTTGGTAGCTTGGTCAGGGATATGCTGGATTGGTTAATAGCGGGGAGGTTCGTGACGGAGTTGTGAGATGCGTGATTGATGCAGGCGGGGAGGTCCGTATCGGTTGTACTCTTGTGTGGGGATACGAGCGGGTAGGTTCATATGTTCCGAGCTCACACTTGAGGCTACTATGAGCGAGGAGGTTTATAGTAGGTGTTCACGCATGTTGGACTACAAGCGGGCAGGTTCGCAGAGTTGGACTACAAGCGGGCAAGTCCGTAGAGTTGGACCACGAGCGGGTAGGTTCGTGGGAGCATGATAATCCCTAAGGACCAAGGTTGTGGTTGGATCTTTCTCATATAGGTTATGAGATTGGAAGTATATTGTGATAACAAGTGTACCAAACTAAAATTAATTAAATTAGATTGGGTAAGGGATAGTTTATTTTATCTTATGATTATATTGTGTTCTTTTCAGCTCACCCTTTCTTGTTTGTGTGTTTGTGTTTGGCGATTATCAAGTGACTTGTTACGTGGGAGCAGACGTGAATTCAGGTGATCATGCTGATGCTTAGCGACAGAGCGGAGCTACCGATGGGGGATTTTCATTATACTATGCTTTCCTACATTTTGTAATAGACATTATGATGTTTTATCCATTATGAACATGTAATAAAGATGAGACAATATGAATGGATTATAGCGAGATAAGTTTTAAATTTCCCACGCTTGGGAACTTATTATAATGTCTGAATTTCTTAAGGTATATTTTGTGAAAATGAGTTTTATCTAGTAATATCTACCTGGGGTGTTACAATTTTTACAATTCCAACCAACTTTTATGTCTCAATTCACAATACATCCGAAGCAAAAAAGGGTTTTATGCTTCGGTTCACTAAAAACCAGTGCCAAAAGCGCTTTTATGTCTCAGTTATAAAAACCCAAAGCCAAAAACTTGACTAATATTTCAAAAATGCCACTGGCTGTTTCATGTTTGGCCTTGGATGGCAGCAAGACCGGTATAGGAAAATCCTCAATAAAAGAAGATTCATCTCTCTTTGGACGATCCTCTTGGTGCATTACTCCAACTTGCTGAAATCGTAAATGATAAGTTGATGCAGGTTCCTTGGGATTCTAACATTTTTGAAAGAGACCTTGAGATCCCATTTTACTTACATTCCCAAGATATCTTGGAGCTTGCACGGGGACAAGAGGAACTGAATATTACCATTATTCAGTTATGGATGATGTAAGTCTTTTAGTCATTATATATAGTTATTTGATTTATTTATCTATTTACTTATATCAAATCAATTTTATGTTTAGGTATCTGTCTAGTGTCACTGAAACTATGAGGTTGAATGATCTATATGGGTTTGTAGACACCCAACTTACCATGAAGGCAACAATTTTGATGACACCCAAGCATATATGACCAAATGCTTTCAATGCGGAAGAGAAATTTATTTTGTCCCTTATGTTGTTGGGTAAGTCATTTTTGTTAACTTCTGAATATAATCTGTCATCTTAATGCATAACAATGAATTTATTTTCTTCTTAGGAGTCATTGATAGTTACTTGTGACAAAGGGAGAACCTTGTTATGTGGTTTTGCTCTTTGCATCGCCCTCCCCCCAACCATCTTAGACAAGTGATAGATTGGTAAGAACCTCAATGTCAATCTTATGAATATTCTTTGTTATGTAAAAGTATCCTAACTTATTTTCTTTATCATAGTTCAATTGTTGGACATAACATGTTGTTAGGGAGATCAACAACTAAGGCAAAATATCTTGCATGGTGTTCCCTTTAGGTTTGATATTTTTATCCATATATTTATAAGTGTTTGATTTGATTTTCTTCCTTAATTAATTATAATGTTATTGATATAAATGTAGTGTAATAGACAAACCGACTCATATGAGTGTGGTTACTATATAATGTTATGGATGACAACCATTGTGCATGCTCGTAATACAACTATTTGGGAAACAATAATATATATTTGAATTAAAACGAATACTTTACAATATTGTCTTTCTATATACTAACTTTAGTTAATGTCTAATTTTGTAGACATTCAAGAGTCTTGCGCCAATTCCTGCGAAGTCCATAAAGTTTGGTAGGATAGCATGTGCCAAATTTATAATTCATATGTATAATATTATTGATTAGGATATGTATTTGGATTGTGGATGATTTTCCAATTGTATTTTAAATGTATTTGGATTGTGGATGATGTTATGTTTCATAAAATATTCTTTTTTGGTCTGTGCTGGTTTCTGAAAAAAATATGCAGGTTTAAATGTGGGAATAACCATAAAACAGAAAATGTATTTAAAAAAAATAGTATATTAGGCCTCGGTTCTTACCATAATCAAGGCAAAAAAGGGGTCTATGACTTTGGTTCAGACTACAACTAAGGCCAAAAGGTCTTCAAATTTTAAAATTAATTAAAAAATTGGTGACTATTTGGCTTCGGTTCACTCTAGAACCGAGGGAGAAAAGTCGATCTATGGCTTCGGTTCAATAGAGAAAGGTGTGTTTTGAAACCATCCTTTTTTGGTCTCGCTCTAATATGTCTCGGTTCTGAAATCGCGATAGAATATCAAAAACAACTGGGACCAAAAACCCTTATTGTACTAGTGTATATATATATATATATATATATATATATATATATATATATATATATATATTTGAAGGTGTCTGAAGCATTATTAATTAGATTAAATTGATTTTATTAGAGAAAAGTTAATTCAAATAAGAGTTTAGATTATCCAAATTTTAATTTTGATGATATGAAATAAATTACATTGGGATGAAAATATTCCTTTTGTGACTGTGAAGGTCTCTAGTATAGTGATAATTATATATTAAACATATTTGTTTATTAAATTTTAATTTTAATTATAGGGAAAAAATGTAAATATTCAAGAACAAGATTAAGATAGTTGTAAGAACATTAACATTTATACACTCAAGAATCACCTTATTAACAGATAAATAAAATAGAAATAATGATATACAAAGATGTAATGTGAAAATCCTAAAATCGGAGAAAAACCATAATTGGTGGCTAAAGACAACTAGAGAATAACACCAAGTGAAAATTTGTACAACACATAGACTATCATTTCACGCCTTTTGACCCAAAGTACACACACTTTCCAAAACAAGAATTTAACCCAAACTTCACAACACTCTACTACAAGAGTATAAGAAAAGTCAAATACAAGCTTAGAGTGTTTTTGAATGCAATAAGAAACACCATGAACTTAAAGTTCATTATATTGTCACCAACATCCACTCCCTAGATTATCTTAGGCAATGTAAGACTTTTCAAGACGTATTATTTTCATCTATCCAACAATATTTAAGTTGGGTTAAATAAGTTTTTACCTCTGAACTTTAACGTAAAATTGAAATTTGTTTATGTTCGAAATATGTTAATATGTTAATTCTTTTTTATGTTAAATACGTTTTATGTTAGCATTTGTGTCGTTTATAGAATTTGACATCTTCTATATTCAATGTCAATTAGAAAACGTGTTTGACATGTTAAAAAGATTTGACATAATTTTGTTGAAAAGATTACATATTTTTATTTTTTAAGTTTGAAAACTAAAATATATCAAATATTTGAATAAAGACGAATTTTAATTTCTCATAAAAATTCATAGAAAAAAAATACATACATATATATATATATATATATATATATATATATATATATATATATATATATTTAAACCATTAAGTATAACAATTCTCTTTCTGGAAACAAACAAAAGAGGGATGGAAGTAAGTCTCAGTTTTTATTAAGATGAACCTACTTACTTGGGTGGTTGAGAAGTTACCAAAAAACGAAAGTAGCTGAGAAGATAAACAAACATTCATAGCTGCTTATCGTTATGTTCGATAAATAGAGAATATATAAATAAACAAGGTTATCTTTTGTTTCTAAATTAAACTAAATTATATATCTATTTAATTTTTAATTTGAATTAAACTCTGTAAAATATTTATTATGTAAAATATTTTTTATAAAGTAAATGACATATCGAATATTCATCTAGAGTAATTTTATAAATAAATAAAATTTTATAGTAAACTATTATATAACTTTTATATATTATTTAATAATATAAATTATTTTTATAAAATTAAAAATAAAAAATATATTTAAATTAATTTAAAAACGGATCATTTTAAAGATAAATTACAGAAAAAAATAACTCAAGAAACAATTATATATAAATTAAAAGATAATAAAAAATAGATGAGAAATACTACACATTAAATTGATTGGTTGGAAAAATAAATTAAAATTATAAACTAACAATAAAATATTTTATAAATACAATTAACATGTAACAAATTATCTTGTTTATAATAATAATAATAATAATAATAATAATAATATTATTATTATTATTATTATTATTATTATTAAATTTATACTTATGCAAAACTCATATTTTTTGTATTTTCATAGACCAGATAAGGCACTTAGTTTTCTTCTTTTTTATTATAATTGACATCTGAAGCTGAAAGAATTAGGTATACTAAAAGCATAGATTGAGAATTTCTAATAAAATCTTTTTCTCTATCAATATCTTTAATTACCGTGATTAAGATACTTAGCTGTATTTACAGCGATATTATTAAAAAATATACTGTCAATTTCAATGAGTTTATTCATCAAAACAATTGGTACACATACCAAAAATAATATAATATAAGAAAATAGGCATTAATTATATAGTCTCTCACCAACCAAATACCACTGACACGTATAGCAGAGAAGGCGAAGAAAGTTTGCATCAGTTAACTTTTTATCTGTCAATGCACAGAATTTTCATTAATTTGTATCACTGTCAGCAAGCTCTCGAATTTTTTTTCTTCCTGCTAAGTTTTAACTTATCTCTTTGTCCTTTCTAAAAAGGAAAATTTTAATGATTTTAACTCTATAATACACTTAATAGAAAAGTAATACTTTTTATTTTGTTTTTCTTATTCTCCCCATTTTCGTTTAATTTATAATACATATTTTATTATATTTGACAAGAAAATTATGCTAGGTCAACTATAGCATATCTATTTTGATTAACTTCGTCTATTTGCTCTAATATCTCAAATTTAAAAATAGAGCAATTGCAGTACCATTTGTAAATAGTGGATTTTCCGAGATCAACTAGATATAACACTAAATATGAATTCAATTTACACATAAAAAATTAATAGACAAAAAATTTATTGTTATGTATGATGATAACATTTTTTCATTTTCAAAATAAAATTCACATATCAATTCCCAACAATAAATTAATAAGTTCCTATATATAAAGACGGAAAATAAATAAAAGTTAGAGTATAGAAAATGCTAATAAAAAATTCACAGTTGTAGGGTCGTGATTTCTTTCACCTAAATGCCATCTAACACCTTCATTTATGATTTGTGTAGGCGTGTTACTGCACACACACATATTTATATCAGCAACTGCTACTGCATTTCTGCAATGAATAGAGAAGATATAGAAGTAGAAAAGAAAGATGTGGGCATTCAATAGAAAAGGAGATTCTGGGTTTTCATCATCTTCCACTGCAGAAGAAGTTACTCTTGGAATCCATGGTCATGCTCTCACTGCAATTGTCACAGGTCACTCTTTTTCTCTTTCTCTTTCTCAATCTTCTTCTTTTTCTGTTCAAGACTCGTCACATTTTTCATGAGGTAAAGAAAACATTATAATCTTATAAAATATATAAATAAATAAAGGAATTTGATTCGTATAACCATTTCACTGTATTAAAAAAACAAACAATATTTTAATATTTTAATATATAAAATTATTAATTGTAAATATATAAATTTAGTAATATAAGAAAAAATAATTATCTAAACTTTCAATAAAGACTTTAAAGATTTTAAATTATTTATTTCATATCTTAAAAATTTGAAGAACAATTTTATCTTTATAAAATTTATTATATGCATTTATATTATTTTAATTAATAGACTTAATTATTTTAATTTTTAATATAAAAATAATAAAACAAATATACATTAATTATTCCATAACTATTTTTTCTTAAGACACTTGTTATCATTAATTCTTATAAAAACAACACTATCCCATAAAAAGAAAGGACTCCCATACCATTATTGTCGTGATAAAGTTGGTGTTTAATTTTTATTTTAGAAAGGGATTTATAACTAGTTTTCTTTATAACTGCTTTTGTTTTATTCCATCAAATAACTCTAGTTATTTTTCTTAAAAGAAAAATTAAATCGGCATTGTGAATAAATTTTGACCAAATAACTTTAGTAACAGATTTTTAAAGTACCAGATTATCTTCATAAAAAAGGAGATATAAAGATGATTTAGTGATAAAGTTCAAAGGAAGGCTGAGAACAATTTGAAAGCATGAGGTTGGTGATGAGCTTGGAAAGGAGGGTGAAAGAGATAGTTTCAACTTTCCACACAAACAAATAATAACAACTAACATTGTCAATAATACTTACTTCTTAAAAAGTAATATCTAAGTTATTAGTAGAGGAAGTTGAATTACAACCTCTCATACCCTCCTTTCTAACTTTATTATTAAACCATCCTTATAACTCATGACATTATATCTTAGTAACTGTTGTGGATCTTTACTTTAAGATTTGGAGGGATCAAAATAATATATTTAAAATTTATATATGTTTTAAAGAGTTAATATGAAACCCTCCTTGCATCTATCATTCTTTTAATCATAAAAGAAAGTCCTTCTAACTAAAAAATTGGATCTTTAATATTATGTTTAAAAGTATACAAAGGATTCGAAATATGTGAAAGAAGTAAAATTTGTCTTGTTTTAATCTTTATGTCTTTACGAATATCTTCTCTTCTTATTTCTAAAAATAAATCCATTCTTTAAAACGGTTATAACAAAATATAGTATATAATTTTTATTCTATATTCACAAAAAAAATAAATATATAATAAACTCATGAGATAAAAAAAAATACTATTTACTAAATTAATATTTTATTATCAATTTAAACAAAAGAGAATTATCTTTTTTATATTCAATAATGGACTAGAACATATGTTAAATCAGAACATAAGAGTTTGTGGTTAACTTCCTATTTTTTTTTTCACAAATAAAAAAAAACATATAAGAGTACAAAATAAATACAATATGTGAAAAATTGATAATAATAGAAAACATAAAAAATATTTCAATAAATTCGTTTGTTCTTTATTGTTTAATTTTATATTTTATTATTTATTAATATTAAATGTTATAATTTATAAAAGACGAATTAAGAATACGCATAATTTAATTTTCATAAATATAATATTTATTACATATACTTTTAAAAGAAATTTAAAATTTTAGGCGGCATGATCTCCTAAGGATAAACTAGAATCCGTCGTTGCTCAATAACTAGATTGATTAGATTGTTACAAATCACACGCATCACCAAGTTGTCCTAACACTATGTATACGTGGAATTTATTATGTCGGTTCTTAAACATTTACGGTATCGATTATTTTTACGTTATAGTTGCAAAAGATATAAAAAATATGATCTTTTTATGACTTCAAAAAATATCTCACATAACATAATAAGTTGAACTATGTCAATTTATCCTAATAAGTCGAACTTATTATGCTTCCTCTAATGTGATGAAAATGTTGTTGATTAAAATTGCATCAAACGCAAGAGATGTCTATGCAACCATAGCAGGAGATCCAAATACACTATTATTCAAAGATACTCACAAAACATTCAAATACAATATTTTCTTGCTAACATTAAAGTATAAATGTCGTCTTTGGGAAGGCTTTGTCACAAAAGCTACAAATGCACAAATTCAACATTTCTAAGTTCTTTTTATTTACCTATCATTCCTCTTGTAACCCCTAAAATCTTTATAGTTAGTCGATTATTTCTTCTTCGTCTTTATAAATGTAATGGTGCTGAGACGGAATTCAACACTATAACCTACATGCAAGACTACCTTTTAAGAAAATATTTTATTTTAAATATATATATATATATATATATATATATATATATATATATATATATATATATATATGGGTGTCACGGATTAGCTCACCACGAGTTGAGCTGAAAATGGATAAACTCAACCCGACTTATTTTTTAGTGAATCAGAAATATTGTCATCCGGCTCGACCCATCACGGGTTGGTGGGTTAGTGAGTTGACTCACTTACGATTTTTTTTTTACAATTTATTTTTGTATATTGATTACATTACAATGATAGTAAATTAACTTAATTTATTTGTTATAACAGTGAAATCAAAGTGTTTACCTAATTCTCAAAATTATTCAAATATTATTGAGTAACATTCTTGCATTTAAAAATATAAAATTGTGAACCTAAATAATTAGAAGTAGTAAATAATTATAACAAAAGAATTTTAAAAAAATTGTAAGAAAATGTTGGTGAGTTAAGTGGGTCAACCCACTCAACCCGGTTCGAATCCATTTAACCTGTGAGTTAAGTGAGTCGGGTTCAGTTCAACCCACTCTTTAAAAAACAGAAATTTTCTCAACCCAATCGGACTTAAATCCATCGTGAGCCGAATTAGTTCACCGATTAGAATCCATTTTGACACATACACACACATATACATACACACACATATACATATACATACATATATATATATATATATATATATATATATATATATATATATATATAATTATATTTTGGTGAAAGAAATTATTTTGTTTTTATAATTTTTTCTTTTTTAATTTAAAATTTTCATATAATGAAATGAGTTTTGGAATGTCAGGGTAAAACATAGTTAAAATGTAAAAATTTATAATGATGTCTTATATAGATTTTTTTAAATAATAAAACTAAAAACTCCATAACCTTTTGTTTGTTTGCTACATATGCATACAAATTTTGATTGAAGTTGTTGTTGTTGAAAGAACAATAGGTGCATCAAGTGGTTTAGGTGCAGAGACAGCTCGAGTTCTTGCATTGCGTGGTGTCCATGTGATTATGGGAGTGATTGAAATGATTGATGCATATAATGTGAAGGAATCAATTCTTAAGCAAATTCCCACTGCTAAAGTTGATGTGATGAAGTTAGACCTAAGTTCAATGGCCTCTGTTTATCATTTTGCAGCTGAGTTTAATTCAACTTCTCTTCCATTGAATATTTTGATGTAAGATCATTCAACTTTCTAATTTACTATTTCACTACGTAATAAATAATTCTTTCTAATTTTTTTTTATTTAAATTCTAAGAAACAATGCAGGGATTTGTGCACCCCCTTTCATGCTATCCAAGGATAACATTGAACTTCAATTTGCCGTAAATTATTTAGGTATATATTCTCAATTTATCTAAATTTCAATACATTATTCGGTGGGTTGTCAAATAAACTTTGAGAAATTGTGAAAAAATATAATCTCATTGTTTGCATCTTGTGGAACATAATTTGACAGGTCATTTTCTTCTAACAAATCTGTTGTTGGATAATATGAAGAAAACAACAAAAGAAAGTAAGATCCAAGGAAGAATTGTTAATGTCTCCTCAATGGGTCATCGATTTACATATCCTAAAGGAATCCTTTTCGATAAAATTAATGATCCACCAAGGTACCAACTACTTCGAATTTATGTTAGTCGATTCAACTTGTGTCAATCGTTATCATATGATAATTAACAGTTTTGTATTTTTTTAAGTTAATGTTGAAAATATTACTTAATTTTTTTTTATTTAAATTAATTTTTAAGAAATATTTCAATTTTAAATATATGTTTCAATTTTAGGAAATTAGTTATTATTTTAGATTAGGAGTGAAATATTTTAAATATTTTATACTTGATATTTTGTTATATTTTGTTCTATATATAATTATATCAATAAAATACAAAATATGTTCCTCCGTATAACATATTATATATATATATATATATATATATATATATATATATTATATTTCTTATATTTTTAAAAGTCCTAAAAATTCCAACAGTCAGTAATTAGATAGGTTAATCAATGCTATTATGAGAAAGTTAAACCCTCCCTTATTAAAATCCTCTCAAGTCCATGGAGAAGTGGATTTTAATTTGTTTTTTCTTTTTCTTTTATAAAACTTCTTATACAATTTTTTTTTTTTTATAATAGGTTCATGAATGTTCCACCATAACAAGACAAAAAAAAAATAGCATAAACTATTCTTAATGACAACTAAGTATCAACATGGTTAATATCTATCTTTTTTGGTTGATGCAATAATTAATGTTGATTTATTATGGTTGACCTCGTATCCACCACTAAAATAAACATGGAGAATGCTAACCAGTGCTCTCAAGGTAATGGTTAAGGAATAATTAATGTATCATCATTCTTACATTAAAAGTTGAAATAATTTAGTACAGTAATTAAAATAGATAAATGCACATAACAAATTTTATAAAGACAAAAATATTTTTTTAGATTTTTAGACAATAACTTTCTAATACAAAACAAAAACTTTAGAATTTTTAAAATCTTTACTAAAAAAAACAAACTAATAAAATCTCAAATTAACACTTTAATTATTCTTTTTTTTTTTGTAAAATTTTTAGATGTTTAACACTACTTTTTTTTGTTGATTTTTATGTTACTTTAAACTTTCTTATGTTATTTTTTTTTGTAAAATTTTTTTATGTTTAACACTATTTTTTTTGTTGTTTTTTCTATTAATTTAAATTTTTTTATGTTTAATTATATTTAATTTTTAGCAACATTAAAATATAGTTATTTTATTATTTAATTGGTTTTTAAATTTTATTTGTGAACATTAAACAAAATATTAAATACACCTGTACAATATTTGACATTTTTGTCCTTTAAATAAAATAAAGGTGCATTAATTGTTATTAGATCAGATTTTATTTAATACTACACTTATTTATACATTTTTGTAAGATTCAATATATATTAATTATCCTTAATCAGTGTCTTTAGGACACTGGTTAGCAAGGCCCAATAAACATTAGTATTAACTTTCATTATTAGTGGTAATTTTGTTGAATATATTTCTTCTATTGATGACTTAAGTAAAATGTATCGTTTTCTTATAATTTATACAATATTTCTATTTCATCTTTAAGATATAAAAATTTCTGCATATACAAAAATATTAGAATTACAGTATGATTACAAACTATGTATAAGTGTTTTTCATAATTCATTTGCTTTCTTATATGTTATAGTTACAACAAGTGGCGTGCATATGGACAATCAAAGCTTGCTAACATTTTACATGCCAATGAACTTGCAAGACGTTTCAAGGTTCTACAACACTCAACTTTTCATTATTTTGTTTAATTCATAAGTTCTTTTAACCATAATTAATGAAACAATGTGGTTGTCTATAGTAAAAATCAGAAGAAAAAAAGGCTTAGTTTCTACTTGCAGATACTAAAACCCTAAGAAAGAGTTGTTATGCTTTATTAGCTTTTAGAAATAAATAAATAAATACCAACTAACATGCTTCTCCAACCTCCGTACTTAGAATCTGAGTTTATGAACCGTAGGGTTGTTCCTCTTAGTTGTAGTTAATTACCATCTTCGTTAATTTCTTACAAGCACTACATAAAAAATTGTTAGATATCCTTCACATTTTCTTAATAGTTTTATATCGTTTAGAATTTAAGATATGTTAAGAACTAAATTTTAAGTTTAACTCAACTTCACAAAATTAATTTATAAGGTGAAATTTGCATCCTATTATATACTATAAATTCACTTTATTTTTAGCTAATGTGAGATCTCCAACATGTCCCTCACGTCGAAACATACATTTTGAGTGTGAGACTAGACACTAATGGGTGGTTCGATAGCAACCTGATAGTATAGGTGACAATATAGACTTAACAAACAACAAATATCAAAGAGTGGATATATGACACAATAGGTTAAACAAATACAAAATCTAGCTAGAACAAATTCAAACTCGTGACTATGATATTATGTTAAGAATTGAACTTTAAGCCTAACTTAAGTTTACAAAACTGGTTTAAAAGATAATGTTTGCACCCTCTTATACTATACTGTAGACTCGATTTATCTTTAGTTGACGTCAGATCTCTAACAAGATCAAGAACAATTTAAATATACAGTCTTCCTTTATTCCTTAAAAACACCTTTTAAAGACAAAATTATTATGGAATTCCAAATTTCAAATGAAACAATATCTTAAAAATGACGATGATGCTAACTATGTTTATCTCAACTGACTTAAAATTGGAAGACCTTTCAACTAAATCATCAAAGTCAATCTTGAAAAGAAAACAACCTTTCTTACTTCTCATATCTATGACCTCATTTGCTCCAACCACACTCTACAATAACTCTGTCTCCCAAACATTTCCTTTTATTTCATATTTCCTCTCTGAACCTTTGTACTCTTCATTTTATCTCTCATTAATTTCTCTCCTAACATCTGTGTTTTGTTCATTAATATGCTACCAAGCTGTTGCTTCCACTGTTTAGTTCACCTTTTCAGAGCCTTTAGTTTCTCTTTTAAGACAAAACCTGGTGAGCCTTGCTGTTACAGAGATTCCCATTCAGCCTTAACAAAAGTTTTAAACTGTTAACTTTTGACCTAAAAAGCTTAAGTTTCTCGTCTTCTTTTTTATTTGACAAAAATATTTATTTTTATTTTATCAATAAAAGCACCATCTAATAGCACATTATTTTGTATTTTGAAAAAATGTATAGGAAATAGTTAGGACAGTAAATGAAAGCTTATAAAAGGTTGTTTTTCTTGTTTATGATGTAACTTTTCAAAATTAAGAAACAACAAGATGAATTAAATATTTGTTTGTGATATTTACATAATACTTTTTTTTCAATATTAAAATTGACCAGGAAGATGGAGTAGATATTACTGCGAATTCTCTTCATCCAGGAGTTATTACTACAAATATATATCTTCACAATCGATTGTTGACAGGTAATATATTTATATAAATTTACAATCTACATGAAAATTATGTAAATAACCGTGTTTAAATTTCTAAATATTTAAATTATTAGATCTATACAATTAGAGATGTCAACGGGACGGGTAAGTTACAGGTAGTAGCTCTCTCGTATCCTTTTCATTGGATAAATATTTGTCCCGTACCGTATCCATATCCGTGCATCCGTTATGTGAGTACCTGCATATTTTTTGAATATTTACGGATATTCACAGGTATCCGCCGATATTTACAAAAAAAAAAATATTTAATAAAAAAATTTAACCATAAATTCAAATAAAAATACAATGCATAACCTTTATAATTCAAACAGAGTGAGAATAACTCATTTAAATAGTGTTGAATGACAATTTACCAATAAATGAAGATTTTTTAAAACTATTTGATAAAAAATAACTCATTCAAAATCAATGTGTTAATATTTTAATAATTTTTTAATTTAAATTAGAATATAGCAAATACGGATATCCATGGGTATGGATACTATGATATCCATACTGTCCCATTAACATGCGGGTATAAAAAAATATCCATACCCATCATCCGTGAATATTTATTTTCAATATCCATTTTATACCCGTTACAGACTTTATTCGCAAATACCCGTAGATACATATTTTTTTGACATCCCTATATACAATCTTCTACTTTGAGATATCTTCCAAAACTTTCAACACAGTGTTTTGGTATTAATCTTATATTTTGTACATAAACAATGACATTGCTTGAAAAATGACAATAATTGTGTTCAATTCATTAGTTGTTCTACCTAATGAATTCAAACTTACATGTTTTTATAAGTATGTATTCAACATCAGCGCATAGGTAAGGTATATTTTTTTCCAAGTATACTTTTTCCATAAGATGATATACACCTTCAGTTTTATCGCCATCTTTGTATGGTTTGTGCAGGTATAAAGAATATTCTAGGTCCATTTGTGATTCGTTACCTAGAGCGATTTGTGTTGAAAAATGTGCAGCAAGTAAGTTGAATGACTATGAAAATAGATTATTTTTTTTTGTTACTTAAAAGTTTAACACATTTAACTCTTACTGTTGAATAACTATAGTTTTGTCTTACCATTTGATTGTCTTAATTACATGATGATAGGGAGCATCAACAACATGCTATTTAGCATTGCACCCACAAGTGAGTGGAATGAGTGGCAAGTATTTTGCAGATAATAATGTTTCAGAAACATCTTTGGATGGAAGGGACATGGATTTGGCCAAGAAACTATGGGATTTTAGCATGAACCTAACTAACCAAAAATGAACAGTGACAATGGTAATTAAGGAATACCATTTTAGTAAATAAAATGTAGTTCTGTTAATAAACATGTTGTAATTTGTAAGAAAATTGTGTTGTTCAACCTTAAAGTTTGATGCCTTGTGTAAGGGTGGATTTATTACATATATGTATTTAAATGTTATTGCAAAGCCTCCGTTTTTTGTTTTACAAAAAAAATTATTGTAAGATATATCTATGCCGTAAAAACCATTGGGAAAAGTTTGTGAGTATTCACGTCAGTTCATGGTTCATACTGGAGAAATAATTTTTCTGAATAATTTCTATAATGATTTGTTATATAATGGTTATAAGTTAGTAATAAAAATGATTTATTATTTTAACAATTTAACAATTGTAAGGTGATGTCTATGTAACGACCCAAATTAAAAGGTGATGTTTATCACTGGAAGAACATGTTTCACTGAACTAATTTTAGTAATAAAAAGTTATTAATTACTATAATAATTGATCTAAATACTAAATTATAAAATAAAAATATATGAATTATTGAAATAATTATTATTATAAATAAAAAATTATAATTAATTTCTAAATTTTAAAATGTGATGAATTATACATAAAAAATACTCTTTAACACTAGTGCAAATTTGACATTTTACTTCGCCTTATAGGCCTCGGTTACAGCTGAACCGAAGCCTATAAGGAGGCGGTGGCATTTTTGCAATTTCGTCAGGCTTTTGGCCTCGGGTCTTTAAGGACCGAGGCAATAAAGGGGGCTTTAGGCCTCAGTTACAAATGAACCGAAGCATATAAGGCAGCCCAGTTTTCAAATTTTCAAAAATGCCACCAGCATCAGGCTTTTGGCCTCGGTTCTTTAAAGACCGAGGCAGTAAAGGGCGCTTTTGGCCTCGGTTATTAATTGAACCGAGGCCATAAAGTCAGCATCAGGCTTTTGGCCTCGGTTCTTTAAGGACCGAGGCAGTAAAGGGGGCTTTTGGTCTCGGTTATTAATTGAACCGAGGCCATAAAGTCTGTATTCGCGAACCCTAACTACTATTCATCGTCTTCCAAACTCTCTTCTCTCTACGCGAATTTCTTCGCTCTACCACCACCATCACGCTCCGCCTCCGTCGCCGACCAGCATCTGCCATCAATAGTCGTGCGTCGTCGCCTCCGTCGCGCTGTCCAGGTTCACCGATTGCAAATCACCTCCCGATGCGGGTCAATTCGAAAACTCTGCGCGAACTTCGCTGCCACCACCACCACCGCAGCTGCACCATTCACGGACCTCACAATGCATTGTGTTCTCTGCAACAGAACCAGTGACAACCATGGCAACACCTCGCACCACCGTGACCTGCCATCAGCACCTGCAATGAAACCAGCGCATCCTCACACAACACCACCATGGGAGCGCGAGTCATCTTCACCAGACGTGCAATTTCGCACCACACAAATCCATGCGAAACGGCAGAAACCACTACAACAGCGCGTCATCATCACCACTGCAACGGTGAGCGAGAATGAGCCAGAACAGCAGCAGAAGCCATAGCCACCACTGCGAAGACGAAACAGACGCTATGGCTTCGGTTCTTTCAGACCCGAGGCAGAAAACAGACGCTATGGCCTCGGGTGATAACCGAGGCCAAAAGGAGGTGCCTTTTGGCCTCGCTCTAATATGCCTCGGTTCTAAAACCGAGGCAGAATCACGAAAGTAACCGGGGCCAAAAGCCCTCACTGCACTAGTGTAAATAGTTAGGGATAACAATTTATAATGATTATGACCACGATGACACTCCTAAAAAAAATTCCCATTTGTATATATTAAATTAAATTGAAAATTATTTCATGAAAAACAATTTTTCATTTTTATTATTATGAATGGTTAAATTACCAATCTTTCAAGATCTTATATTGAAATAAAATAACTTTATAATAAAATTCTTCACTATAAACAATAATATCTCTTATAAAAATGTCACATTTCTTATAGGTTTAAATTTTTTTACCAAAGTTCTTTTGGAGTCTCTACATGTAATAGAGGTTTAAAACCTCCTCAGTATAACCTCCAAATATTATAGGTACTGGAGGCTTCCAAAAACATTCGCTAATTCTCCTTGAATACTTATCTATCGATGCTTATACTACAGTACCCTAACTAATTCTCCTTCAATTAGTATCATCATATACTCCTTCATCAATCAGTTATCAAAATAAACACTATAACATCCAAGATCTTGTTCAAATAACTCAATAAGTAAATTTTTAGATTCTGATCTATTTACCCAACGTGTACATTTTCTCGTTAGACGAGACGTAAAAATTTGTCATTTTCGACTAGCAAACAAATGGTTCGTCCAAGAGTTAATCATTATGACTCTAGAAGAAAATCTTTCAAATAATTCGTTCAGCGATAATTACTCGTCCAACGGCTTCCAAATTAGAAAGCCTTTGACTTTGAAACTCGCCCTGTGAGTAGCTTCGTCCAACAACTTCCAATGTCTAGGAGCTTCTGATTTGAAAACTCGTCCAGCAAGTTTGCATAATTATGCAAAATGTGATTTCTGCATAATTCTTCAATTCAAAAATGACATCAAACATCCAAGATCCTCTACGGATACCCACATAGATCATACTCAGATTCATCACAATATTAATGTCAATTTGATATGAAAACAATACCAAGCATCACACTTTCTCAAGCAAGCAGGGAAATTCTAATTACCATAATTTCATATACCAGATATCATTATCACAATTCGTATAGACATGCAAATCCAAGATTCTAACATGCTTGTCACTTAAATTAAAGCAATTAGTTCCCTTAACGTGGACAATCCAAATATCACTTACACATATAGCAGAAAGGTAAAAAAATTTGCCGTCACGTAACTGCTTTTCTGTTAATGTACATAATTTCTATATTTGTGTCATATACTTGTTCTTAATTTCGTTACCTTCACTATTTTCATCATTTTTATTATTTCCTGTGCTTCATATTCTATTTTCAACAAAAATGAGCGAATGATTAATATTTGATTGTGCTGTAATTTTGGTTTTATATGAAAAACATATTGTACGATCGGTATCAAAACATGTCTTATTATAAATTTATGATTCTCCTCATTTTCCAAATTATATAAAAATTCTAATTTATGTTTTTTCTCAATTTTAAAGAACTCTAATTATTAAATTTAGGAATTCAATTATGTTGGGTATGATAAATTTTATGATTTGGCTATATATTTTTTTTTTCTGCGCATGGTAAATCCAATTTAATTATGAAGTACATGGTTATTGGATGACGTGACGTGATTGGAATTTCCAATTAGAATTAAATGAATGGTGTTGTTTCACTGTTGCAAATGCAGCACACCCTGATGCTTTACTTTATGGGTTATGTGAAATTACTTTGATATATATATAATGAGGAACAAATATTTTAATTTAATGAGGGATAAAATTCTAAATATTACAATTTTGAACATAACCGACAAAAGTTATGTAAAGAATATAACTTGTTGTTCACTTGGTTAATATGGGAAACAAATTCTAACATCAATTTACATATTAGAGATGGATGCCACCTCTAAATTAAAAAATTAATTTTATTATTATATAATGCTCAATGTTTTTATTTTTATCCAACGAGACTTAAACAAAAACTTAAAATTAGTATAGTTCCCGTCTATAAACATAGAAAATACCCGTCTACAAACATAGAAAATAAGTAAAAGTTAGAATATGGAAAATGGTATAAAATATTAATATTTGTGAGTACGAGTAGGGATGGTAATACGGGTTGATTCGACTCATTTTGGCCTAGCTTGCACTTAGCCCGTACAATGTGGGTCGGCCACCCTGCAATTTCAACACAAGTTGAAAAGTTTAACATGTCCCGCGTAAGTGCAGGTCAGCTCGCTTTTTGTTTTTAATTTTTTTTTTAAATTTTTATGATAAAATTCAATGTTTCAAA
Organism: Vigna unguiculata; assembly: GCF_037176805.1. NCBI lineage: Eukaryota > Viridiplantae > Streptophyta > Magnoliopsida > Fabales > Fabaceae > Vigna > Vigna unguiculata. Next base: position 43,684,079 of record NC_140795.1, on the reverse strand, counting down.
AAATTGAGAAATTTTAAAAAGTTCACAAAATTAAGCAGCAAAGACTTTGAGGAGTTGGATGATAAATTGATAATTCAACATTTTCATTATATCCATGTTCGTACATTGACATATATGATGTATTCTTCAAATTTAACCATGTTAAAAAATACATAATACTTGTCTTTTTTAGTTATACAAAAAGTTAGAATGTTAATGCACAGTCCAAAAAATAGTAACTAATATATATACAAGTGCAAATTTCTTTTGCGGGTCTGCAAGTTCACTATCCTGACCCATCTTGTAACATCCCGTCCGGATATTATGAATTTAATAAAACAAAATAGAAATAATACGTCAGCATCATTTATTAAAATCTCATTTAATAATAATACCTCGTTTCCCAAAACACGGGAAATGTAAAACTTCATTAAATTTCTAATAAGTCCATAAATACAAAACTGTGAGTTTAGTCAAATAGGCCATGAGCCTTTACATCGTATTCTAAATAGAATAATAAAAACGTGAACATAAAAATTCCCTTAATCATCCCCTCTCCGCAGCTAAGTCTCACCAGCTCCACCTGCATCATCACCTGCTCACGTATACCGCATACACGATCATCGCCAAACACAAGCAGATAGGGTGACCTAACAGTTGAAACATACAAAATATACCAACCATACATATACATGTAAAATCAATACAAATAATATAACAATAACACAATTCCTTCTTTATACTGCATGGCCACAACCATATAAAATACCCTCTCCTTTCCCACAGAACCTTACTCCATTTCCATCACATGGCCACCACCATGTACACCGATGCACTTAGTGGAAGACTCGTTACCTTCCCTCCACATGGCCACCACCATGTATATTAAGTACAAAAGGGAACCACGTTCCAGTTCTTCACATGGCCACAACCATATTAGCAGTGTTCTACATCTTCTATTGAGTATCTCAAGGTGCCTTGCTGCCACACCTATCGGCCACAACCGATAGAGCACGTGCGGAAACCATGCTACGGATCACACACCGTAACGCCAGGTGGAGTTCCCAAGTACGAACATAGTCTGTAACGTCCCAGGACTACCAAACTCGTCAGCAACCACTGAGGAGGGCAATCCATCTGGACTCATCCGTACTGGCCACAACCAGCACACTCACACCAGCACACTCGCCAACCCGAGCCAGAACTCAAGGTTCCTCGTGTTCATCCGCTATCCAGAGCCAAAACTCGAGGGAAGTCATTCTGGGCCACAACCCATAGAGTGCCACGTGCTTAACCCCTATCCCGAGCTACAACTCAAGGATACGTTCCGGGCCACAACCCATGGAACACCAGCAAACCCACCAAAAAGATATTTTAAAAGCCATGTAGAACACCTCTTGCAAGTTTCATCTCATCTTATAAACACAACAGGTACACCTTTCTTAAACGTACATCTTCACCCTTGCTTGCTTAAATTAAGAGCCTTTGCTTAACCACTACGTAATCTCGCTTAAGCGAGCTCCTACTCGCTTGGGCGAGACCCTCGCTCGCCCAGGATTAAAATGCCTCGTCTAGGCGACAAGTTCAACAAAAACCACAAACCTCCCCTCGAGATCTCGCTTAGGCGAGAGGGTCTCGCCTGGGCGAGACGTACTCCCGCTCAAAACCACAATCAACCTCGCCTGCGCGAGTTGTTCAATCAAACCACACAAACGCACACGAATTCTCGCTTGGGCGAGGCATACTCGCCTAAGCGAGATGACCTGTCGCCCAAGACCAACACACCCCGCCTGAGCGAGATGGTCGAACTGGGAAGAGTTTCGAGTCCCTGCATATTTCGCTGAGGCGAGTCTGACTCGCCTGAGCGAGACATGCAGACTCTGACACTGTTTCACGCACACAACAGCAACAAATTCACCCAAAATATACTCCAAATTCATACCATTTCATTCATTCCAATCCCATTAGTCATACACGCATAATTGAACACTAAAATAGAACCCCCTTTATTCCCTCAGGTATAGCACGAAATTCAGAACACAATTCCATCACAGATCATACAAAACAACAATATAAACATAGAATTTCGGCTCAGCTCCCCTAACCTGAAATTTCCCCACTTAAAGCTTGACCTTCCCAATGCCAAGTCAAAGCTAAACCACCAAGCCAACTTATATTTCTTGCTAAGACACACAATTCAAGCATTATCTCATACACAACACATAATTGGCATACATAGGACTCAAACCCAAGTCCTCGCACACAATCAAAGTACTCTCAACCATATGAGTTAGAACTTTTTCACATCATACACAACAGAATTAAATGTCATAAATGCACTACCCTCCCACATTTATTAATTAATTATTTATTTAATTAATTAAATTCCACAGCTCTCATATTTATTAATTAATTATTTATTTAATTAATTAAATTCCGTAGATCTTACTAATCTCGCGTTATTTTTACGGCCTGAAGACCGATTGGACGGCCATACCCATATTGGAACCCCTAATTGTGGGGTCGTGATTTTTTTTTCACCAACTTGACAAAAATGGTAGTTTGAGGGACCATGTAACCAAATTGCTGTCTAACACCTACATTTATGATTTGTGTAGGTGTGTTACTGCACACACAATTTATATCAGCTGCTACTGCATTTCTGCAATAATACAGAAGATATAGAAGTAGAGAGTCTGATACAAAAAAGAAAGATGTGGCCATTCATTAGAAAAGGAGATTCTGGGTTTTCATCATCTTCCACTGCAGAAGAAGTTACTCATGGAATCCATGCTACTGCTCTCACTGCAATTGTCACAGGTCACTCTTTTTCTCTTTCTCTTTCTCAATCTTCTTCTTTTTCTGTTCAAGACTCGTCACATTTTTCATGAGGTAAAGAAAAAGATTATCTTATAAAATATATAAATAGAGGAATTTGATTCTAATAAACATATATATGAAATATCAGAATTGTCTCTGCAATCTAAACATTGTAATTTAAGTTTCTGGTAAGAGTTCACAGTCCTTTAATGGTAAAAAAATTAAGAGAAACTATCATTTCGTTAAGGAAAAGTGTTAATTCAAACTGTAGAATTAATTATCACATTAAAAATATTATCCATTTTAGAATCTGAAATTCATTACAGATTTGTCCTTAAAAGTATCTCGGAGAATTGAATTGAAGAATACCACATTGAAAATATAATCTATTTTGGAGTCTGTTATAGATTTATCCTTTGAAAGCATAGAATTATAATGTAATGGTGTTGCAGAATTACATAGATAATATCATTAATATGTCCGATCTTTCGTGTCTAATTACATGTTCGTGGAGTGCAAAAATTTAAAAATAAACAGTTTTCGTAAAATTGTAATTTACAAATTTAAATATCTTGTAAAAGTTATGATTTTTTTTCAAATATAAGTATTAAATAAAAACTTAAAAATTAAAAATTTATTATTTTCATAAGTAAATAAAGAAATATATTATAAAAAATATTAAAATGAAATAAAATTTAAAATCACACTTATAAATATATATTATCAATAAAGCAATAAATAGAAGTATTTAATTATATTTAATTTATCACTAAAAAGCTTAAAAATAAAATTAATACGGACAGATGTGTGGGGTAGGTTGACCACAGATGACCAGTTCCAGTTTATTATCTGTACCGATAATAATTAAGGAATCTTTTTTTCTTTTGCGTATACAATTATTTTTAATCTTATTTTTTGAGTAATTATTTTTATAAGAAAAATAAATCTATCTATATAATAAAAAAAATATGTAGAATAAAATCATTTTTTCTGTATAAATTATTAATATTTTTCATTACAATAATTATTATCATAATAATTTTTTTTGTGATAATAAAAAAGTGAAGAGATGTATCTAATGTTTTATCATTAATTCTTATAAAAAACCACTATCAATAAAAAGATAATGTCGTGATAAAGTTAGTGTTTAACTTTTATTTTATAAAGGGATTTTATAACCAGTTTTCTTTATAATTAATTTGTTTTATTCCATCAAATAACTATTGTTCTATTTAAAGAATAAAAAAAACCAAAGTCAGCTTAATGAACAAATATCATTACAAGAATGTATGTTATTTTCGTCGGCAAAAAATGACGTCAGCAGTGTAAAATTGACGAAAAAAAAATGAAGGCGTCGGTTTAGTGATGGCAACACACTCATTCTCTAGATGCAAAATGTTTGCAGTTAGTTAAATTGAAATGAACATTTGTTGCTTATTTATCGTTGGCTTAATCCACAAAAATATATATAAAATATAATAATAATTTCGTATGCGTGGTTCAAGTCCACATATATATACTATTTTCTTTTTCTTCACATATTCTATAAAATAAAATTTGTGAGTATTTAGTTTTTCTCCTAAAAGTAACATTATACCTTATATTAAGTAGATCGATTACATTGTTACAAACCACGCGCATCAAGTTGTTCTTACACTACATCAAGTTGTTTTTACACAATTGTACGCGATACTTATTATATCGATTATCGATATCATAGTTGTAGATGATATAAAAAATATGATTTTTTATAACATAAAAAAATATTTGACATGTTGAACTTATTATACCAGAGTTTAGTATATCTATCATAATAAATCTAACTTAACAATTATGTTAATAATTCTGACATAATAAGTCATAATTTATTATTATTTTTCCAATAGTATCACTATGCTCCCACTAACGTGATGAGAATGTTGTAGCGAAAATTTTATTGATTATCATTGTATAAAACAATAGGTGCATCAAGTGGTATAGGTGCAGAGACAGCACGAGTTCTTGCATTGCGTGGTGTCCATGTGATTATGGGAGTGATTGAAATGATTGATGCATATAATGTGAAGGAATCGATTCTTAAGCAAATTCCCACTGCTAAAGTTGATGTGATGAAGTTAGACCTAAGTTCCATGGCCTCTGTTCATCATTTTGCAGATGAGTTTAATTCAACTTCTCTTCCATTGAATATTTTGATGTAAGCATTCAACTTTCTAATTTACTATTTCACTACGTAATAAATCATTCTTTCTAATTCTTTTTTTTCTTTTTAAATTCTAAGAAACAATGCAGGGATTTTTGCATCCCCTTTCATGCTATCCAAGGATAACATTGAACTTCAATTTGCTATAAATTATTTAGGTATTCTCAATTTATCTAATTTTACACTTAAGATTTGGCATAACATGTGAATAAACTTTGTTATTTCTATAAATTTAGAGAAATTTTGAAATTAATCTCATTGTTTGCATTTTGTGGAACATAATTTGACAGGTCATTTTCTTCTGACAAATCTGTTGTTGGATAATATGAAGAAAACCGCAAGAGAAAGTAAGATACAAGGAAGAATTGTTAATGTCTCCTCCATGGGTCATAGGTTTACTTATCCTAAAGGAATCCTTTTTGACAAACTTAATGATCCATCAAGGTAGTTCAAAATCTATGCAAGTAGATTAACTTGTGTTAATCATTCTCATATAATAATAGTTTTGTAAGAGATATTTTGTTAGTTAGTAACTAGTTAGGTTGATTAATGCTACTATGAGAAAGTTAAACCCTCCCTCATTAAAATCCTCTCAAATATTCCTTTTCTTCTCAAACACAATGTTATTTTGAGAGTGAGCCCTAAAGCTGAAACCTAAAACACATTAAAGTTCTCTTAAGCTTTTCTTCTTTTTCACAAACATGGTGACAAAACCCTTTGAATTAATAAGCATTTTTTTTATAACTATATTATATGATAAGTTCAAATTATGTAAAATGTTGATTAATCACTTTTAGTAGGTCTTTTCTTTGCTGATAAAAAAAATAATTTTTTATTTTGTATATTAATATATAAATTAGTCACTATAACAATTAACAATTTTTATCACTAAAATGAATTGTTAATGAAATATTGTTACAGTTACAACAAGTGGCGTGCATATGGACAATCAAAGCTTGCTAACATTTTACATGCCAATGAACTTGCAAGACGTTTCAAGGTTCTACCACACTCAACTTTTCATTATTTTGTTTAATTCATAAGTTCTTTTAACCATAATTAATGAAACAATGTTGTTGTCTATAGTTTTTTTTTTATCAGCAATATTGCTTTTAGAAGTAAATAAATACCGACTAACATGGTTCTCCAACTCCATACTTGGAAACTGAGTTTCTGAACCATAGGGTTGTTCCTCTTAATTGTAGTTACCATCTTCATTAATTTCTTAGAAACACTTCATCAAAAGTTGTTAGATCCTCTACCTTCTCTTCTATTATAGTCAATAGTTTCACCTCTTTTAAAAGTTCAAGGCCTATTAAGAAATGAATGTCAAGTTCAACTCAAATTCACAAAATTGACTTATAAGATGAGATTTGTATCAATTTATATACTATTTGCTTTATCTTTAGCTAATATGGGATTTTCAATACATCCTCTCATGTCCAGAAATATACATTTCAAACGTGAGACTAACCACTATAGGATTGTTCGACAACGGCCTGATAGCAGATGACACGATAGGTCAGACAAACAACAAATCTCCCAAGAACGAAGACATATTAAACCCAACAAATAACAAATCTCTAGTATAGACTCACACTCATGGCTTGATATTATGTTAAGAAGTGGATTTTAAGTCTAGCTTAACCTTACAAAACTAATTTGAAAGATAAGATTTGCACCTACTTATATACCGTAAACTTACCTTATCTCTAGTGATGTGAGATCTTCAATAAGACCAACAGAAATTTTAAATATATATTCCTTCTTCGTACATCCGAGACATCTTTTAAGAATAAAATTGTGATAGAAATTTCAATAAGATATTGTGGTGATGATCTAACTATCATCATCCCAACCAACTTAATATTGGAAGACCTTCCAATCCACTAAATCATGTTTTCTCAAAGTCAATCTTAAAAAGGAAAAACCTTTCTTATTTCTCTCATCTATGACCTCATTTGCTCTCCAACCACACTCTACAATAACTCTGTACCCCAAACATTTCCTTTTATTTCATATTTCCTCTATAAGCCTTTGTACTCTCCATTTATTTCTCATTAATTTCTCTCCTAATGTCTGTGGTTTGTTCATTAATGCTACCAAGTTGTTGCTTCCACCATTCATAGTTAGAGATGTCAAAAATATTCGTATCTGCAGGTATCTGTGAATAAAATCCATAACGAATAGAAAATGGATATTGTAAATGGATACCCGTGGGTAACGGGTACGGGTATTTTTAATACCCGCGTGTTAATGGGGCGGATACGGGTAATATAGTATCCGTACGTATGGATACTTGTACCCACTATACTCTAATTTAAATTAAAAAAAATACATGATTAAAATATTAAGACATTGATTTTGAATGAGTTATTTTTTTATCAATTAGTTTTAAAAAGAATTAATTTCTTTGTAAATTGTCATTCAACACTATTTAAATGAATTATTTACACTTTGTTTAAAATTTATGAATGTTATGTATTGCATTTTATTTGAATTTACGATTAAAATATGTTGTTAAATATGTATTTTTATTTAGTTATAAATACGGTGCGGGTACCCGTAAATATCCGTGGATATTAAAAAATTATGTGGATACCCGCATAATGGATTTCCGACAGATATGGAGACGAGTACGAGACGAATATTTATCCAGCAGATAGGATATGTAGGAACTACTACATGTATCCTACCCGCTCATTGACATCCCTATTCATAGTTTCTCGTTTAAGACAACCTGGTGAACATTGCTGATACAGAGAATCCCATTCAGCAGTTACAAAAGTTTTAAGTCTTAACTTCTAACCTAAAAAGCTTAATTTTCTCATCTTCTTTTTATTTGACAAAAATATTTATTTTTATTTTATCAATAAAAATACCACCTAATAACACATTATTTTCGATTTAGGAGATTTGTATAGGAAATAGTTAGGACAATAAATGAAAGCATATAAAAGGTTGTTTTTCTTGTTTATGATGTAACTTTTCAAAATTAAGATATAACAATGCATTAAATAGTTGTCTGTGATATTTATATAATACTTTTGTTCAATATTAAAATTGACCAGGAAGATGGAGTAGATATTACTGCGAATTCTCTTCATCCAGGATTTATTACCACAAATATATATCTTCACAATCGATTGCTGACAGGTAATTAATTAATATATTTATATAAATTTACAGTCTACATAAAAATAATGTAAATAACCGTGTCTAAACTGCTAAACAATTAATCTACACAATCTTCTACTTCGAAGTATCTTCCAAAAGTTTCAATACATACAGTTTTGGCATTAATCTTATATTTTGTACATAAACATTAACGTTGCTTGAAAATTGACAATAATTGTGTTCAATTTATTAGTTGTTCTACCTACTCAATTCAAACTTACATGTCTTTATAATTATATATTCAACATCAACATATAGGTAAAGTATTTTCTTTTTGTTCCAAGTATATATTTTTCATCACAAGAAAATCTCTTGTTAATGATCAATTTTAGGAAAAAAAATAATTAGTAAGTAACCAATTTAGATATCAATTTATAAATTAAAATTATTGGTAGTTAAAATAATTTCTAAATTGGTCTCTAAATTAGTCATTATAGTGAATTAGTCTCTAAATTGATTACTAACATTAGTTACCAAATGTTTAGCTACCAAAAGAATTAGTTTCTAAATTTGTTCCATTAGTGATCAATTTAAATACAAATTTCGAGATCAATTTTTTTTTGTGGTTAAAACTTTGATAGTTAATATTAGTGACCAATTTAGAAATCAATTTATTATAATGACCAATTTAAAAATTATTTTAGTTAATAATAATTTTTAACTTACAAATTAGTATCTACACCGGTCACTATAATAACTAATTATTTTTATTATTAAAATCAATCACTAATAAAATTTTTTTTTATAATGTTCTATAAGATGACACGTTGAGTTTTATAGCCATCTTTGTATGGTTTATGCAGGTATAAAGAATATTCTAGGTCCATTTGTAATTCGTTGCCTAGAGCGATTTGTGTTGAAAAATGTGCAGCAAGTAAGTTGAATCACCATGAAAATAGATTAATTCTTTTTGTTACTTAAAAGTTTAACACATTTAACTCTTACTGTTGAATAACTATAGTTTTGTCTTACTATTTGATTGTATTACATGATGATAGGGAGCATCAACAACATGCTATTTAGCATTGCACCCACAAGTGAGTGGAATGAGTGGCAAGTATTTTGCAGATAATAATGTTTCAGAAACATCTTTGGATGGAAGGGACATGGATTTGGCTAAGAAACTATGGGATTTTAGCATCAATTTAACTAACCAAAAATGAACACTGACAATGGTAATTAGAAGGAATACCTTTTAAGTAAATAAAATGTAGTTCTATTGATAAACATGTTATAATTTGTAAGAAAATACTGTGTTGTTCTTCAACCTTAAAGTTTGATGGCTTGTGTAAGATATATCTATGTAGTAAAAACCATTGGGAAAAGTTTGTGAGTATTTTAAAATTGTTTCCCCTGTATGAAACTGAACTAATTAGTTCATATTTCATATTTCTATAATTATTATATAACAATAATAATTATAAATGAGTAACAATAATGGATTATTATTTTAACGATAACAATAATATGAGTAATATTAGAAATAATATTTATGATGAAAATAAAATAAAAATTATTTTAACAACCTTTCTAAAATTCATTTATCTCGTTTATTATTGGTGGAATCGGGAGGGAGAGAAGCTGTAGACAAAAACCCAATCATAGGTTGTCTTTTTTACATAATGCACCACCTTCATCTTCTCAAATGTCACCCATGTCGTACTTATTTGCATTTATGTCTTCATGCATTAATAACATTTTTTTTTCTTCGAAAATTAATTGTGAAAAACATATTATTATATTATTTTAAATTTTTTATGCCATAACAAATAAAAATTTATAAAATAGTTTTTTAAATATATTTTGTGTAAAATTTTGGTATGATCACTTTCTTTATCCAAGTATATATATTCATAGAGAATAATCGAGTTAAGAACTAAGAAAAGGAAAAAATATGTGAGTGTAATCCATATAAAAAAATATATATATCTCTTTTGCGTTTTTTCATTATGTAAATTGAAAGTAAAAAATGACATAAAATAATATAATTTAGAAATATTTTGATTATACAATCCAAAATTATTTTTAGTTTTTAAATTATGTAATTCAAAAATATTTTTCAAGAAAAAAATTAACTTTTGAATTATACCATTCAAAAGTTGTTTTTGATTTTCAGATTATACAAGATTATACAATATAGAAAGAACAAAAATGAGAATTTTCTTTATACAAAGAAGAAATTTATGAAGGTGCAGAAGTCGTCTCATAAGTGTTTATGCCTTCTTGGTAAATTCTTTCTGCACCTCCACACATTTCAACCTGCACTCCCAGATTCACTGTCGCATCGCAACACCTCATCTAGTGTTGGAACACCCATTGTCTCGCATGTTCATCAAAGAGATTGAATTTTGGTTTTGTTCTCGCTATTATACATTGTGGAATACAAAATTTTGTATTTTGAATTGTGTATAATATAAAATATAAAATATATTTCAAAATATAATCTGTAATATAAATTTGAGTTGACGAAATCATCGTATGTCTTGCTCAAAATTTTATTATTAGAGTAAAAGTAAAAGAACAAGAAAATTCGAGTAATTTTAACGTATGAGTTGATGAAATATTGAGTTTTATGGATAAATTTGTGTGCCTAATAGAAAGTTGATCTTATAGAAAGGTCATTGGAATAAACTTGGTTTTCCACCAAGGTATATATTAAGATCTTTTGAATATGCTTTGGTGTCATAAAAAGAAAAAGGAAATAGGGTGTTGTGTGTGGTGGTTTAATTTTCGAAAAGTTAAGATAAAACTAAAAGTTTATAAATGTGTTCTAACGATTTAGTGTATTATAAATGGAAGTGTTTATAAGAAATTTGTGGAAAGTGTAGTATTATTTTTTAAATCGTGTTTATGAAAACTAGTTATTTATTATTTAGAAAATTCATAATTAATAATTTGATAGATATAGATGATGGTTTTTCTGATATTTTTCTCTTTCAAGAACATATGGATCATGGATACACCCTGCTTAGTCACCAATAGTGACAAGTCGTGCCAAAAAAACAAATGAAAATAAAAGGAGGAAATAAAGGATGAGAAAAATAAAAAAGGAAAATTTAGTTTTAAAAATAAATTGAAATTTTACATCATGAAATAAACTGTTATTTAGATAATCTTTAACTCTTATTAAAATAATTAAAAATTGTCTTTTTTTATTTTTTTGTTTAAATTTTTTTAATTTTTACACGTGTTACTTCACAATTGTACCACGTGTCAAAAATTAACAATTTTGACACATAGCACAACTATGAAGTGACACGTGTAAAAAATTTAAAAAAATTTAAAAATTAAAAATTTAAAAATTCAAAAAAACCACATGTGCGTTAACTTTAACACCGTTTGGTCAAACTAACGGTGATGACCAAATTAAGTCATTTTTAAGAAAATGAGGACCAAATTGAGACAAAGAAAAACTTGAGAACCAAACTGAAATTTCATGACAAATAGATGGACTAAAAGAGTAATTTAACCTTTTTTTATTTTATTTTTCTAAAAATTTATAAACTGTCACGTGTCAGGTTACCATCGTGCCACATGGCAGTTTACCGTCGTGCCACGTGGTAGTTTATCGTCATGACACGTGGTAAAGGTAATAATTATTTTCAATTAGTCCTCTATTTAAATTTTTGTTTCAATTTAGTATCTCAATTCTTTAAAATGATTCAATTTTGTCCTTTTGAATTTGAGACCAAATTAGTAAATAAGTTTAATTATAACATATATACATGTTAAAATAATTGTTTTGAATTTATACATCAAATCACTACACCTAAATATTCAAATTATTTTATTTTTTACAAGTGTAAAAACTTACAAAGGTAAAAGTATAAAAAATAAAATAATTTGAGTATTTAGGTAAAGTGATTTGATGTATATATTAAAAAAAATTATTGTAGCATGTATATATAAGTTGTAATTAAGCTTGTTTACTAATTTGGTCTCAAATTGGAGAGGACAAAATTAGATCTTTTAAAAAATAGGGATACTAAATTGAACCAAAAATTTAAATAGAGGACTAAATTGAAAAATGACTATTACCACTACCACATGTCATGACGGTAAACTTTCACGTGGCATGACAATAACCTGACATGTAGCAGATGATAAATTTTTAGAAAAAAATTAAAAAACATTAAAAAAATTCACAACTTGACACGTATCATGTACGGAAACAGTGTTAACTTCAACTTAACTTAACGGAGATTATCAAATTGAACCCTTTTAAATAATTGGGGTACTAAATTGAATCAACCAATAATAAGGGGACTAAATTGAACTAAACTAAAAGTTAGGGGACCAAATTAGTAATTATACCATTTGTTATGTATAAGCTTATAAAAAGGCTTTTATATTTGCCATTCCATTAATAGTGGTATCAAGAGTAGGTTGCGATCCTGTGAGTGAGACACGTGAGGTTTAAGATTTATTTCTTTCCCATAATCATGTCTACAAATTCTAACTTTGTGCAAGCAATAATTCTACGGTTTGATGGTCACTATGACCATTGGAGCATACTAATGGAGAACTTTCTTCGATCAAAAGAGTATTGGCCAATCTGGAATTCAAGAGTCAGCAGAAGGCACAATTTTGATAGAACCTCATAAAACATTTTTGGAGGCTAGAAGGCTGAAGGATTTAAAGGCAAAAAAAATATATTTTCCAAGCTATTGATTGCTGCATCTTGGAAACCGTTATTTGCAAAGAAACTTCCAAGGACATTTGAGATTCTTTGAAGAAAAAGTACCAAGGGTCTGCTAGAGTGATGTGTTCACAACTTTAACCTTTAAGAAGAGACTTTGAGACATTAGCAATCAAGGATGGTGAATATGTTTCTAGCTATTTTGCAAGAACAATGGAGATAAAGAACAAGATGTGATTCCATGGTGAGAAGATGAAATATGTCACCATTGTTGAAAAGATTTTGCGATCCCTAACACCAATAGTTTATTATGGTGTGTGTTCAATTGAAGAGTCCAAAGATATTGATGCACTCTCCCTTGATGAATTGAAAATTTCTTTGTTAGTACATAAGCAAAAGATGAACCGAAGTTCAAATTCAATAGGAGAAGAGCAAGCTTTGGAGGCTTCTACCAACACTCATTCAACATGTAGAGGAAGGGGTAGAGGTAAAGGCAGAGGAAGGGGTCAAGGTTGTGGCAAAGAAAACTACAGAGAAAATCAACATCAGCAATAGGAAAAAGGAAGAAGAAGACGGAGCCATCACATAACAAACTACAAGTCAACAGACAAGTCTAACATTGAATGTTTTATATGTCATTGGTATGACCATTACAAATTAGAGTGCAGGACCAAGTTGTCCAAGGAGCATGTAGAAAAATCTAACTTTGCTAAAACATAAGAGAAGAAGTGTGCATTCTAATATCTTGTCTAGAAGAGAAGGAATCAAGTAAAAGTTTGTGGTACTTAAACAATGGATAAGAAATGAATATCGTAAATGGATATCCGCGGATAACGGGTGCGGACATTTTTTATACCTGCATGTTAAAGGAACGGGTACGAATATCATAGTATTTGTACCCTTGGATACCCGTACCCGTTATGCTATAATTTAAATTAAAAAAAAAAACATGATTGAAACATTAACATATTGATTTTGAATCGATTGTTTTTATCAATTGTAATTTTCATTTCTTTGTAAACTGCCATTCTACTATTTAAATGGGTTATTTGCACTTTGTTTGAAATTTATGAATGTTATGCATTCTATTTTTATTTGAATTTATAGTTAAAATATGTTGCTAAATATTAATTTTTTTTGTAAATACTTGCGAGTACCTGTGGATATTAAAAAAATATGCGGGTACCCACATAACATATACCCAATATGGATACGAGACGGATATTTATCCAGCGGGTAGGGTATGGGGAAGGTACTACTCGTAGCCTACTAGCCTTGTTGACATCCCTACTTGCAGCAATTATATGAGTGGGGACAACTCAATATTCACTAACTTGAATGCGACATATCATGATAAAGTAAAGCTTGGTGATGACACCAATGAGGCTATCTTTAATGTTTTCTTTGTCCCTGATTTGAAAACAGATCTTCTAAGTGTTAGCCAACTGCTCAAAAATGGATATGAATTGTTTTTTAAAGATGAAGTACGCAAAATTAAAGATTCAAAGGCAAATCTAATTATTGAAGCCATAAAGACATGAAATCGAATATTTCCTCTTTATATTCATGTTAGTAACCACACATGTTTTTCAACAAAATTGAAGGATGTTGCATGGTTATGGCATTTTCATTATGGCCATCTGAATTTTGGGTAGATTAAGAACACTCCAACAGAAAAATATGGTCACTAGACTTCCCAAAATTACACCTCCCTCAAAAATTTGTGAAGAATGTGTTGTAGGCAAACAACATCGCAATCAATTTTCGAAAGGGAAATCATGGAAAGCAAAAGCTTTTTGGAGTTTGTGCATTCAGACATATGTGATCCAATAAAATTGTCTTCCATTAGAGGTAAAAACTATTTAATTACCTTCAATAATGATTTTTCTAGGAAAACTTAGGTTTATTTCCTACAAAACAAATCAAAAGTTTTCTCCATTTTTAAAATCTTCAAGACTCGTGTAGAAAACGAAGTAAGAAAGATCATTCAAACCCTTCGAACTGATCATGGTGAAAAATATTGCTTAAAAAGAATTTGAAGCTTATTATGAACATCATGGTATCTAAATAGAGCTCAAACAACATATAGACCACAACAAAATGGTGTATCGAAGAGGAAAAACAAAACCATCCTTGACATGGTGAGAAGTTTGTTCATAAGAGGAAGAGTACCAAACACCTTTTGGCTAGAAGCAATTAATTGGAGCATTCATGTGCTTAATAAAAGTCCAACTTTTTCTGTTAAAAACATGAGCACAGGAAGAGGATTGGAGTGGGAGACAACCCTATGTGGATCATTTCAAGATTTTTAGATGCATCGCTTATGCCCATATCTCGGATGAGAAAAGGAAGAAGCATGATGACAAAGTTGAAAAGTGGCGAAAAGCAATGGATGATAAAATTGACGCCATTGAAAGAAATTACACTTGAGAGTTGATTGATCTCCCTAAAGAACACAAAACCATTAGTGTAAAGTGGGTTTAAAAAAAAAGCTTAAAGAAAAGGGTGAAGTTGACAAGTATAAGGTGCATTGGTGGCCAAAGGATACAAGCAATAATACAGGGTCATAAATGTTTTCTCCAATAGCAGGACATGACACAACCCTTGGCTATATCAAGATTGGACATGAGCATAAGGTGGGGTGGGCATGGGTTGGATATTTAGATATCCGCTCCATATCCAATTTGAATCTAAATATATTGTTTAGATTTTGATCCATATCCATTTTTTTAAAAAAAAACAATTTGGATATTTTAAAATCTATATCCAAATATTAGGATCAACTTAGATATCCATATCTAAATATTTAGATCAATTAAGAATCTAAATCCATTTTTAATGAAACTTAACTTTTTATAAATTTAATTTTTATTTTAAATTTATATTTTAAAAATAAAATAATTATTTCATCCAATACATAAATATTTTTTAAAAAGGTAAAATAATATATAAAATAATAAAAATATAAAAATATTATAAATTTAATAGTATTAAAGATTAAACATACTATATTATTTAAATTCTTAACATTAAAAAAAATTAAAATCATATAATTGTCCATATAAAGTCATTTAATCTTTTGGTAATGAAAATGATTATAAAGTCATTACTTCCTCATACAATATCACTAACATTAAAAAATAACAAATCCAAAACACTCTATAGTTCATGGCAATTTTAACATTCTTTTCAAATAGAATGCACCAACACCCATTCGATTACAAAGTTCAAAATCTCTTCCATGACTCATTAACCCAAATTCAAATAAAGAAAATGTTAATTGTGATTCCTAACACAATATTAGTTTACAGACTATGCATTATAAAAAAAAGGAGAAGAGTTAAAGTGTAGAGTGAGGGCTAGGTTTGAAGATGGAGAGCTAGTTAATTAACTATGGTAAAGGGATATAGTTGTCACTTTAGTTTGCTTCAAACGAAACCCATTTCAGAGTGATAGAGGAAGTTTATAGCTAAGGTAGAACATTAGTTTTCATTTTGTTGATTTATAGTTTTCAAAATATATTTACACTCACGTATAAAAAGCAAATTAGGCTTCAATGGATCAAGGATAGGAATAAGACAGTGGAAAGAAGAACCCAGATGGCCTTCACAAGAAAAAAAACTTTTATACTCAAGGAAGAGTGCGGTAAAACAAATTAAACACAGTTAGATACAGAATATTTTATAAATCATTACTGTATATAAATATCTAACAAACTGCACATGATAAAATATGACAAAACAGTTCATGTACAGAGACAGTGGCAGGAAGAACCCAGATGGTCTTCACAAGAAAAAAACTTTTATACGCAGAAAAAGGGCAATGAAAAAATTTAAACAGCATAGATAAATGCAAATATGTGGATAAAGTAACACTTCCTATAACATTCTTCAGAATCCCCTACAAACTTGTCTATACCGTTCTCATAGAGATAACCTAACAGCACCAAAATTAGCATAGCCTCATTACTATTCTTAAACGGGGTGAAAGTACATTACACTTGCAAACTCACAACTTAATAACAATTTAAAAAATGTTCAATTTTTTTTATTATAAAGCAAAGAGTATTGCTCTACCTATTTCCAGTAAGTTTTGTCTAGACCAAGTTGTCCTACCAAACTTAAGCTGTGAAAGTGTAGAAAGGAAGGAAGAGAAAACAAACCTGGGATAGCAATGTTGCCGTCAGTGTTGGTATCGATCTCGATTAAAACGTAACAGTGTCGATCAAAACACAACAGTATCGTTTGTTTTCTAAAACAAAAATCAAACAAATGAATGAATCAAACTTAAAACTAGATAAAACAGAAGAGAAACGAGAAACGTTGTTGGAATGGAGAAGAGAGAAGAGATTCAGATACCTTGAATCAATCAACCGCAACAAAAGAAGAGAGAAAAAATTTAGAGTTCAGAGAATTGAAATCATGGAATATAGGATGCAGTTCAGATAAGTTTGGATAAAAGTTTGATCCAACGTTAAAATTTAGATTTCCCATATTTTAAAATCTATAAAAATAAAATAAAAATCTGATCTAAAAAATAAACAAAAAATGGATATAAAGTAGAAAGCAGAATCTATAAAGTAGTTTTACAGTGGACCGGTTCAGTTTAAAATTGGACCAGATTAGGTAAATTAATTTTTTTGCCCACCCTTAGCATAAGGTGTACAAATTGAAAAAAAGAACTCTATGGACTAAAACAAGCCTTAAAAGCTTGATATAGTCGCATTGAGGCTTATCTTTTTATCTTTCTATTTCATGTTGTAGTGTAAATTTTGTGTTGATCTTTGCATGCTTTCCTTAAAATTTTTACACTTTGCCTAGCTGAAAACATGAAAAACCAAATTGAATATGTGTTTCTTCTGTTTGTTTAGTTCTTTTTCTGTTGTAAGATCACTAGCAAAACTCCAAAAACATATTCCATGTTGTTTAGGTGCATATTGAGAGGTCATGAGTTTGTGCTTTTATTAATTTGGAAAAGAATTTGTATTGAACTTTAGATTTCAATACATGTGTCCTCTTTGCATGGTGATGATTCTAAGAACTCATGATTTGAGTTCTTAGGATTCAAGATTAAATGTTTTTCCCTCTTTTCCAAATAAATGTAGTAGTTTGGCTCTTTTTGAGTTTTAATAAACTTAACCTCTCATTCTTCCAATGAAGTCCAAAAAGCATAACTTATAGTTTAAATATTTTAATCTTTAAGAGATTATTAACTACCAAAAAGGCCATAAATCCATATGTCCGTAAAGATTTTTGTAGTACTTTTGACATTTGCTTCAAAGCATGTGTTATGTGCACTTTGAACTCAAGTTCTGCAAATTCTAATTGGCCAATGAGCATTTGAAACGTAGGCTCAATGAGAAATTGTGCAAGTTGAGTTCAAAGTGCACATTGTCTATGGTCGGAAGCGAATGTTGAAGGCACTACAGGAGATCTTTATGGACAAAGAAATTTATGTCCTCTTTTGGTAGTTAGTGATCTACAAAAGATTAAAAGATAAGTCATTATTTTCGAACTTTATTGGAGAAAGGTGAGTTGAGCTTATTGAAGTTCAACAAGAGCCAAACTATTGCATTTATTTAGAAAAAAAGGGAAAAAAACACTATCATTCTTCTTGAGTTTACGATGTTAAGATATTCAATCCTTTCATTGTATCATTCATGTTCATTGTATAAGAGTGTTTATTTATAGGAGTTTTCATTATATATAGGAGTTTTTATTATATAATATTATTAGTTCAATAATTATGTAATGTATCCTTTTATTTGGTTGTGTATATTATATTGGCAGGTTTTGTTTGGTTGTATATAACACAGTTACCGACAAATAAATTCATCGATAATGTCACCATTAACAACATAGCATATGCCATTGATAATTACCGATGGATTTCATATATTTGTCGATAAATTTTACAAACAAGTAAATTACCAACATATGTCGTTCCATCCATATTCTGTCGAAAATTACAAATTATCAATAGATTTCACTCATTTTTTACGAATTATGACCATCAATAATACGAGATTTTTTTGTAATGTCTAATAGCATGTAGTTTTTTGCTACCTCACTTAAAATATTTGGACTTTTCATTATTCAATATACCATAATTCAATCAAACACAAAACTTACATAAAATCAACATATAGTGACTTCGTCACTTCCATATATAAATATTCTATTCTAGAATACTATTATAAACCGGAAAACTTATACTTGTCTTGACAGCAATTTTCAAAATTTGAGCAATAACTATTTTAATATTTAGGGATCTAGAGTAAGATATTTAAATTTAACAAAATTTTAATATGAATGAAACAAATTGAAAAGATTATTTTCTTTGACCAAGATTGTAAGGCCCATTATTTTTCTGCCCTTATGTTTAAGGGTTGCCTCAAATCAGTTGGCCCATAGGGTGTCCAAAGCCCTTAAGGCAGCCTAACCCCTCTCATTTCTACCACTTTGCAAAAAAAAAAAAGACAACCACCTTACTCTCTTCTTTCCCCTCAACAGAAGCTCTGTTAAGGTTTGGTCCTTAGTTCACTTCAAGCTAGCTCAATCTCGTTTCTTCTCCACGTAAGTTGACCTCTAGCCTTTATACTTTTCCCTTAAACTCTATTTTTCGTGGACCAATAAAGATTCATGAGTTTAACCTTGTTTTTCCATCTGGGTCACTATTTCCACCTCTTAAATCTGCTCTTGGAGCTGTTGTGTTCGTGGGCTTAGGTGTCGAAGTAGTTTGCTAGCTCTTTCCAGGTAAGGGAAGCTAAGGTTTCACCCATTTTTATCTTTTTGGTCCATTTTTAGTTTCGTTCGGTGATTCTGATGTTTGTGTGGTGTTTACGATAGTATGATAATGTATTGGGTGTTGTTTGTATGAGTTTTTGGTTGTTGTATGCGTGAATAGTGGAGGAAGTCTGATAACCTCGCCCAAGCGAGTAGAGCTCGCCTAAGCGAGAGTATCAGAAAACCCTCCCAGGTGTTGCGCGAGCTGTCGCTCAGGCGACGAGCTCCAGTCTTGAGCGATAAGCCATCTCGCTCAGGCGAGGAGGTCTCGCTTAAGCGAGAGAACGTGACAACACCATTGTTCCCTCTTCGAGCTCTCGCCTAGGCGGAGGGAGCTCGCCTGAGCGAGAGAACACTCTCGCCTGAGCGAGACCCTTCTGCTTGAGCGAGAAGTTGGGCGAGAATGCATCAGGTTCTGTTTTCTTCTCTGTCCTTGTATGTTTGCCACATGTTTGGGTGAATTAATATGTTAAAAGCATGGAATGAGTGATGTGAATGTATGGAATTGGTTCATGGATCGAATATGATGAGTTTGGTATGGTTTTAATATGGAATATGAATGAAGGTTGGTTATAAAGTTTGGCATGAGATTGTTATGCATGATAAGTACCTATTTGGTTGGTGAAGCATGATTTGTGTGTGGTTAGGACGTAATTCCACGATAGTTTCATGGTGGTGCCTCATTGTTTAGGGCGTAATTCCATGAGCCTCTAGGTGAAACCTCATGGTGGTGTCTCAGTTGCTCGAGACGTAATTCCATGACCCCTGTTAGTGGGAGTTCATGGTGGTGCTCCATCTATATAATTTAGTAAGGATTCAAGGTAAGGATTGCATCCTGACGCTCTAAAGAGTCACTTAGTCTCACGTAGAGCGTACTGACTCGAGTGGTGAGAGTAGCAAGAGGCCTGAAACCCATTAGGGGCTAACCTTGTGTGTGGAGGTTGAGACATTGGAACAATTAGCTCGGTAGAGCAGTGAAAGCCACCACAAATATTTTTAGATATTGTAAGGAGTAATGTTGTTTATACTCCAAGACTCGTTTTCTATATTATCTGTGTGACATGTTATTTAATTAAAGTAATTATTTAATTGGAGTGTTATAGAGATCGATTACAATATCATAAAAAAATCGAATAAATATAAACTTATTTTATTTGAAAATCTGAAATTATTTTGAAGTACGATGATAAATATGAGATATGATGAGACCAGAGAGATGGGATAGTGAAATTTTATGAGAGAAAGAAAAAGAAAATGACAAAAGAGAGAAGAAAGAAGCACTACAATAAGAGGAATTAAAATCATATAAAAATATATAAAAATGTATTTTTTTATGTTTCTTGAATAATATTTTTAAAACGCTTTAGGTGTTAATTGTACATGATCGCATTAATATGGTAGATGGCATGTACATTCACTCAAAGACAAACCAAAGAAGTTTCCCACATAACCTTGTTTCTCATTAATTATGGCCACCATTCATTATTTTGTAACACAGTGGGGAGATACCTGAACTTTCCTTTATAAATTATAATAGTTTTATTTTAAAATTTAAAAACTTTAACTGTCTATATAAATATAAACACTTAAATACAAAAAGAAATTATATTTACTTACCAACACTATAGCCGGCATATCGGTATTATTAAACACTTAAATACAAAAAGAAATTACATTTATTTAACACTATAGCCGGCATATCGGTATCAACGCTGCTAATGGTTTCTTCTAATGTATTTTGTATTATAAATTAGTAACGAACTCTTATATTTCTTGATATATTATATTTTTTCACCAAAAGAAAATTATCAACGTTATGCTAAACTAATTTGAAATATATATCTACTTTCTTCATAAACACTTACGATTTTTTAAAATTATTTTGAAAATTTATGTAGAACTATTTAATTGATTAAAGAACCATAACATAGACTAACTAAAAAAAGGGTTAAAGATTAATTTATTCATCAAAAATATATTTTGAATTTCACCACATGAGTAAGTGTTCTTGAAATAAGTTGCATTCACAAGCCCTTCAGGAGAATTTTTCCTTTTCCACTTACAGGTTAAAAAAAATATCTTTCTAATTTATTTTCTCATTTCATTGATTTGGTTTCAATATCTACATTTTATTTGTTGGTGTAGGTTTCTACATTTAGTAGTACTTACTGCTGATAAAAAAAAAAATACTTAATAGTACTTTTTGATAGATTTTTAAGAAACTTGGTATTCTGAAGTGTGATGTACATTATTTGTGAAAAAATAGGGAAACTATTCATTTCACATTGATTGGATTAAACTATATATATAGAATTAAGGAATTAAGGTAAGCGAGTGAGTTTAAATTTTGTATTATTTATTTTCTTCTTTTTTTTCTCTTATTATTTTGTACTTTATTTGTTACCTAAAATATTATTGAGATTATATCTTAAAATTTAATGCTAAATAATTTAAGAAATAATTTTGGAAATAGTAGCTTTTAGTCATGCAATTTTAAATCAATTCATCACTAGTGCAGTAAGGGCTTTTTGCCCCAGTTATTTTCCTCATTTTGCCTCGGGTCTGGAACCGAGGCATATTGGGACGAGACCTAAAGGCACTCCTTTTGGCCTCGGTCGTTACTCGAAGCCATAAAGTTTCTTTTATGCCTCGGTTCTAAATGAACCGGAGCCATAGTGTTCCGTAACACGTCGCCGACAAAACGCAGCAGCCACCACCATCTTCCTCGCCATGAGCGAACCAGATCTGCATATGTTCGCTGTCAGCCACCTGCAACGAACCATAACCACGGCCAACCTCCATGGAAGCCACTACGTCACGCTCAGCAGCACCACCGTGACCGCGAGTTCCGGCACCGCAACAGCAGCCTGCGTTCCGCAACAGCAACAACACTGTCTGGACCTGCAACCACCAAGGCAACACCTGCAACGTTCACCATCAACACAGATCCACTGCCTGCACGCGAGCCAGATTCGAACGATCCTCAACGCTGCGCAGATCTGTAACTGCGACCAACACCTCCATTGCAGCAGCGAGAGCAAGATGCATTCTCCGCAACGCTCCAACACTGATCTGCACCATTAACGCTCACGCATAGCTTCATTGCGCCGCGACACGCAACCTGCAACAACAGCGTCAACGAGCCATGGAACAGCCATGCCAGAGGGAGAAGAGAAAAGGTATTGTTGCAGATAGGGGGCGCGGGGAAGAAGAAGAGAAATGGGGCTCGCGAATTTGGTGCCCTAATTAAACCATATGACCTCGGTTATTAATTGAACCGAGACATATAACCCTATTTGGCACCGATTCAGACCCACCCGAGGCCAAAGAGGTAACAGCTAGTGGATTTTTGGCTTCGGGTCTGTGTAACCGAAGCATATGAGCCTCCTTTGGCACCGGTTTTTGGCGAACCGAAGCATATATCTCTCTTTTACTTCGGGTTAGGCTGAACCAAGGCATAAAAGTTGTCTGAAATTGCAAAAATGTCATCGCACCATTATATGCTTCGGTTCCTGGACAACCGAGACATATAAGGCGAGGTAAAAATCAATTTCTGCACTAGTGCATTCTTCTCTAGTTATTTTTTCAGCCGGTGAAATTCAATATGTTGAATCTAGCTTTATGTAGATAAAATTTCAAAAGACTTGTACAAATTTTAATATTTTATAATATATGGTTTATAAAATTTTTAAAATATTGATTATAAATATTAATTATATAGTATAATTTACAAATGTAAAACTATTTATTTATGAAAATTATAATTTTATAAAAAATATTTATCATGTAATAGAAAGATTAAAATACTAGTTAAAAGTAAAATTCAATAAAATAAATATGAAAATTAAAATGAATAATTTGGAGTCTTAATTTTTCACGTTAAGCACTGCCCATAGTATGTTTTTTAAGCAAAAACCTTAAACGCGTACCAAAAGTCTCCTACGTTTTCTTTTAAACAATTTATATAAACTAGTTTGACTAGCACAAAAACATTTTTAATAAATATATGAAAATAACTTTAAGAATTTCAAAACTTATAAAATGCAAACTACTAAACAAATAAATTAGTTTAATTATAAATTAGAACTTTATTTATTAACACTTAACTTATAACTACAAGTTAAATTTGTTATTCACACCCTCTATTTTGCACCCTTTCTCATTCCTTTGAATACATTTTTTTTAAGTTATAACCTTTCAATACCTAATAAGGTCTTCACCTCCAAGTCCTTTTCAATCTTTTTTTTTCTTCTTTGTTTGTTATTAATTTTCTACAATTTTCATTATAATTTCCTTTTATATATATATATATATTATAATGACTACCAATTGTCTCTCACTCTTTTTAAATAAAAAGATAGTTGCTTAACAAATTGAGTCACCTTTCTCAACCTTTGAACAACTTTTTCCTTTTGATAGCAACTTTCACTATGTAAAAAAAAAGTTATTTTAACAACCCACATATTCTCTTACCTCCATTTGTTGTCTCTATAATAATATATCAAATGAAATTGTTTAATTGAAATATAAATTTAAGTTATTAAATAAAGATGGTTGTTGAAAGATAATATAATAAATTTGGAAGAGGATAACGTATCACATCCTCAATATTAAAACCTTTTCACCTGCAAATCTTTATCAATCTTTTTCTTCTTCGTTTGTTCTGAATTTTCTTGTGTTTTTATAACAAATTCCTTTTATACAGAGAGAGAGGTAACCGAATCATCTATTCTCAAACGGTCAAGGTATGTCAACTCCTACCCAATAACCTTAATAGTTGTCCATGTTTTTCATATTTGTAATACTCAGGTAAACATTTAAAATGTTCGGTTGAACGAGGACTGGTCTGAGAAATTGGTGTGATAAATATTTTATGTTATTACTGAATATGTTGCTCTTGTTTTTGTATTATTTTAGTGTTTATGTTGGAAGAGAAATGAAACCTATATATTAGTCTAGAAACTTATGCAGTTCAGATTCAACAGCTGAAAAGCATAGAGAAGAACCACGCTTCACTTCGCAGATCCAAGATCTGCTAGTGTTTTCTGTTCTACCAACTTCCAAGGTTCTCCATTTTCTAATTATTGTAAGGTTTGTGCACGTCATTTATGATTTCATGTCTGTGCACCAACTCACATATATTTATATATCAGCAACTAATAGTAGCTTTCTGGAACTGATATTCAGAATAATTGAGTTGAGAATCTGAGACAGAAAAAGAGAGGATGTGGGCATTCAGCAGAAAAGGAGATTCTGGGTTTTCATCATCTTCCACTGCAGAAGAAGTTACTCTTGGAATAGATGGCACTGGTCTTACTGCAATTGTCACAGGTCACAATTTTTTCTTTCTCAAAGTTTTTTCTGTCTTTCATAATGCTCAAACGTAAAGAAAAGAATGACGAAATAAAAATTATATTATCTGATTTATTTTTGTTTGTTTGCTACATATGCATAGAAATTTTGATTGAAGTTGTTGTTGTTGAAAGAACAATAGGTGCATCAAGTGGTATTGGTGCAGAGACAGCTCGAGTTCTTGCATTGCGTGGTGTCCATGTGATTATGGGAGTGATTGAAATGATTGATGCATATAATGTGAAGGAATCGATTCTTAAGCAAATTCCCACTGCTAAAGTTGATGTGATGAAGTTAGACCTAAGTTCCATGGCCTCTGTTCATCATTTTGCAGATGAGTTTAATTCAACTTCTCTTCCATTGAATATTTTGATGTAAGCATTCAACTTTCTAATTTACTATTTCACTACGTAATAAATAATTCTTTCTAATTCTTTTTGTCTTTTTAAATTCTAAGAAACAATGCAGGGATTTGTGCACCCCCTTTCATGCTATCCGAGGATAACATTGAACTTCAATTTGCTATAAATTATTTAGGTATATATTCTCAATTTATCTAAATCTCAATACATTATTCAGTGGGTTGTCAAATAAACTTTGTTATTTCTATAAATTTAGAGAAATTGTGCAAAAATATAATCTCATTGTTTGCATTTTGTGGAACATAATTTGACAGGTCATTTTCTTCTAACAAATCTGTTGTTGGATAATATGAAGAAAACAACAAAAGAAAGTAAGATACAAGGAAGAATTATTAATGTCTCCTCAATGGGTCATCGATTTACGTATCCTCAAGGAATCATTTTCGACAAAATTAACGATCCATCGAGGTACCAACTACTTCCAATCTATGCTAGTCGAATTTTTACATTGTAGGGTTTGTAAGCCTCACGTGTTTTTTCACGGTTCTCATGCAATTTCGTAGAAAAATCACTAAAATGAACATATTCAAAAATATTTACAAAAGTAGGTAAGTGATGTTTAAGAAAAAATACGACTTCATTTAAACACAATTTTACGACTTTAGTTGCTACAATAAATTCAAGCGATTTTAAGCCTAACTCATATTATAACACATCCTCTCGTACCGATATATATATATATATTTCGATACTATGTTAGAATTCTAATGGTACTCCATTAGCGGTCTGATGTTACAATTCTAATTTGACTCTGATACCATGTTAGAAGTGGGTTTTAAACCTAACTCAATTCTACAAAACCAACTTATAAGGTGAGATTTGCATCTCACCTATATACTATGAAATGATCTTATCTCTAGTAGATACGAGACTTCCAACAAATTGTGAGATAAAAACATTGTGTTCACAAACTGAAAATCTCATTTAATGAAAAATTTTTATAATTTTACTTCAAAAACAATCTGCGTTTGAAATTCAATAAAACAGAACAAAAAAATTTATGAAAATATTTCGAAACTAAATACCGGAACACACTTAATTTGGTTAGTGACTTGATCAAATGAAGTTGTGAATAAAGAGGAGAGAAGTAGTTATATAGTTTTTTCTTTAAGAAACAGAGCATTCATGCAGGTCCATTCTGCTTTTATTTTTCTCACTTTGGAATTTGGAGAACTAAACAAGGACAAAAGGGTTTGCTTCAACTCAATGCATGTCACGTTCTCCAAAGTTAAAAAGTGTTACGAAATTTTAATTTTACACTCTCATTGACCGTGACCTGTTAACAACTTAATATGTACTATAAACTGATATAGTTGATCGATTACCATGAAACTCATTAATGGTTCAGAGGTAAATATATATACATCTTGACCTTTTTTTTTATATCAAAACTAATAATATCCGTTACGTATAATTTATAAAAAAAAATTCTTTTTGTAAGTGTATATTAAGTGGTAATAGATTTTTTTGTATTCATGAATATTTTTCTTTGTATTAATACTCACAGACATTAAGACAATTCGACTCATCACACATTTAAATTGGGTTAGATTAAAAAAAAAACAAAATTAAACGTGGGTCAAAATGAATTTCTTGACCAATTTAATTTGTGAGTTAAATAGATTTGAGTTGGATTAAAAGTTAATTGACTTTTAACTTATTAAAAATAATTTTTTTATTAGTTTTTTTATCATTTTTTATATATCACTTCTAATTATATAGGTTAATAATTTAAGTATTTTAAATACTAAAATTTTGTTTAATAATATTTGAATAATTTAGATGTTTGATTTATTTGTTTGTTAAGTTATGTATGTTAATATTTTAATTTTTAACTAATATATTTATAATAATATTTGTGCATTACAGGTGAACACTTAAAATAATTAATAAAGTGAATTCACATTGATTGCAGAGTTAAATATATAAAACAAATTAAAAGAATAAAACATTAAGCGAATCAATTCACTAATATAAGTGCAAAGATGTTTTGCGTAATTAATTTTGTTTCTTTGTGTATAGTTACAGCAGTTGGCGTGCATATGGACAATCAAAGCTTGCTAATATTTTACATGTCAATGAACTTGCAAGACGTCTCAAGGTTGTGCCATAGTGAGTTATAAATTATTTAAATGTTCACACTTGATTAATAAATTTTCTAAAGGATAATGAAACCAGGGACGGCCGTTTTGGCCCGACCCACCAGTGGCCTGCCAAAAATAGGTTGGGTCGGACTGGCCCGTCACTAATAAATGAGTTGGATATTGTAATCTGTTTCATCTTAAGATGGGCTGGTCCATCTCTTTTTTTTTTTTTAAGTTTTTCTAATTTTTTTTTTAACTTTTTTAAAAATTTTGTTTATAAATCTATTTTATATATATATATATATAAATTTATTTATATAATATAAAAGTATTATTTTTTAATTATTTTTAATTTTAAACATAAAAAAAGGGTTGGCGGGTCAGGACGGACTGACCCGTTTTGGCCCGCTAAACTGACGGGTTAGGTGGACTGAGTTACAACGGGTTAATGGGTTGGACAACCCAACCCGTTTTTTTTTTGTGGACCAGTCCGACAGGCCTGACCCGCTTTGACATCCTTACATTAAACATGATTTTTTTTTTATCAAATTGAATGCTATACATTATTGCACTATATATAAAAAAAAAAACGAAATAAACATGAAAATTAGATAAATCTATAATAGTAGCACTTGTTCGATTTTGCAATTGATCAGGAAGATGGAGTGGATATTACTGCTAATTCTCTCCATCCAGGAGCCACTTTCACCAATATATACCTTCAGAGTCCTCTACTCACAGGTAATCCACACATACATTTGTGTAAATTTTTAGGTTTACATGAAAATAATGTAAATAACATTATTTAAATTACTAGACCATTAAATTAGTTGTTTGTGTTATATTCCTATATATATTATTGGGTACATGAATATTGCTTGGAAAGAAATAGTGAGGGTGTGAAATAGATCAGTTCTTCTACATAAACATAATAAATTCAATCTTGACAAAAAAAAAAAAAAAATTCCTTGGAACGTCTTTCACTAAAAAAATTTAAATAGCGATCAATTTTATAACTAAAAAAATATTTTTAGAAATTAGTCACTTTATTTATTAATTATATTTTGTCTTGGTCGCTATGTGATATAAATATTATAATTATGTTCTTACATTAATTTTACTTTACCTGGTATCAATTTAATGACATTATAATTATGTACTGTACGGTTTATGCAGGTGCGTGGAATCTGATAGGGCCATTTGTAATCCATTTGGTAGCAGGATTTTTTGTGAAAAATGTGAAGCAGGTAAGGTTTTTAAATATATTTTTACCTTTGTCTTTACACTAAGTATTCGTCATTTATTTTACATTTAACAAAAATAATATATTTTAGTTTATTAAGTGATTAAAAAGATATATATAATTTCAAGATTAAAAAGTGAAATGAATAAAAGAAGATGTATGTATGATTTATTACAGGGAGCTTCAACAACATGCTATTTAGCATTGCACCCACAAGTGAGTGGAATCAGTGGCAGTTATTTTGTCGATAATAATGTTTCAGAAACATCCTCGCACGGAAGGGACATGGATTTGGCCAAGAAGCTCTGGGATTTTAGCGTAAACTTGACAAACCAAAATTCAAGGTCACAATGATCAATTTATATATGGAATACCTTTTAGGTATATAAAAATCTCAACAATGTATGCTGTTTCTATTTTTTGAGTGCTATTTTTCAAGCTTAAATTTTGATTTATTTAGTGTTTTGTGGAGTGTTTTGTTCTTACAAATCATAACTAAATCAAGAAAGTTATGGTAATATTTTGTGCAGTCATGTGAACCTTTAATTTTTTTTTTTTTTTCAATTCTTTGTTTGCAATGCTAAGTTTCACACTAACACATACTTTTTGTGTTTCATCTCCCTCACTTAAGTAAATTTATTTACATACTAAATAATTTAGAAAGTTCACAATTGTTTATCATCCAAGTAAATTATTTATGACACCTCAAATAATTATACGCTTACCACTTATCGATTGCACTATAAGATGGAGGAAGAGGAAAAAAGAAAATGAAAGAAAAAAAAAAGAAAAAAAGTGGATGAAAAAAAAATGGATAGTCAAGAAAAATAAGAAAATAATTAAATGATTAATCAGGCTTTTTAATGTGTGAGATATTGGCAATTTAATGAATGATAGATTTGATTTAGTAGTTAAATGTGTAAAAGCACAACTAACACATTTGTTTTAAAGTTTTACAAGACAATTTTAAGCAAGAAGCATTAAGCTAATATATTTGATGGAGGAGGAGAGACACAAATTATTAAAAAAATTAAAACAAAAATAACTAATCACTTCAATTTTATATTTATAAACTACCATTCACTCGGTTAAACGTCAATGCATGGAAC
Source organism: Vigna unguiculata (assembly GCF_037176805.1). Lineage (NCBI taxonomy): Eukaryota > Viridiplantae > Streptophyta > Magnoliopsida > Fabales > Fabaceae > Vigna > Vigna unguiculata. The sequence goes on along the minus strand of NC_140795.1, from coordinate 43,654,269 downwards.
AAATAAAACTTTCAAGAACCTATTATTAATTTACTAATTTTCAAGAAACTGAAAAGTTCATACACATTCAACAATTATTCAATTCATAGCATAACATTTTAAAAACTAAATAGTAAAATATGTAAATTTCATAATTTGTAGCAAAATTCACAAAAAGGTCGAAAAATATGCTGCAAAAAGATAAATTAAACCTTAGTCATAAATCTCATTTGAGTATGTCATATTTTCTTCAGAAACACAATAGTTTTTAAGAAAATATAAAATATTTAACTTTGTAATTTTTGATTATTAAACTTTAACAATTTTTTTTTTAACATGAAGTGTGATCTTTTAAATAGTTTTAAAATATTAAAAGTAAAAAAATAAAAATAAAAAATTATTAAAAAATGTGAATCTAAATATATAAAAGAAATTTATTAAAATCTAATAGTCAAAAAAATATTTTACTCCTTAAAGCGTTTATTATTTTGTTCTTGGTCGTCAAAATCAAAATAAATAAAATGAACACGATTTTGCGAAGTGGGATTTCCATTGAAGCCAGAAATTAAAGTGAAACGCAGCACAATACTAATGTGTGAGCTTCACTTTGGACAAGGATAAGAGAAAAAATGTGGTGGTTGGGAAGAAAAGGACCTTCAGGATTCTCAGCTTCTTCTACTGCTGAGGAAGTTACTCAGGGAATTGATGCCACTGATCTCACTGCCATTGTTACAGGTTAATTGTGAATCAAAAATGGAAATGGGTTTCCTTTATTTGTTCTGTTTTTCCTTAATTTACTCATGAGATTTAAGTTTGCCCTTTTAAAAATTTAAACTTTATTTAAATGGGTTATTTGTTTTCAACCAAAATGTTTCCAACTTTCAACCTTTTTGGTTGGGATTTCTGTTTTGTTGAAGTGGAACAGAGAGGAAGAAGAAGAAGAAGAAGAAGAAGAAGAAGAAATGATATACGTTTATTGTCTTGATGATTATGCTTGAGACATGCTTGTATTATTTAATGATTTTGGAGAATTATGCTTCTATGTCTTCTCAACAACGTTTTAAATTGCGGTTGCAGTGGTGGTTCTATCAGAATCATTGCGCGGTTTTGTCAGAATCCTTGATATTGTGAAAATTTGTGAATAAAGTGCTGTGGATGCTCAATTTATGTAATGTGTGTCTTTTTCTGTGTTTTTATGATGCAAGAGACTTGTTATCATTGTGTGATACATGTTATTGCAGGGGCAAGTAGTGGTATTGGTGCTGAAACTACACGCGTGCTTGCATTACGCGGTGTTCATGTTGTTATGGGGATCAGAAATCTGGCAGCTGGTGGGGAGATCAAGGAAACGATTCAAAGAGATAACCCATCTGCAAAAATTGACATGATGGAGCTGGACCTTAGTTCAATGGAATCAGTTAGGAAATTTGCAGCACAATTCAAATCTTGTGGTCTTCCTCTGAATATACTTGTGTATGTTACTACTTTAATATGGATGGAAGTTTTGGTGTTCTCTGTGACTTTAATCGTTCATCAAAATGCTGTTTGCTTGAAGAATGCTAGATGGTAAATTTCAAGATAAGCTTTATGTATACACTGAAAGTTATTTGTTTCTGTTCAAAGTAATAATGCAGGAATCATGGCAACACCATTCAGGCTTTCCAAAGACAATATAGAACTACAATTTGCAACAAACCATGTAGGTTAGAATTTCATCTTAAACTGTCTGAACACAATACACACACAAATAATGAGTATACTTCCATATCTCTCCATTTCATAATTTAGATTTATGAATTTGTAAATTTATCAATTTCATTTTTTTTTTGCACTTTAAATTATTTATATATAGTAGTATATAGTATTGAGTTTTATACAGGAATATTACCTTGTCCCTTTCCTAGGGAATTTGAGATATAAGGTTCCCTTTGCAGGTCATTTTCTTTTGACAAACTTATTGCTTGAAACAATGAAACAGACTGCTATTGAACAAAGGAAGGAAGGAAGGATCGTGAATGTCTCATCAAGACGTCATAAATTATCATATCCTGAAGGGATTAGATTTGATAAAATTAATGATGAATCAGGGTAAGAATATGTTTAATGACATAAAGTTTAGTACTGTTTACAGTTTAGTACTGATCAATATTTTTCATTTTCTTATCAATGTGCAGGTATAACAGTTTCTCTGCATATGGGCAGTCAAAGCTTGCCAATGTTTTGCATACCAATGAGCTTGCCAGACGGCTTAAGGTGACCAACTTAATTGATGTTATTGATTGTGTTTCTGTGTGTATTATTCTGTTTATTTACGAATTTGGATTCTCTATTAGATTTGTAGTGTTGTATCTTTATTGTACCTTCAAAATATACTGATTTGACATTTATTCTGATGTTTTAAAATATATTAAAAAGAATTATACTATATCAACATCAGTGTATTTTTAATGCTCAGGGCTACATAGTTTACTCAGATATCAAATAATTCATGTATATCCATGAGTATATTTGTTTAGATTCGTATTGAATCATATTCACCTACTGCTACCATTTAGCTCATCTATGAGGTTTTTCCAATCACAAGTTGCACCTGTTTCTGTTATTTTGAAAAATCATTTTCCTATTTCTGGAAATATCATCATTATGAAAAGGTTAAAGCAACATAGAACAGAACAGTCACCATGCTACTTGATGTTTACTTGTAGCAGGAAGAGGGCACAAAAATAACTGCAAACTCAATTAGCCCAGGACCAATTGCCACCAGTCTATTTCGTCATCACAGTTTAATAGATGGTAATTCCTTTTTACTTTGGTGTTTTATTTTATTTTTGAAAACATATTTGTACGTGAAAAACTACATCTGTCATTGATTATGCATGTTATATTACATTCTGGTCCATATATTTTTACTTTCTGATTAGTCCAAGATTATAAAAACATTCCTAAAGATGTAAGTGAATTGTAGTTGTTTAGCTTGTTATATTGACAGCTTGCTCATACTTTTATGCAGTGTTTGTTGGTCTACTTGGTAAATATGTGATGAAAAATATCCAGCAGGTAAACTTATTGCATATTTGAAACACAACATCAATAAAGCCTTATCACACTGAGATAAACTATCATTACTTGCATGAAATTATAATTAAAGGTGGTGGAAATTTGAATGTATGATACTTTATATGAAAAGAAAAAGAGAGGGAAACTGGATTTTGTTATCACTTCTGAAAATCTTTGTTGAGACATGTTTTTATCACCTAATATACTTATTTGCTTTGAACATAGGGAGCAGCAACTACATGTTACGTTGCATTGCATCCACAGTTAAAAGGGTTGAGTGGCCGTTACTTTGCGGATAGTAACTTAGCCGAAGCAAGTTCAGAAGCAGTTGATCCAGAGCTCGGAAGGAAACTGTGGGAACATAGCTCAAATTTGGTCAAATCTTGATATTATGTTACCAAACCAATAGGGACTATTATATGGCAGTTTCCTCCAACACTCTATCAAATTTCTCATCGCATTCCATCATTCTGGATTTAATTTTTCATAGCACACTAAATTAGTTTTGGAAAATATTATCTGGAATAAGAGTAGTGAGTGTCTTCCGGAAAAATGTTTCCGGAATTAGTGCGTTCTGGAAAATAAAATATGAAATGATGAGAAACAGTTACAAATTTGATAGAGTGCAGGAAGAAAGTGTCCTAAGATATAGTCATTATTATCAGACATAAGAATGATCTATTAAAAGTAACTACTACACTATTCCTTTGTACAGTACCTCATTACAGAAGAATGTATATATGAATAAACTTCTTTAAAAAGAGTTTATCCAATGTTATTCTTAACTTACAAACATAAATTCAGATACTTGTAATCTGATTTAGTCTCTAAATAAAGTTGACTTCTTGTAGATGATATATATTTATTGTGATTTCTGTTAGTTATTTACTGTTTTTTATTGTCATTTTTTCTGAGATTAAGACAAATATATTACAATTAGGATGAGAGTCAAAAGAGAGAAGGAAGCACCAAATGATAACTACGTTTAATTAAGCAATTAGCTTCCGATTAACTTCTTTTCATTGATAGAAATTGAACATGTTAGATACAGTAACTCAGTTCATATCTTATCATAGCTAGACTCTGACAACAAATTCCAATTACTGTGACATGTATCTCAGTATCTGATTATGCTCCAATTTCAATTAACAAATGGTTTGTGTCATGCTCAAGATCAATTTCCTGGCTTAAAAGTAACGCAACTTTATTTGTGGTGTGCTCATTTGAAGATTAATCATGTAATTGCTGAATATATTCTTCTGCACTAATAAGGTTCCCATCATATCTTGGAATCTATATTATTTTTTCAAATTTTAAGTAACTCTACAAACAATTAATTTTATTCAATTTTCCACCGTGAAATTAATAGGGGTGGTTCATTATTGGAGGTTGCATGGTTTGATAAGTGATCAATATGTAAATCAATAAAAATTGATACTAGTAATCCATTAAATTCATTGCTTCAACACATTACCCAAATTTTTTAAGAGCTCAACTTCCTAAACCCTGATAAAATTCTCCCTTTTAATTAATTTTGGAATTACTTTTTTGATATTTTACAGTCTAAGTTGAGTGGAAGATAGCTAAAGAATTTTCAAATATAACAAAAAGGAAAATGATATTTTAACCTATCTTTTTTGACCTATTTTTAATCTAATATTGTAATCACCGTTAGATAATTTATTTTGATTCTTTTTAGTGATGTGATGATGTAATGATGATTAAAGTGGTGGGTTAAAAGTGGGTCAAAAAAAGTGTGTTAAAGTATCATTGTCCTATGAAGAAACATTCCAATTTTAACTTTTTATTTGAAATTTACTCTTTATATTGAACAAAAAATATATTTTTTATCTTTAATAAAAAACTAAACACATAAGTTTTATTAATTTGAAGAATTAAACAAATTAAAATAGCTTTTTCACCATTAGCTTAGTGGCTCAAACAACAGAGAAATTATGGAGGTCAGCCAACAGAGAAATTATGGCTGCAAAAAGCAAACTGGCTCAAAAGTGAGGCTATCTCTTCATGCAATGTTTCTAATTGTGTATTCCGAAACTCAAAATAAAAAATTTAAACTAAAGAGTAAAATTGAAGATTTCAAATATACGTGAGTGTAGGAAGAAATTAAGGAGATGCAGGAAGAAGCAGCCCAAAAGTGACAGAAATCAAGATTTGTCGAAGGCCCGTGTTTTGAAGGACAGTTCTTGAATGAGTATGAGTCCGTACATCACAGTATAAATACAATCAATCAAATTTCAAGAAAATATTAAAAGAATTTCGATAAAAAAAACTTTTGAACATTTAAAGTTAAATCTGTAAGTTACTGAACCATTCGAAAAATTTTAAATAAGCCTAGAATAAAATCTATGTTCATTACAACCATGAACATATAATTGTTTTTGATTGAATCCCTGTGATCTTTAAAATGTTCACATCATTTTTGTGGTTTAGGAAAACCAAAAACTAATTCAGTGAACTTTCTTTTCTGATTTAGGAATCCGATTAAAAAATAGTTTAAGAACTTGACCGAAAGTCCTCAAATTGCTCAAAGACTTCCTTTTTCAGTTCAGGAATCCAATTAAAAGTTTTAAGAATTTATTTGAAAATTTTCAAAGACCAACTTGGTACTTTAATCATGATTTTAATACATGAATCACTATAGGGAAAACAATACTAGAAAGAATAACCAAATCAGAGAATTACTGCATAAACCAGTGGAGAGAACCTCAAATCATATATATCTTCAATTTTTTCTTGAAAAAATAATGTACAAAATAAATCCAGCAGAAGGATTCAGTGACAGTAATACATCTGAGCATGCAATCAAGAGATATATCGGTTTCACAAATCCTTGACTTCTCATCAATAAATGCAGAATCACAATACAGTCTCCCATATTCTGTACAGCAATATCACCTCCCAAAAAATAGTCTGGATGCTAAATTCTGCACCAATTTCACTTTTTTTGCATCTATATGATGTTCAAAAAGATACAGTTGTGATTGCAGGAATTCTTTAACTGAAGGAACTGCATACATATGATTAGAAAAACTCATTCCTTGAGCTAATATTAACATTAAACCTATCATTTCTCATATTTCAGACACCAGAGAGAAATCCACGCACTGATGCTGCATCTTGAAAATTCTACATACAAACATAAGCTTCTCTTTTAGCAACAAGTGAGCATTTGCTTCAGTTGATATAGACAAATCAAATGTCAGGAATTTTCATCCTATGGCTTAGTTTGTCACCTCACCCGAAAGGTTCTGAACTCCATAAGCCTGAGAGGGAAACCATGCAAAATGGAATAATGTTACTCGGTTCCCCCTATTCTCCGATCAAAATTTATTACATTGATTCTCGTATGCTTTGGCTCCTTATTTTACAATTACTTCCTCAGCAAATAGAACAATGAATGGATCATTCTGACAAACTTCAAAGATTTGCTCACGGAGGTGGACCAAGGAAAATGCCCCATGTCATAAACCATTAGCCCGGCTGAGCAAAGAATTGGGATTTAGATCAAGGGATGGGTTGATTTTCACATTATCCCCCAGCAGCTGCCGACAAACACGATCAGCCAAGACTGATTGAACATCATATGGCTCGTTACGAGGAGACCGTGCAAACTGCTTCCCCAGAACATCACTTTCACCTGGAACCAGTTCTGATGAAATGTGAGGCGTCTGTTGCATTCCTCGAAAAATGTCAACATTCAAGTCATGATGAGTAGGGCCACTAATGTATACACCATTTGAGGACTTTGGCAAGTTTCCAAGACCCTCTTGAATGTAAACTAAGTGATTACTAAATGGAATGGCACCACTACCACCGTTGAGAGGTGTGGATGCACCAGAAGCAGTCCGAGGACTGGATATAGGAGAGGGAGACATTCTCCCATTCATATGTTGCGGCGATCTTGGCCTCAAAAGTGGGCTTCCAATGGGCGAGACAGGGCAGGATATATTCCTCGGAATATGGATTTCACTGTAGATTGATAAAGCAATTTCAGATCACCATAGGCAGTGTCAGCAACCTTGCGTGTGCAGTGTTTGTTTGTGTGTGTGTTGTGTGTGTATAGAAAGAGAGAGAGAGAGAGAGAAAGAGAGAGAGAGAGAGAGAGAGAGAGAGAGAGAGAGAGACCTTGCATGAGGATTAGTTTTCAAAAACCTAGAAGAATGACGGGAAAGTCTATCTGAATCCAATGTAGAAGGATTCCTTCCTTGTCCAATACCCTGAAAATGTATCACAGCCACAATATTTACAAGGATAGAAAAGAAACCATAAAAGAAAACAACTTCAAAGATCATTCCATTATGACAGCAAAATTTTCCAGTATTATACAATAGAAATATAGTCCAAATGAACACCCAGATAAGAAAATTTATTTTGCTTGATCATAACCACAATTCTCCAGATGGCAACAGTCTTCATCTGCAGTTTGTTTTCCCTCCAACCTCCATGTGTGTACTTTCCTTTATGTTAATGGAGCAATTCTATCTTACAGTTTGTAGAAAGTAAATGTTTTCGTACAGTTTCTCTAGTTGTCTATATGCCTAACCCTGTCTTTTTTATTCTCTACTTCCAAGGGAAATGACAGGATGAAGCATTGATGGAAATCACACATTTCAACAAGAATATGAATCCTTTTCTCCAAACAATAACACAAAAAAGTTATTACTATGTCATGATTCCAAAATAGAAATATATCAGCTGAATAAAGGTCATTTATGAGTTTAATCAGTTGTGTAATCAAGACAACAATAATATATTGATGCATGACAAAGGGAGGGAAATAATGGTGAAGTTTGATTTTGAATATTTCAGCAATTTTTCAAAGATTTGTTTTTCAATTTTATGACAACCTATTTATATAATTTAAAAGTGCTACTGATTGTAAACTATGACACAAATTGATCAGGAAAACCTAGAAGAGCCGATCAAATATAGTATGTCAATGGACCTGTTTAAATAAATGTCTCTGCAAACACTGAAATGGAAAAAATGAAATAAATCTCTTGCTAAGCTAAACTTAACTTGTATATAAATTAGTTTTGGGGAAGCTTGCAAAAACTAAAGCTGGTAGAGAAGTTTATTCCATTTTTCCTAATACTTTTCAACCAGAAGTTATGGAAAAGTTTATCCAAGCAAATCCATCAAGGCTTGTTAAGGGTTTGGAAACTATATTTTTCATTCATATACTAGGATTTTCTATGTAATGCAGTGGATTCCAGAGCTTAGTCAACATTAATCTGGCTAAAGCTACTGCTCTTGTCCATCCCTTCTGCATCCTTTATGCTGCTGCCTCAGAAAAATATGTATACAATTTCATTGGCAACATATCAAGCGGGTACCCTCCCCCTCCACCCCTCCGAAATATTATTATAATGTCTATACAATATACACACCAAGAAAAATGACTCATCAACCGAGGAATTTGAATGGATGAAGCACACAAAAATGTCTGGCATTTTCAAGTAGAAGATCAGATGGCTTCCTATTTAACACAGGCATGATATGGAATGCAAGAGAAACAGGCAATCCCCCACTTCACACTAATATGAAAATAGACAATTCTTTTATGTGATTAATGTTGGCAGTAGCTTCCTTACCAGAGCTGTAGCTCCCTGTGTGATCCCAGATGTGGCTGGGTCTGAAGAAGCATCAGGACCCAGAATAGGTTTCTCTAAAGGTGCAGCATATTTTACAAAAGGGTGGTCCAATAATTCACTTGCCGAAGGGCGATTGTGTGGATTCCGTTGTAGGCATTTCCTGACAAAATCCTTTCCTTCACTAGATAGGTGATCCGGGATTGTTGGGAGTTCCTTGCTATTACCAATCTTGAACATTGCAGCAACCTTTTTGTTAACATGCAAAGCCAATAATACATCAAGTCAACACATAAATTAAAACAAGAAATATTATCAATGCTTTATAAATGAAAATAACAAACTACATAAAATAATAGTGGGGAAATAGAATATAAAAAAGCTAGCTAAAACTTCCAATATATTGACATAAATTACTAACCCCTTCATACTGACTCCAAGGAGGTTTAGTTGTAGCCATTTCCAAAACTGTGCATCCTAGGCTCCATATATCAACGGCAAGGTTGCAACCATTGGAGTTTTTTATAACCTAAAATATCAGAACGACAAGCTACCATGTCATCAAAAGCAAGATGTAATTGAAACTATAAAGAACTGAAACTAACAGAAAACATTACTACCTCAGGAGCCATCCAATAGGGGCTTCCCTTGAATGATAATGGACATGATTGCCCTGTTATCTGCAAAAATATGCAGGTTAATAGTTGAGGGAACAGGATAGATCATGCAACCTTGCGATTATTTATACCAGATGTGATATCAAATGGCAATTATGAAGGAAAACAATGTCTTTTGGAATCATAGAGATCTTTTTCCAAGTTGAAGTCATGCATGATAAACTGGTTGGAGGTGGGGGACAAGAAAGGTATCTTCCAAAAAAAGGTAAAAAAATACAAGAAAGAAACCTGAAAAGAAACCCACTGAATTAGCAACTCTATTGAATTGGTGGATTAGGAAGTTTTAAATCTTGAGTCATAATTTCACAAGCAACAGAAACCAAATTTCATATCCTACCAATTGGCTTAGATGCAAATAAAAAGAACAATTTTTATTCCCAAGCTTACATGTTTTGCCATGCCAAAGTCTGCCAACTTAACCCGACCATTAGTATCTACCAGTATATTTGCTCCTTTGATGTCCCTTTACAAGAAATGCAATTTAAGAGATAGATATCAGAACTCATAAGCATAGAAAATCAGTCACATTATAAAGCATTAGTAAAATTTTAAGTTTTAAAAATAAATGTGACTTAGCTCACCTGTGCACAGTATTTTTAGCATGTAAATAAGCAAGTCCTGACAAAATTTGTTGAGTAAAACTACGAATAGCTAGTTCACCAAATTGTCCGTACTCTTGAAGAAGTTTATATATGGAGCCTCCAGCGACATACTCCAGATATATGTAAAGCTTGTCACCGACCTGTTTAAAGGATGATTCATCAGCATCTATAAGTAGACTAAAATGACAAATTTATAATATTATGGTGTAAGGTAAATATATAAACCAACTAATAATCTTGTAACTAGATATTCATTGAAGCATTACAAATTGGGATAAAAAGCTCAAAATAAATCATGATCACTTAAAAGTAGCTCCTATAAACAGAATGCAAACAAATAAGGAAATGGGTAACTTACTGTTTCAGAACCATAGTACTGCACAATATTTGAATGCCGCAATCGACTTAATAAGGCAATTTCCTGCCACAATATGGGAGTTAGCTTTTCAAAGCTACACTAAATTTGAAACAGAAATAGACACAAATGTATTTCCAACGAGAATAACGGTTGCACATCCAACAAAAATTTCCAGGGTCAATAAAGGAAATCTATTTACCTGCATTAATTGCTTAGCACTTTCTTTAGATTTGGCATCATCTGAAAACAGAGTCACCTCTTTCATAGCACACATTTCACCACTTTCCCTAAACATAAAAATATTTTAACCAAACAATTTATAAGATGCATAAAATAGTGGATTTAAAAGTAGGAAAAAAAATCTTTGTAATAGAATCAAAAAGAACAATTGGTCTAGAACTCGTACTTATTAAAGCCAACAAAGACATGTCCAAATGTGCCTCTGCCAAGCAGTTTTCCTTTTTTCCAACGTGATCCAGGGCTTATTGGATTATCTGCTCTTCCTGGACTTCTTGGCATGGATGGAGAAGTTGCAGCAGAATTTGAATGAGAGAAAGGTAAAGTATTGGTAACTGCTAAAGGAGGAAGGGGCAAACGATGACTCTGTTGTTTTCCATCATCAACCCGTCCAGTCTGTGAATCATTGGGTGTTCCCCCAGCTCTAGGATGAATAGGTGTAACGGCACCACTCTGAATTCTAGAGCTAGGTCCAGGGCTAGTCATTCTGGGACTAGGTACAGGAGAATATTCGGGGCTACCCCTGCTAGGTTGCCAAAATAACTGTCCAGACATGTCCCCTCCCATTGAATTATGTCCAGAATTGTGACCAGAACCTGGACTTGAGCAGTGCCCAGATCCACCTAAATTGACCTCCGAATATGGCTTTCCCGCCCAAAAGGCAGAATTCAATACCTGTTCTGTGCCAAATACTCTCAATGGACTTCTAGACGGACTTGATTTGGAACTATCAGGTGCACTGCAGAAGGCACCATGAGGAGGAATCTGCAAATTTGAAACATGGTTGCTTAAAGGCCTCCGTTTTGGTGAAGTAGAAGAGATGTGATTACCCAGAATGTTTGCCGGTTTTTTGGTTTCTCTTGAATTTATTTGGGAAACAGTAGATGATAGATCCTTGGGCATCGAGCTTCATAAAAAGGCCAACATCCAAAATGAGTAAAATAAAAAATTATTTGCTAGTAATCATAAATTTCATGAACTAGCCATCCCAAAAGCTTAAGCTTAAGATAGTGACTCAAGAATGGTTTTATGTTATATCTCCAACACACCCTCATATACCATTGAACTTCATGCATGGATAATTTCTTGGTCCCCTAACCTTGTGCGGAAATGCAACATTTTTATAGAATGGGGCAGCAAGAATTGAACTGAGGATTTGATAATATGCCATGAACCAGCTATCCCAAAACCTTAAGTTTTTAAGTGAAGATACATCTCTGTTCTCTATGTCTAAAAATGCACAACCTAGGCATGCTTATGCAACAAAATATGCAAGCTTGAAGCACATTATAGTTAATGCCTATAGAGTATACCTGGAAGGACTGCCTGCAGCAGTTCTAGTCCCATTTTCACAGTCGGTTGCCAAAGGACTACGATTGCGAGAGTCCAATGGCTCATCACTGTCAGCAGAGCTCTCACTAGAGACTGAAGCAGTGACCAGGTCTCCATCCAAATCTGCAGGGTTCAGCCTACCACGCATGCATGCTGGTTTTGGTAGTGGAAACAATGATGGTTTGGAGCCTTTTTCAAGTCTTGACTTAACTGATATGCTAATTTCAGAGTCTGCTCGGCTTATATTTGATGGGTGCAGGACAGGAAGTGGTAGCGGCTGAGCATGAGGCCTTTCAGCAAAACTTTGACACCTTGCCACTTTGGAAGGTGACGGAGATCTTGATTCAGGAGGAGACTGAGCCCCTTTCTCAGAAATTGAATCATTGCAATGTCTACGAGATCCTCCAGATCTACTGCTTGATTTGCTTTCAGATGGGATTTTAAATCTGCGGTGAAATGTATTGATAAAACTTTCCTTATTTGCTTTCTTCTTGGTTTCTTTTGACGATGATTTCCCCCACCATGTAGGCATATTTGTAATTTGTATAGGCCGTAAAAAAGTTTCTTAAATTAGATCCATTGATAGTTTGGAATATCTATCACTTCAAATCACTATCTGGAGTTACACGCAATCCGGCCAAAACCCTCATCAAATGAAGAATCCAATAATTCCAAAAGCAGTATTACAGAATCAGAAACAGAAATTAGGGACTGAATGGTTACTAAAACCCTGCAACAAAGAATAACACATATACTCAATCACTATAAAATCAATATTTTCACAACCTTGTGTACATAATGTATCCAAACTCTTCTACATATGCATCTAATCTTAACCAGTAAAACTATGATAATACTGTCCTAAATGATATATTTCCAAACGATGATAGCATAAACAAACAATCCAACGACTCTCTAGTTTATGCTCTATAACTAATTATCTACTTTTTTTCAATAAGCTGGTCAAACAGTGTACGGAAAGAGAAACATCTTACACTGGATCCAACACAACAACATATTAACTATAAAAAATCAACAATTCCATCAGCTTAACCTTTGGGCCCCAGAATCCCAAACCGAAAACCCAATACTGTATCAGTCAAATATAGTCAACTCTAAACACCGCTAACCTTGCTAATCCTAATCAGCATAGACTAATGCAACGTGACATCATTTGCTGTACAAATCTTGTATACAGATTCTACAACTCCCCGAAACTTTAAAGCATTAGTTAGACAACAACATCCACTACTTCACATCAGCTCAAACTCCTTATTTAGCAACTTAAAAATACAAGGTTTAACATGCCCCAACTGCAAAGTTCTAACCTAGAAATACAAAAATAAGTAAATAATGCATATGAAAATATCAACAGCGTAAAAATTTGTATACAGATAGTCGAAACAGTAGAAATTCATCTCCAAATCAAACTAATATTCACATATAGATTACCCTTTGAGTGTTCTCCAATACCCAGATTCCTAAACCCTCCCATAAAAAAAAAAAAAACTCAACCTTTCAACTTCACAGTTCAACTACACCAAATTACTCATAACCCCAAGTGAAACCATACCCCCATTATTAAAAGAAATCACATGAAACCTCAGATCCACTCACCGCCCACACATAACAATGGACATAAAAAAACAGTCAAATCAACCAACTCGATCATGGTTCACTGAAATTAGAACAAGCCCAAAATGCAACAAAGCTGGAAACTTACTTCGAATTGCTCCATGCCAGTGAATCTGAACTCAACCCCACTCTGTGATTCTCAACTCAAATCTGAGTGTGCATAAAGGGAAGAAAAAGAAAACATTTTTTTTCCGAACCACTGGGAACCCTAAAAGGAAAACAGACCCAGAAACCGAAAATGCAAGAAAATGAAGGAGGATTGCAGTGGCGTATGTTGAAAAAAATGGGAATTGGAAGATAGTGGAAGAGATCGTGTACGGAGGAAGAAAAAGAAGAGAGAGAAAGAGAAAGAGAGGGGGAGAGAGAAGAGAGTGTGTGTTTTTCTCCTGCTTAAGACATCGATGAAGAGCGACTTTGAGAGTTGATTCTTAATAGTTAATATTATTTAATTAATTACAAATTGCAATAAAATAATTAAAAAAATATGGAACCTAATTATTACATTGTTTTTATTATTACATCTTTTGCTGTTGGAAATTATTACAACCCACAACTACATATTATTTATATATATTTTTGTATAATGTATTAGAGATTATTTGGGTAGAGATTCTTAGGTTACACTTTTTTATCATTATTATTACTATTATGAACATTGATACGTAGTTATTTGTAATCTGACTGACCAAGGAATATCAACATTCAATGATGAAACCTTACCCTTAAAGGTTATTGGGACAATTTTAATGGTAAAATAATAAAGATGGTATTTTAATTGAATTATTTGAATTAATAAGATGTTGAAAATAAAAAGAGAAAACCAAAGAACAATCTGAGTTTCCCCAATATTATTATAAAAAAACTTAAAGAACAAGTGGTTCTTTTTGTGAAAATATGTTATGATCTATAAAAATAATCCAAAAGGTTATTGATACATTTAAATCTCATATATGTTAATTTTAAGAAGTGATATTATCACTGAAACTATGAATTATTAAATATGAGTATTCATTTTAATTATTTTCTAAATACATATTAATTATATTATTTTTTAGAAAGAGTATAAATATGGAAATAAATAAAATATCATAGTATATAATTAGATTTGAAATATATCTACAAAGAGAATTAAGAGTATAATAAATTTTTATCTTATCAAAAATTAATACTTTTTAATGTCGAAGTTGGGAAATAATATAAACCCTAATATACAATAAAATAATATAAATATATTATGTTTTTATATTTTATAGGAATATATGATGTTAATTTTGATTCATATAAATAAAATATTAAATAATTTTGAATTAATCTAAAATTTTGTACAACATTGTGAGAACCACTATCCCTCCCTTCTCTATACACTCTCTTTCTTCTCTTACTCATATCACAGAATCACACTCCACCATCACTCTTTTCCTCCCTCTGAACCAACTACAATGTCTTCTCTCTAATAGGAGCTCAAAATTTCCCATTCTAATCACTCCTCCCTTCTGTTATAGCTACTGGACCTAGAACCAGAAGAAGAATTCCTCCTCCAGCTGAGTCATCTTCTCCTCTCGGCAAGTCAAATTCGGTTTTTCTCAATTCTCTCCAATTTTGGAATTTCTGGAATACAATGTTCACCAAAACCGAATTAGGGTCCTATACTCACTATGAGTTTGTGAATTTCAGCCCCTTAGGTTGTGGAATTGAGGTGCCCTTGTGATTAGAGTCTTGCTTGTGGTGATTTTAAAAAGGTAAGGGAAGCTAACTGTAATTTCTTCGTATTTAAACCCATGAATCATGTTTGATGAGTCTGATTAAAGCTCTGAGTGCTAAATTGCTGGTTAAAATTTATGTGTGGTTGCTTGATTGAATTTTGCCATGAATCCAGTGCATTTGCATGTGGGAAACAGTGAGTAATATGGTATTTTCGCCTAGGCGAGTGGCTCTCGTCCAAGCGAAAACACCAGAAAACCCACCCCTGTTCCTGCGCGAAGTCTCGCCTAGGCGAACTGAGGTCGCTTAAGCGAGAAGACAATCTCGTCTAAGCGAGCCAGCTTAGCTTGAGCGAGAGTTCGCCCAGTTTTTAACTTTTGCCATTGTTAGAGCCTCGCTCAGGCGAGACTGACTCGCCTAAGCGAGATGACCTCTCGCCTGGGCTAGATTGTCTAGCTTGAGCGAGAGTCACTACAGTGGGATGCTTCAGTTTCTGTTATAAAGTGTGATATTGTATGTTTTAAGGTAGTTTTGTGCAATTAGTATCTCATATGCCTGGAACTTCATTATTAATGTATTGTGTGATGAATTTGGATTGGTATGAATCATGAGGAGTTGTGATTGGAATAGAATTTCAAGGGAAATTCATTGAACTTATTAGTGTGTGTGTGTGTGTAAGGACGTGTGGAATCCATATTGGTTGGTATCTTGAAACTCCAATAATCATTCACGCTCAGATAGAGCATAATGGATTATGTCGTGAGGAGTAGCAGGAGGTCCTAGTCTTTGGACTTGATCAAGTCCTAGACGCAAAGGGGACTTACCTTGGGAATGGTCGGGTGAAGACTCCTTGTGTCCAGACTCTGCAGAGTCTGGGAACCGTTGCAGGTACAAGCCACCAAGAGCTCCAATGTCGCTTACACAATCCGGATATCGAGTCTAGAATTATGCAATTGAGCTGTGTGTTATGATTGATATTTATATTGTGAATTGTATAATTTTTCTCTCAATTCAGTTAGCTTACCCTTTTGTTTATTTTTGCCTGTCTTTGTGTTTTCTCCTTTGCAATGATCACCTACGGTTGGTGTGAGCAGAGCCGAGCCTTGATGATGATACCCCTCTGCTGAGCAGGAGCTGACTCCTTGCTTGGGTGCTGTGTTAGTTTTGGGCCAGATTCTACAAAGTCTTGAGACTTGTAGTTTAGATCTTCTCCTTGTATTACTACTCTTGCCAGGAGGGTTTTGTGTAGTGCTTTTGGATGACTGTACCAGCATTATATACTTATATGTATATGACTGTTGTCTCTGCTGCTATCTGCTATGTTTGATCATGATATAATGTTTTATTTGATAATGTGAAAAACTATTAAATGGGATGTTACAAACATAATGTTAATTAATGTGAAATGAATTTTCAATCTAATTATACATTTTAAGATAAATTATTCAATCAATAATTATTGAATAATTTTAGAAGATAGTTATATAATAACTCAATTTATTTATATATATTTTTTATAGAAAATTATTCAAAATATTTTGTGAAATTTTATATTTTTATTTTTTTAATCTAAAAAATTCAATATGGACATAGATTATAAAAATATCAATAATTTATATGATTATCTATATTTATATATTATTGTGATGAAATCTTGAAATTATATTTAAATATGATTTGGGTCGGATTGAATTCGTAGTTAATTTAGCATAAGTTAAATTTAATATTTTAAAATTTATATCATATAAATTATTTGGATTGTAAATTAATTTGAAGATATAGTAGTATAGTTTTAGTTTATACCTGGTTAACATTTTTGTAAAAGAGAAATACTTTTATTTTAGTTTTAAATAAACAAAATAAATATACTAAATTTTTAGTTAAAAAAATAACATGTACGATTGTAACAATTATTTTTATAATATATTATTCTACTAAATTTAAATAAAAAACTATTCTAATAAACATAAAATTTAAAATACATTTACGAATTCATAAATATTAAAACACTATTTTCAAGCGAAATTATACCATTAAATTGTAATTTTTAATTTGAATTTAACTACTTTTATCTATTTTATTCAACTTCATTTATTTAATATTATTCATTTACTCAAGTATAACAAAATTAACATGATATATTTCTATAAAATACAAAAACATTAATATATTTGTAATGTTTTTTTTTTTATATTTTATTTTTCTCAAGTTCGACACTAAAAGTATAAAGTCATTGATAGGATAAAAATTCATTGTCCTCTTAACTATCTCTATACATACATTTCAAATCTAATCACATTATAATATTTTATTTATTTCAAAGTTCATACTCTTTTTAACAAGATAATATATTCAGTATGTACTTGAAAAATAGTTAAAATCAATGCATTGTGTTTTTTATTTTTTTCAAAATGAGCAACACTAATAAAAAAACTAATATTTCTTGTTAATTTTGTTTTGAAAATTTTATCGTAGAAAATACATACAAATTTTGTTGTGAAAAAAAATTTGCAAGAAATTACTACCAATTTTTTTGCAAAATATTTTGTATAAAACACTTTTTGCAACAAATTTTGTAGGAAATACTTGCAAATTTTAAAATTTTGTAAGAAATAATTATTCACGAAGGAATTACTTACCAATTAAGATTCTTAGAAAAAGTGACAGAAAAAAGTCTTTTCTTACAAATTTTTTAACAAATTTACAAGAAAAATCTCATGTAATATGATAATTTTTAATAGTGCAAACAAAGTCTAATACTTCATAGCTTCAACTAAGTGAAAATATCAGTTTTTAAGAAATTGTAAACAACACATTGGATTTTTGCAAGTCATGAAATCTTGAAATTAAGTTTGAATATTATTTGAATTGGATTGATTCACGTCAAGGTGGTTAATTTAGTATAAGTTAAATTTAATATTCTAAATTTTATATCCAATAAGTTTAGTTGGATATAAATTATTCGAGTTGTGGATTAATTTGAAGTTATTGTAGTATAATGTTTTTTGTTGCTGAGCCAACTTTTTTTAAAAAGAAATACTTTTATTTTAGTTTTGAATAAATGATCTAAATATACTAAATCTTTAGTTTAAAAAAAAATAACATGTGTGATTGTAATAATTATTTTTAAAACAGACTAGAACTTTATATAATTTATTACTAAATTTTAACAAAAAAATTATATAAAAAGTAAAATTTAAAATACATCTAAGAATTCATAAATATTAAAACAATATTTTCAAGCGGAATTAAATCATTACGTTGTAGTTCTCCTTTTTTGAACTTAACCAAGTCTATCTATTTTATTCAAATTTATTTATGTAATGTTATTCACTTCCTCAAGTCTAACCAATAATACTTCCAACATTCTTTAAAATCACTTTGAATAGGTTGGATGATTTTATTTGCTTGAGAATACTCCAAACAAGTTTAGAGTGTGAAGTTTTGATGCAATAGATGATAACTTTCGATATTATATTATGTAGGTTATAATTTATATATTAAAAATGCTGTAGCTGGTTTCTTTATGTTTGTCTAACATAGGTAAAGAAAATAATTTATTTGAAATTTTTCTAGCTTTGTTTGAAATCTTTACTTCTATTTTAGTATATTAAAATATATTCAATATGTAAAATGTTCTTTTAAGTTTTTTTGATTTGAAATAAAAATATTTTAATAATTTAAATTTATTATTTTACTTGAACCTTTAAGCATTTGAATTTCATCTTGTTTTAATGGATTAAGTCACTTAAATTTAACACTTTAATAATTTTAATGAACTAAAAATATATTTGAATGGATTAAAATATTTAGACAAGACATTCCATTAAACTCCCAACTATATAAGTAAGTTATTTCAAACAATCTTTATAGTATAACATATATTTTCCAAAATGGAGATTAATACAGCATAACACTTTTGGTCAAAATAGTATAATGTTTAATAATAAATCATCTAAAGAGCAAGAACAACAATATTTTTATATTCATTTACCCTAACATTTTGGACTATGCATAGTTTATCTTTAAGGAACTCTTAAAGGATTCCACAATCAACCATTGAATAAAATGCACAAGATACTCCTGACAACACGGGTACATAGGTCACTATTATATCCGTTTTCGATATTCCCATGAGACTAAGAACTTCAAATATTTTTTCATCACTTCTTACTACGGCCAAAACAAAGGTTGAATACAAAGGAATAACTTTTGTAGAGAGAATTTACGACACGACCTTCTTACAAGGGTGTTACTTCACATGAAGAAAGATACTATAAGTTACACTTACTTACGATGTTTCTTCTGCCATGGTGCTTTAAACCTTTATTTCTATTTTCTTTTACTCATATATCCTTAGATTAAAACACATTATTGTTATGTAACAACACAGTACATCATAGACAATATAAATTGCAGTTATACATATCTATTTATGGTGTTATTATATTGTTAGTTGAGCAAATGTGGTCATCAACAATAGAAGAAAATAAAAAGGATATTATCTCGTTAGTTTATCATTATTATTTTTCTTTGTATGTTAGTTCAAGCATGCAAACCTCTAATTCATGTGATTAAGCAATAATAGTATACACAAATATAAGAGAGAACAAGAAAATGATAAAACCAAAGCTAAATTAAGTTACAAACTAATTTAAATAGGGATGTATAAATACATGTGTTTACAAAATAAAAGGAAAATAATTTTGCAAAATATTACAACTAAATATCAATGTATAATGACAAAAATTGGAAAGAAAAATTGGATTTTAAAAAATAATAAAAATAGTATTCAAAAAGTGGTTAAGAAATATAAGAAATGTGAAATTTGTTCGTTTATTAGTTTTATTGAGGAATATAAAATGATACCAAAATGAAACAAAACTAAAATTAAACACGTAAGAAATTATATGATATTGAACAAATAATCACATTTGCTAAGAAGTGAATTTTATGTCTAATTCAGACTTACAAAACTGGTTTCTCAAGTAAGGTTTACAACCATTTATATACTGTAAATTGATATACATCAAGTTGAGAAAACATTTTCTTGTAAATCCTTGTGCTTCAATGCAAACCTTCATGTTTATTCTATCTTTAGACAACAGACTCAAACGTGCCTTTGTTAGTGGCCTTCTGGTTAAGATCATTTCCAAAAACCATTCCTCCATATCCATACTGTTGAACAACTAGCACAGACGAGCGTGAACCAAAATTGTCTGACACCAAAATGTCCCCTATAACTCCAAGTTCTAAGCACTCACACCATTCCATCAAATTTGAGAAGACCTTAGAGTTCCTACAATTTCCTTGACCAACTATGTAAATATCACAACCGAATTTTTCTATCTCATTAAGGACTGCAGGAATATCTTCACCACTATGAACATCAATCTCTGAGTAGGATATTGAATCGTTATTGTTAACTACTGTAAGTCTGAATGTGCTTATATACTCTTCATCTAACTCATTTTGCCTATCTGTATCTATTACCGCAGATAATATCCCTTGTGCTTCATCGTGAATTGAAGCATTTACTTTTGCTGCTTCACCCAAACAAATAATTCGAACCACTGAGAGTTGTGTTCCTGAACGTCCTGCCATCCTCCATGCAATGGCTAAGGCTTCACGGTCATCAGGGCCTCCAACAAAGACCACACGAATATGAAGGTTCATTTTGGGAACTAACCCAAAATCACGATCAACAAATATTCCCACGGAGCAGGGAGCACCTTGCATTACATTTTGGTTTATATCTTTGTATGCAACGCTAGTTACTTCTAAAGTACCTTCTAAACTTAATTGTTTGTGAAATGGAAGAAGAATTAAGCTTGTGCGGTTCTCATCTGCTGAGTGGTATATGTCTTCATGAATAGTTGTATATGCTGACACCACATTTAAGGTCTCAACTCTAACAACGTCGTATGCCTCTCCAAGTGCATCAAATGTGTTGTGAATGCTTTCTAACTCTTCTTGTGACCTGGTCAGGTTTTGTTCTCCAAGTTGGCTTCTAGGCTTCCCTATATGTGCCGCAACTAGGGCTGCAGCACGTCCAGTAAGTTCGACAAGGTACAAGGCAAAAACATGCACAGGGGAAACTCTCGTTGCATTAAAACATTCAATTATGCTAATCATGCTTGCAGCTTGGCGAGTATTGTGAACACATGCTATAAATCGGAGCTCTGCATCAACTCTTAGTTTTTGTATGGTTTTTAGCTTGTTCTGTTCAAATATTTGTCTTGGTTTATAGACGATATTGATGACAGGAGACACAACTATGGTCATCAGTAGAACAGCAGAAGTTATAACGGCATAAGTAGGTATAGAAAATATCTGCAACACACATCACAAAAACTTATGGATTAGACTGCAATTGTATATATAATAAACTAAAGTAATTGAATATAATGCTTTAAATAGATCAATACCGCTCTATCCCAAGCAATGTTCAACATTATTAACGCCATAGTGCCTTTATTATTCAAAATCAAGCCTAAGCTCAAACCATCTCGAATACGCATACCGAAGAAAAATGTGACAAATAAAGTGCTTAAAATCTTTAGAGCACACAACAAGAGTATAATCACAATTGTAAAGGGCCAACTTTCTTGGGAGAAAATTGCGATCAACATAAGTCTCATCCCAGTTCCAGTAAAGAAAAGGGGTACTAAAAAGCCGCCAACAAAATCATCTGAAATTGACATGACTAGTTCAGCAAATTTCCCATGTGGTAAAATTAATCCAAAAACAAAAGCCCCAACAATGGCATGTGCACCAAGAAAATCTGAAATACATGAACAGGCTAAAACTCCCATGAAAATAAAGAGCAATTGGTTATCATTCCATTCATCTTTGTCTTCCTTGCGATCAATAAACCATTGAATGAGTGGACGTACCACAAAGATGCACACAACAACGAATGTTATCGTGGATAACACAGTGTAGATAGCTCCTTTACCATTAATTGAAAATGGAACAAATAAAGTGAAAAGAATCCAACCATAGGTGTCACCAATCATGGCTGCTGTTAAAGCCGCTTTGCCAAGACCAGTATAAAGGAGCTTAAGCTCAGAAAGTGTGTGTGCTACCACAGGAAAACCTGTAACAGTGAGAATTAAAGTCCAAAGTGTATAAGCATTACTTGTACTTTCCTCAAGGGGAAACATCATAACATGTCCATAAACGTTTCGAAACAAAGCATATAAGCATGGTGCAACGAGCATGGGAAAGACGATCCCAGCAATTGCGATGCTTGCAGCCTTCTTGTTCACATTTAGAATGGTATTTAAGTTCATCTCCAATCCACTAAGGAATGCATAATAAATGAGACCAATGTGAGAAAGGACCTCGACGTTGACGACCCCATTTACCGGAAAAATGAACTCAAAAATTGTTGTGAATCTTCCAAGTAATGGCGGTGTCAATAGGAAACCAACCTAGGCAATTATAATTTAGAATGCCCACATATTACATTGTTAGAATGCCACATATCAGAAATTTTGAGATAAGTTTCATAAACAAAACAACTTCGAGATTTATCTACTTACAGAGATTTGTGAAATGAGACGAGTTTGATGTAGAGGTTTGTAGATTATAGAAAAGAGACGAGATAACACAGCAACAAAAGCAATTTGAATTGCCATAATAGGGAGCTCTGTTTTCAAGATTTTATCGGTTTTCCAAAATTGATTAGGATTAACTATAGATACGTTGTAACATGCAGGTATTGTGTTCGTCATTGTTCCTTCGATTTTGTATTTGATACACTTAGTCTCGATGTTTCTTCTACTATGGTGCTTTCATCCTTTATATCTTTCTTATTTTACTCAAAGAACCTAAGATTAAAACACATTACTGGTATGTAACAATATAACACATCATCGACAACATAAATTCCACCTATGCATATCTATTTATGGTGTCACCCATCTTATCCCATCTTATGGTTAGTGTCAATTTTTTGTTTGACATAACAAATAGCCAAAATTTTCTATAGTTACATAACTGGATTATTATTTTATACAACCACTTTATTAATATTTTATAAAATATTTAAATTTTAAATATCTCAATTTAATACTTTGTTATTAAAAATCAGTTATCATTGTTACAAAAAATAGATTATCATTTTAATTTCCTATTGATAGCTTATGTTGTTATATATCTTCCTTAATATAAAATAACATGCAAGAATTAGTTTTTAGTTTTTTGTGAACCGAAACAAATCTAAGTAAATCAATTTCGAAACAAGCTAGCAACCTCTCGTCTATACAAAGACAAGAACATGCATTTTCATGTTGAAAAATAATACTAAAATATACAAACTTGATTTTCTTGAAAATTTTTCACATGGAACCAACAATGTCACTATTTCAAGTCAACCATTACATTAGACTTGCAACAGTCTCATGTGTTGATTACAATCTTTTAACAAATAATATTTCACTTAGTTGAAACTACGAAGTATTAGACTTCATTTGTTCATTTTGAAAAATAAAAGAAACATATTTGTACACAATTATTGATATTAACTATTTTCCAAAAACATGCTAAATATATTATCTTTTAAAAAGAGTATAAAATTGAAAATAAATAAAATACTATAGTGTGATTAGATTTGAAATGTATGTATGGAGAGTTAAGAATGCAATGAATACTTACCTTATCAATGAGTTAATACTTTCCGATGCCGAATTTGAGAAAAATGAAATATAACAAAAATATTACAAATATATTCATGTTTTTGTATTTTATAGAAATATATCATCTTAATTTTGATGCATATGAATAAAATATTAAATAATTTTATATTAATATAAAATTTTGTAAACATAATCTATAAAAATTTAAATATGAGGAAAACTTTATATTTTAAGAAAATAAAAGTAATGCAGTGCTTACATAAATTTTTAGAATATCAATAATTTATATTTAACATGTTTTCATCGATATGATTGTTTATAATTACATATTATTGAGATATGAAATCTTGAAATTAAGTTTGAATATTATTTGGATCGGATTGGATTAACATCAATGTGGTTAATTTAGTATATGCTAAATTTAATATTCTAAAATTTATATCGAATAAATTTAGTTGGATATAAATTATTTGAGTTGTGAATTAATTTGAAGTTATTGTTGTATAATTTTAGTTTATGCCGAGCCAACTTTTTTTTAAAAGAAATACTTGTATTTTCGTTTTGAATAAATGATATAGATATACCAAATCTTTAGTTAAAAAAAAAAAATAACATGTGTGATTGTAATAATTATTTTTATAATAAACTACAACTTTATATAATTTATTACTAAATTTTAACAAAAAAATATTATACAAAAGGTAAAATTTAAAATACATCTATGAATTTATGTAATGCTATTCACTTACTCAAGTCAGTCTAACCGTTTCCTTCCTTTCCAGCGAAAGCACCTGAGGTTCATTAGGGAAATGCAACACCAATGAGACTTGAACCTAACTACATAAGGCATTGACACTACTCACAACTAGAAATTCTTGTAAGTATTTCTTACGAAAAATTTCTCAAAACAAGATTAGCATGAAATATGAGTTTTTTTAGTAGTGACTCTCAACCCAAAATCTTAAGACAATGGATTTATGGGTCTTCATTCTTATATAGTACTCCACTTTTTCATTTCTACCCAACGTGAGACTTAAACTCATACTTGGATTTTCAAACATATTTATATATGTAAGTTATAATTTATATATTAAAAATGTTGTCGATGATTTCTTTATGTTTGTCTAACATAGGTAAAGAAAATAATTTATTTAAAATTTTGTAGCTTTGTTTGAAATCTTTACTTTTATTTTAATAGATTAAAATATATTTCATCTATTAAAATGTTCTTTTAAATTTTTTGGATTTGAAATGAAAAATATTTTTATATTTTACTTGAATCTTTAAGCATTTGAATTTCATATTGTTTTAATGGATTAAGTTACTTAAATTTAACACATTAATGATTTTAATAAATTAAGGATTTTAATGAGCTAAAAATATATTTGAATGGATTAAAATATTTAAACAAGACATTAAACTCACAACTATATAGGTAAAGGTAAGTTATTTCAAGCAATCTTTATATTATAAATTTAAAAAAGTTTTACATTTTTCCTAAATCTTTGAGATAAGTTTTTGTCGGTGAGAAAATTGGTAAGGTTATAAATAATGAGGTCAATGATATTTGTGCCAAGAATCCGAGGTTTTACTTGGTGTGATGTGAAAAGTAATCCATGGGTAAAGTTGAAAAAAAGAAGTTGTACTATAGACAATGTTGAAATAATGAGAATGCTCTTAATTTCTAGTATTCAATTGTTGTTGGAGAAATTTGTGTACTATTGAATAAATATAATTAAATTCAGGTTGGATTTGTATTGTTGTTTTGAATTTAATCATCATAAACTTTAAGTTATTTAAATAATTTTAGCCATCTGTTACTCCAGAGATTCTTTATATTCATGTAGATATCTATATAATACGTTGTTTATACTAATATCCTTTGTTGAAATTGTAATAAGGAAAAACAAGTTCTGAAAAGATTGTGGTAGTTGATTTTTTACTTATAATAACAACATTACCATTATTGACTTATAAAGATTGGAAAAAAATTTAGTGGCTAGTATAAATGAGTACATCAATGCTAATTTTATTAACTATTTATATCCTTTTATACGTTCTTATTCTTATGTATTTCCTAACATAAATCTTCTTTGTTACTAAAAGTAAGTTTACTGAATCTATTTATAATACGAGAAATGGAAAATAATCCAAGATTTTTGGGACCTAATATTAGAGTGTGTGTTGTTCAACAAATGAGAAATTTAGGTACAATAGGGCATGAACATTACTTTTACCTCAACCATTTTTTATAGTTATGTGGTTACTCACTCCAAACTATCATAATTGTGATTTTATATATATATATATATATATATATATATATATATATATATATATATATATATATGATATTTGTATTATAAATATATGTCATTTGACTTTTACTCAAAAAATTTAAGGCAATGATGCTATGAGATTTTATTTTTATATAGTGTTTAACTTTGTCTTTTTATCCGATATGAGACTTTGACTCACCTTGTATTATTTCCAACAACTAATATTCTTTAAGTTTAATTTTTTTTATCATCTTATACAATGAATTTTAGTTTTTTTTGTTAATTTTATTGCATGAATGATCAAATATGGAAGAAAATTAGCAATATTCATGAATTTTTCCTTTCATTGTTCTTTAATGTAATTAAATTTATTTATTATTAATCTCTTTATTGAATTAAGGACTATTTATTATTATCCTTCTTTCATTTTAATATTCGTGTTGTTCTAATTTTATGATTTTACAATTTCAAAAGTAAGTAGTAGATTATTTTGAGCAGCAAAGGAGAATCAACTATTTTGATTCTTAAGGATAAGTTAAATATAATTAATCATTAATAAAACAATTTTTTAGACTATTTTAGTTTCACTAGTTCTAGAGAGATTGGTAGCAAACAAAGAGACTTAAGTTCTTTTAATAAATTGATATTTGAATAATTTTGTAGGTTAATGATAACATAATCAAGATTGACTAATAAAATCTATAAGAATTATTTGTCTTTTGAAAAGTATAATGAAGTTGGATCCCTTAACTATCTTATTCATTTGATTCATCCTCTAGGGTGTTATGCAAGCAATGTTCCATGCTCACTACATGATGATGATACAATCTCTTACATTATGTTTGCTTCCAATTCAATTGAGGTGTCAAATGTGCTTACAATTTGTGTCAATGTGTTCCTTAGATTTCTCACACAATCATGCTAAGTCATTCCATTGATTTTGGATGCAAAACTAAAAAAAAAAGAATGTTACTTTCCCTTACAAAGCAATTATGATGTTTCTTTTCATAAATTTTATAATTGAAATCAAATACTTCATATATATATATAAAAAGTGTGTGTTGTTCAACAAATGAGAAATTTAGGTACAATAGGGCATGAACATTACTTTTACCTCAACCATTTTTTATAGTTATGTGGTTACTCACTCCAAACTATCATAATTGTGATTTTATATATATATATATATATATATATATATATATATATATATATATATATATATATATATATATATATATATATATATATATATATATATATATGATTATGGTATTAGGAGTTTGATTGCAAAAAGAGACACAAAATGATATGAAGAATTAAAGATATGCAAATTGAAATAAAGAATTAAGCAATGAGGGAAGGCACAATAACATTAAATTTGAAAATAAGGTAAAGGGAGATGTATGTGACTTGCTCCCACGTGCCATGCTCCCACATTACATAACCATGCACGTGTCTTCTTCATATATTCATATTCAAATCACTTGCCATTACAACTATGAACACAAAAACTCTTTCTATACATTCCCAAGTACTTCTTAGGAGTTGCATTAGATTGAATAAACTAAATAATATTTGAAGTTGGAGTTTTGTAAAAGGAAATAAATGTGGTTATGAACAACATGTTTGGACCTCAAGATTTCTAGTATTGTGTATCTTAAGATTAATCAACATGTTCATATTATAATCTTAATCTTAAAACCATTTATCCAAAAACATTAGAGATATTTTTAGAATAATTTGATTATCTCTCTATTTTGTAGATTTTATCTCTTATTTAACGAGTTATACTTTAATAAAAATTTGTTAAAAAGATTGAGATAGAAAATAGGATGTTAATGTTTCTTTTTTTGTCTTTTTTGGTTGCTTTTTCTATTCACTCTTATAATTTTCTTTGGACAAATGTTCATTAATTACATAAACTTTTATTCTGTTCATTGTATTTGGAAAAGTCATCAAACATTCGACAATTCACAGATAGAGAATGGACATGTTTATATCCAAGAGATCCACACACCACTATTTCCTTTGATCTCTCAAAATATGTGGAAAAACAACCACCAAACCTTTGATGAGAAGCTTTCAGATCATGGCAACACAAGGGACATAAAGTTGCAAAAGGGTAGCATGTGATGTGAGTGCACTAACTCAGAGAAAGTTAAGCAACTAAAGAAATATAACACTTCACATAAAATAAAAACTCACATTTTATTATTCAGAGAATTCCCAACAAACTTTTTTGCTAGGATCATCATGGTCATGCATTTATTTGATGATATAAATGATAAAAAAAAAATAGAGAAATCCTTTGTTTATGTACATGCACACAACCTTAAGATGTGTTACAATGAACCTAACTTGTTTGTGTAAATGTCTCATTCAGTAATTCTTTTATCATCTTATGAGGGTCAATCCAATAGCAGTGACTATGAGAGTTGAAGGAAGACCAAATTTGAGATGGGTCCAAAAAGTTAATGTGTATCCAATATTTGGTGCTCTACGAGCTTGTTCACACACAACCAAGTTTGCAGCTGATCCTAACAGTGAAAAGTTTCCTGCTATGGTGCTCACCCAAGCTAGGATTAGCCATGCCTTCTTCTCATCTGCTTTGGAAATTGCAGCAGCTGAGGCTGCAACTCTTGCTCCAAGCAACAGAACTGTAAAACATAGATAGAATGTTTTGGTTCATCAGATGAAAATGCTCTTAGCAGAGATGAATATGAATCTAGTTTTGGTCGTTTTTTGTGTTCTAAAGACAAGAAGAAAAATTGTTTTGGCAAGTGAATGTGCTTACCAGTTGGTACATTTGAAGCCAAATTTGATAGGACAAGTATAACTACAGCAAGTACAGCTATTCCAGTAGCATGATCTATTCTGGAATAAGGTTCCATTAAGTCCCACAGAGCACTTGGAATTCCAGTTTTCTTGAAGCCATCTACTGTTATAAACATTCCACAGAAGAATATCAAAAGGGAATAAGAGACCTGTTTGTTCCAAGAAGAAAAATCACTGTGAGAGATTGTCCAAAGTTCAACTGGCACAAGAATAACAATAGCTAGGGTTTCAAAAGGAAGAGAGATAAAATGAGATTATGTTCTATGATATAAGTTTTACCTTGTCTATGCTAGGCCCTGCATCTTTGAAATCAAGCACCACCAAAATTATTGCAGCTGCAATTGCAGCCCATGCCATATTCACACCAAGAAGCATTGCAATCAACATCATCAATGTGATTGCATAAACACAAGATTTCCACAGTATCCTTTTCCATTTTATGCTCAAATAGTCCTCCTTTCCTTCTGAAGAGTGCATAATACGTGCTTCTTTAGGTCTATCCACTACTATTGCAACATCTTTTGAAGGATTAGTGTCACTGGTCCCGTCCTTAGGTGCATTTGTGGTTGTTGTGGAATCCTTTGAGTTTGTGCTACTAACACCCATCTGAACTTCACTTAAACTTGGCGCTGTTTGGTTTGTCATAGTGTGAACTTGAGAAGAGTTCTGAAGATTATTAGTTGGTTCTGAACTGTCACTGCATTCTTCAGAATTAAATGATGCACAATGAGTCATTATGGCTGGAGAAAACTGATGAGACATAATCTCCTCTTCTGCTACTTCTGAAATTGGATCCTCTTCATCCTTGTGAATAGTTAGTACCCTCCAATATATGACTATAAGAATTACAACATTCACCACAAGTCCTACAAGCATAGCTGGAAGAATGCCAGTTAGAAAACTCCCAAATGATATTTTGCCTTGAATAGCTATAACCAGATTCTGGGGGTTCCCAATTGGGGTTGCTGAGGACCCAATATTAGCACTTGAAGCAAGTGCAAGAAGGAAAGGGTAAGGTGGGAGGTTATGCTGCCTTGCAATTTTCAACACAAATTCAGTCAGCACAACACAAGAGGTGTCATTGGTGAAAAAAGCACTTGAAATAGCAGAAATCAGACAGATTCTACAAAGTAAGTCTTTTGGTCCTCTACTTTTCCATGACAGCAACTTCCCCAAGTACTTGAACAGGTCTGCTCTTTCAAGAAAAACAGTCACTACCATTGTGCCAAAAAGAAGACCAAGAATTGGAATATCAATTGCAGCAAAAGCTTGATCTGGAGTCAGAACTTGGAATATGACCATAAGCATTGCACCCAGAAGGGACCCTGCAGTTCTCCCAATAGGTAGAAAAGGTACACATGGGAAAACTGCTAGAACCCAGAACACTGCAAAGGCTACTGAACCAAGGACAACTTTTGGAGGAGGAGCCAGTGCCATTCTTGTGCTTAAACAAGCAACACTTCCCAAATTTCCAAACAAATATTCAAACTTTCACCTTTCAGGTCAACACAATACAAGGTTGTCTTGTAGAATTTCCTGAACATCGAAAGCCAATTGGTTAGTAACTTACTGAGACTACATGAAAATCCAACCTTTAAATAAGACTCCATTACTATTCAATCTAACACTTCATGACATGAATTAAGTAAATCATTATTTTTGAAGATTAACGATCAAACAGGTAGAGTGCATATTTTTTACGGTATTTGACAGAGCACAACTGCAGTACTATGCTGTACATAAACTTGAGTTAGATCAGACATTGGAATTCCATGCTATAAAACATGACAACAGTGTTGTAAGATAAAATCGCATGAATTTCAAAGCCCAGAATAAAAGTTAAAAGGAGTAGTTATGTAAAAAACAACTTAGGACAAAAATCATAATAAGCTGTAATAAAAAAAAAATGGTTAGCCAACCAACAATCCAATACCAATAAAAGATGTTTCAAGTCTTTGTCAATACCACGTGTAAGTGTCTTACTGGGAGAAATGGTGTTTTTTTCTTTGCCAACAAAAAAGAGCTAATTGGTACCATATTTGTACTGTCGAAACCTCATCCAAAAAAATACACTTGACTTGAGAACCATATCCACTTTTTCCTTTTTTTAAGGGCTAGCTGTCCAAAGTCAAGGCCTCAAATACTAGTATTTGCTTGCATCATGTTATGAAGTACCGACACAGTAAACATGGAGCAAAGTACATCTCTACATGCTAGAAAAATCGAACAACAAAAAGAGTTTCATTGAACCCTAGAAATGCATCAAAGAACACATAAATGGACTGTTCAACGTCTTCTAAAAACAAAGTTTTTATCTTTCTTCTGAGTTAAAACCACCCCTAAAAGCCAGAATTTGAAACCACTCAGTAGTACATGTTTTTGGTTTAAACTTACAAAGGTATTCATTTTTCCAATGTATATAAAATGAGAAAGAAAGATTTCCCACATCTGATATACAAGTATCTTCTGCCTCTTTCAGCTTTAATCCATAACCATATTGATCCAATGAACAGCAAAGACATATAACACAGCAGTTAAATCAAGCCAAAACATTCATCACACACTTTACATCATATCCTTATTACCTTATTGATAACTTGAAGGCTCCATGTAAAACTATGAACTCTGAGTCTTTCTTCTGAACTGGATTGAGAAAAAGTATATTCTGTCAGGAAAATTGCAACAGAGCTGAAAACTAGAGTTCACAATGATGAGAAAGATGAAGCTCTTGCTTTGTCATATATACATGAACACTTAAAGGATGAGTCATAAGCGGCAACTGAGTCCAGTTGGCTAAAAGTGACACTTTGTTTACATGCACAGTCTGGAGTATACAAGTCGTAAGAGGCAACTTATGTTCTATCACGTGTGGTTCATGATAGAGAAACTATCTTCTTCATTTTAAACAAATCCTATATAACTGGAATAAAAACTAAGTTACTGTGATATTTCAACTGCTATATTCTTGCATAAAAATTTAAACTTTGATTACCCATTGTAATTTTTAACCTGATAAAAAAACCTGTGTTAAAAAAGCTTTACCATGATGCTTAATTAGTTACATCTTCCAACAGGATAGAAGGAAGAAAAGAGACAACTTCGTACGACAGCTTGATGAGGGGACCCTCTAACACTCTGGGGTGTGTGTATGTGCAAAAAAGTCGTATGAGGCAACTTCAAACATAGCTTCAAATCATTATTGTGGGGCACATTCATTATTAGAGAATTGATTTTTCGAATTGCATTTTCAATAAATTTTACTATATGAAATTATGAGGGTACTTAGTATGTTATTTATAAATATCCAAAGCGGACTTCATAATTATTTTTTATATATTTTTTTAATAATAATTATAACCGTGTTTTATTTTAGTAATTTTTTTTTAAAATTCGGTGATCAAAATAAAGACAATATCAATGATTATTAAAGAATTGGTTAACATTTGACTTTATATATTTTTACTTTTATCTAAACCTATAAAATTAAAGTTATTTTTAAAAGGTTAAGTTTTAAAATTTAAATTTTGGTGCAATTTATTTAAATTTGTATTGTATTAATATTTTAATAAAAAATTTATTTGATTTGTACTTTAATATATATATATATATATATATATATATATATATATATATATATATATATATATATATATATATATATATATATCCCCACAAGTAACAAATAATGAGATGAAGATAATATCTCATAACTAATGCAAATTTTATAATTTTTAATAAAGTTAAATATACTTTTAGTTTTTGAACTTTTATGGAAAACTAAAATTAGTCTATGTTTAAAATTTTAATACATTTTAATCTTTACATTTTAAAAGTAAACAGATATAATTATTTTAGTCTAATTGATTATGTTAAATTTTATTTATATATTAAAAATATTGAATATAATTATTTTAATCCAATTAAATTATTATGTTTTTAAATCATTTTATGCTAATAATTAAATTATTTGTCATTTGATATATTTTTATTTTAATATTAGTCGACACGTATAACAAAATTTAACATAATTAATTGAATTAAAATAATTATATTTATTTATTTTTAAAAGTTAAAACTAAAATATATTAAAGTTTTAAATACAAATTTTATAGCTTCAAGATTAAAATTATATTTATATTTAATTTCTTTTAATAAGAAAAAATGTCTTGTTCATAGAAGTTGTTTGAAAGTGGTTGTCCAAAATGTGTTTATCGAATTAAAGGTATGGAAAACAATTTTAATTGAAATTAGAGTGCTTCTGTTGTCTTCTTCTTCCTCTGTTTCCTGTCTCAGAAGATAAGGTCTTCTGTCGCATTCCTGGGAGGTTTCTGGACACGTAGATTTTTTTTTCTTTAATTAAACTGTTTTTATTGGAGAATTAAAATTTCATATTTTGAAGTATTAAGACTTTTTTGAAACACCCACGTACGGGACACGTATGAGAAGCGTACCCGTATTAACATGGACATACGTAGACATGTTAAATATTTCAATACTCTTTGAATTTTATTGTAGAAATGTATTTTATATAATAAAACATCATCAATTGTATATAAAATATAATTATATGAATTTCAATCATAGTGTAAAGTTTGAATACACCTTAGTTAAGTAGAAGGATATATATAATCACATTGGGGTTATAAAAGATATTTATTTATCAAATATAGTTAGTGAATCTTATATTTAGTTAATCACACGATAATGTGGTACCAGTGTTGTGTTTGTGCCCTTTTGAGACAGATTAACTAGTACTAATAAATGTGAATAAATTAATATAAAATATATAACAATTTCTTTTATCTAAAATCTTAAAATAATAAATTTATGATGAAACAATAAAAGAAGTAAAGAGACAAAAATATGGAGGTGCTATAATAGTTTGTTAAGAAAATGTGAAAATACCTAAAATCTTTCTGTGATTAAAAAAAATCAATTTAAAGCTATGTAAAAAACATTAATACCCCACACCACATCGTCTCTAAAATTAAATTACTTTTAATATAATACTTAAATAAAATCGTCTTTCCAGCTTACTAAGTTATTTCTAGAAATGTATTAACTAAAAAATTATTTATTATTATTATCTAAATAGTGTCCCTTCTTAAAATATTAATTTTTATGGTTGACAATTTTTAGTTTTGAATTACTAAATTCGACTTCAACAAGTAGGTAATCTAAAAAATATTTTATAATTTTCAAGATAAGCAATGTTTATGAAAAAAATGTTTGAGTCGGTAAATATATAATTCTTTATGCAATGATTTCTACATTTTTCTATGCAATGTGGAAAATTAGTATTATATAATTCTTTATGAAAAAACATTTAGAGTCGGTAAATATATTTTTAATTTTGAAACTTTTTTAATTAATATTAACATCACAAGTTTGTCACAACTTATATGTTGTCAACTTTGTTAGATGATCAAACATGAAAAACTTCTAAAGGAGTTGTTTTTCAATTTTATTTAAACTTTTTTTCCAGAAAGTACTTAACTTTATTTATTTTTGTAAATCATTCATCATTTCAGAATTTATTACTAAAGAGTATCTCCTATTTATTTTTGTAAATCATTCATCATTTTAGAATTTATTACTAAAAGTATCTCCAATAATTTTGTACACTAACTACAAATAAAATAAATGTGATAAAAAAATTGTCAAAGTCTATACTCCAAAATATAACATGAGAATTGATTGAATCAATTATTTATATTCCAAAAATAACATTATGAATTCACTAAAAAAAATTAGTGATGAATAACCAAGTTTAGTAATAAAAAATAATTAATCACTATGATAATCAATTTATATCTTAATCTAAAAACTAAAAATTATTGATAACTAAAATAGTTTTAAAAAATATAATTAGTTTCTAAATTGGTAACTAATTTCTATTATGAATTGATTTTTAAATTAGTCACTAACATTAGCTACCAAAATAATTGATCTTTAAATTAATTTCTAATTAACTAGTTTATAAATTAGTATATATATATATATATATATATATATATATATATATATATATATATATATATATATATATATTCATAAAATTAGTTGCGATTTAATAGTTTTATTGTAATGATCAAATATGAAAATTGATATCCAATTCACCTTTAACTAAAATTCTCTAACCTAATTCTTTAGCAACAATTACATAAAAAATAATTTTATATATTGTTGTACTAAAATTATTCAATAATTCTTAGTTGAATAAAGTTAACTTAAAATCTATAATTGGATGGGAAATACATTACACTTTTTGATATGTTTACTCATATACATCAAAATTAACATAGTATATTTCTATAAAATACAAAAACATTAATATATTTGTAATGTTTTTATTATATTTATTTTTCTCAAGTTCGACACCGAAAGTATCTACTCATTGATAGAATAAAAATTCATTGCACTCATAACTCTCTCTATACATGCATTTCAAATCTAATCATACTATGACATTTTATTTATTCCAAAGTTTATACTTTTTTTAAAAATCATATATTTAACATGTATTTGAAAAATAGTTAAAATCAATACATTGTGTTCAAATATGTTTATTCTTTTTCCAAAAATGAGCAAACAAAATCTAATACTTCACAACTTCAACTAAGTGAAAATATCACTTTTTAAAGGATTCTAATAAACACATGAGACTATTGCAAGTCCTATGTAATAGTTGACTTGAAATAGTGACATTGTTGGGTGGAAAAATTTAACGAAAATCAAGTCCGTATATTTTAGTTTTATTTTTCAACATGAAAAAGGCATGTTATTGTCTTTGTATGAACGAGAGGTTGCATGCTAGTTTTAAAATTGATTTAATTAGTTTTTTTTTTCGGTAAAAACAAAAACTAAAAATAGATTCTCACGTGTTCTTTTATATTAAGGAAGATATATAACCATATAAGCTATCAATAGGAAAATAAAATGAACCCATTTTCTCTAACAATGATAACTGATTTTTAATAACAAAATATTAAATTGAGATATTTAAAATAATAATGCAGTTATCTAACTATAGAAAAGTTTAACTATTTGTTGTGTCAAACAAAAAATGACACTAACTATAAGATATGATAAATGAGTGACACCGTAAATAGATATGTATAGGTGGAATCTATGTTGTCGATGATGTATTCTGTTGTTACATACCAATAATGTTTTTTAATCTAAGGTTCTTTGAGTAAAAGAAAAATCATATAAAGGATGAAAGAACCATTGTAGAAGAAACATAAAGACTAAGTGTATCAAATACAAAATCGAAAGAACAATGACGGACACAATACCTGCATGTTACAACGTATCTATAGTTAATCCTAATCAATTTTGGAAAACCGATAAAGTTTTGAAAACAGAGCTCCCTATTCTGGCATTTCAAATTGCTTTTGTTGCTGTGTTATCTCGTCTCTTTTCCATAATCTACAAACCTCTGCATCAAACTCGTCTCATTTCACAAATCTCTGTAAGTAGATAAATCTCAATGTTGTTTTGTTTATGAAACTTATCTCAAAATTTCTTATATGTGTCATTCTAACAATGTAATGTGTGGGAATTCTAAATTATAATTACCTAGGTTGGTTTTCTACTGACACCGCCATTACTTGGAAGATTCACGGCAATTTTTGAGTTCATTTTTCCGGTAAATGGGGTCGTCAATGTCGAGGTCCTTTCTCACATTGGTCTCATTTATTATGCATTCCTTAGTGGATTGGAGATGAACTTAAATACCATTCTAAATGTGAACAAGAAGGCTGCAAGCATCGCAATTGCTGGGATCGTTTTTCCCATACTCGTTGCACCATGCTTATATGCTTTGTTTCGAAACGTTTATGGACATGTTATGATGTTTCCCCTTGAGGAAAGTACAAGTAATGCTTATATGATTTGGACTTTAATTCTCACTGTTACAGGTTTTCCTGTGGTAGCACACACACTTTCTGAGCTTAAGCTCCTTTATACTGGTCTTGGCAAAGCAGCTTTAACAGCAGCCATGATTGGTGACACCTATGGTTGGATTCTTTTCACTTTATTTGTTCCATTTTCAATTAATGGTAAAGGAGCTATCTACACTGTGTTATCCACGATAACATTTGTTGTTGTGTGCATCTTTGTGGTACGTCCACTCATTCAATGGTTTATTGATCGCAAAGAAGACAAAGATGAATGGAGTGATAACCAATTGCTCTTTATTTTCATGGGGGTTTTAGCCTGTTCATGTATTTCAGATTTTCTTGGTGCACATGCCATTGTTGGGGCTTTTGTTTTTGGATTAATTTTACCACATGGGAAATTTGCTGAACTGGTCATGTCAATTTCAGATGATTTTGTTAGCGGCTTTTTAGTACCTCTTTTCTTTACTGGAACTGGGATGAGACTTATGTTGATCGCAATTTTCTCCCAAGAAAGTTGGCCCTTTACAATTGTGATTATACTCTTGTTGTGTGCTCTAAAGATTTTAAGCACTTTATTTGTCACATTTTTCTTCGGTATGCGTATTCGAGATGGTTTGAGCTTGGGCTTGATTTTGAATAATAAAGGCACCATGGCATTAATAATGTTGAACATTGCTTGGGATAGAGCGGTATTGATCTATTTAAAATGTTGTATTCAATTGTTTTATTTTCTTAGATATACAATTGTAGTCTAATTCATAAGTTTTTGTTATGTGTTGTTGCAGATATTTTCTATTCTTACCTATGCTGTTATAACTTCCGCTGTTCTATTGATGACTATAGTTGTGTCTCCCATCATCAATGTCGTCTACAAACCAAGACAAATATTTGAACAGAACAAGCTAAAGACCATACAAAAACTAAGAGTTGATGCAGAGCTCCGATTTATAGCATGTGTTCACAATACTCGCCAAGCTGCAAGCATGATTAGCATAATTGAATGTTTTAATGCCACGAGAGTTTCCCCTGTGCATGTTTTTGCCTTGTACCTTGTCGAACTTACTGGACGTGCTGCTGCCCTAGTTGCTGCACATATAGGGAAGCATAGGAGCCAACTCGGAGAACAAAACCTGACCAGGTCACAAGAAGAGTTAGAAAGCATTCAAAACACATTTGATGCACTTGGAGAGGCATATGATGCTGTTAGAGTTGAGACCTTAAATGTGGTGTCAGCATATACAACTATTCATGAGGACATATACCACTCAGCAGATGAGAACCGCACAAGCTTAATCCTTCTTCCATTTCACAAACAATTAAGTTTAGAAGGTACTCTAGAAGTAACCAATGTTTCATACAAAGATATAAACCAAAATGTAATGCAAGGTGCTCCCTGCTCCGTGGGAATATTTGTTGATCGTGATTTTGGGTTAGTTCCAAAAATGAACCTTCATATTTGTGTGATCTTTGTTGGGGGCCCTGATGACCGTGAAGCCCTGGCTATTGCATGGAGGATGGCAGGACGTTCAGGAACACAACTTTCAGTGGTTCGAATTCTTCTGTTGGGTGACGCAGCAAAAGTAGATGCTTCAATTCACGATGAAGCACAAGGGATATTATCTGCAGTAATAGATACAGATAGGCAAAAGGAGTTAGATGAAGAGTATATAAGCACATTCAGACTTACAGCTGTTAACAATAGTGAGTCAATATCCTACTCAGAGATTGATGTTCATGGTGGTGAAGATATTCCTACAGTCCTCAATGAGATAGACAAATTTGGTTGTGATATTTACATAGTTGGTCAAGGAAATTGTAGGAACTCTAAGGTCTTCTCAAATTTGATGGAGTGGTGTGATTGCTTAGAACTTGGAGTTATAGGAGACATTTTGGTGTCAAATAATTTTGGTTCACGCTCGTCTGTGCTAGTTGTTCAACAATATGGATATGGAGGAATGGTTTTTGAAAATAATCTTAACCAGAAGGCCACTAACAAAAGCACGATTGAGTCTCTTGTTTGAAGACAAAATAAACATGAAGGTTTGCAATGAAGCACAAGGATTTACAAGAAAATGTTTTCTCAGCTTGATGTATATCAATTTACAGTATATAAGTGGCTGCAAACCTTACTTGATAAACTAGTTTTGTAAGACTGAATTAGACTAAAAATTCACTTATTAGAAAATGTGATTATTTGTTCAATATCATATAATTTCTTCTGTTTTTAATTTTAGTTTTGTTTTGTTATCATTTTATATTCATCAATAAAACTAATAAATGAACAAATTTCACATTTCTTATATTTCTTAACCACTTTTTGAATACTAATTTTTATTATTTTTTAAAATCCAATTTTTCTTTCCAATTTTTCTCATTATACATTGGTATTTATTTGTAATATTTTGCAAAATTATTTTCTTTTTATTCTGTAAACACATGTATTTATGAATCTTTTTCAAATTAGTTTGTAACTTAATTTAGCTTTGGTTTTATCATTTTCTTGTTCTCTCTTATATTTGTGTATATTGCTATTGCTTAATCACATGAATCAAAGGTTTGCATGCTTGAACTAACATACAAAGAAAAATAATAATGATAAACTAACGAGATAATATCCTTTTTATTTTCTTCTATTGTCGATGGCCACATTTGCTCAACTAACCATATAATAACACCATAAATAGATATGTATAGCTGCAATTTATATTGTCGATGGTATACTGTGTTGTACATAACAATAATGTGTTTTAACCTTAGGTTCTATGAGTAAAAGAAAATAGAAATAAAGGTTTAAATCACCATGGTAGAAGAAACATCGAAAGTAAGTGTAACTTATAGTATCTTTGTTCTTGTGAAGTAACACCCTTGTAAGAAGGTCGTGTTGTAAGTTTTCTCTACAAAAAATTATTCATTTGTATTCAACTTTTGTTTTGGATGTAGTAAGAAGTGATGAAAAAATATTTGAAGTTCTTATTCTTAATAGAATATCGAAAACGAATATAATAATGATCTATGTACTCGTGTTGTCAAGAGTATATGCATTTTGTTCGATGGTTGATTGTGAAACCCTTTAAGAGTTCTTTAAAGATAAATTGTGTATAGTCCAAAATGTTCGAATAAATGAATATAAAAATATTATGTTATTCTTGCTCTTTAGATTATTTATTATTAAACATTATACTACTTTGGCCAAATGTCTCGTGCTCTATTAATCTCCTTTTGAAACCTATATGTTATTTTAGTTTAAACTTGTGTAAGAAAGAAAACAAATTGTAATCTCAATTTGCTCAATATATCGATGTCATTAAATCAATATAACAACTTCATCAATTTTTTCTTTAGATACAAAATTTATCTCAAAGTTTTGGAAAAAATGTAAAACTTTTTAGAATTTATAATATATGGATTGCTTGAAATAACTTGTGCATATAGATGCGAGTTTAATGAAATTACTTGTTTAAATATTTTAATCCATTCAAATATATTTTTAATCCATTAAAACAATATGAAATTCAAATACTCAAAGGTTCATGTAAAATAATAAATTCAAATTATTAAAATATTTTTTATTTCAAATCCAAAAAAACATAAAAGAATATTTTAATAAATTGAATATATTTTAATCTATTAAAATAGAAGTAAAGATTTCAAACAAAGTTAAAAAAATTTCAAATAAATTGTTTTCTTTAGCCATGTTAGATAACCATAAAGAAACTACCTACAACATTTTTAATATATAAAGTATAACCTATTTATACAAATAAAATATCAAAAGTTATCATCGATTGCATCAAATCTGCAATAACTCTAAACCTTTTTTAAGTACTCTTATGCAAATAAAAATCATCGAACCT
The DNA here is from genome assembly GCF_037176805.1 of Vigna unguiculata. Lineage (NCBI taxonomy): Eukaryota > Viridiplantae > Streptophyta > Magnoliopsida > Fabales > Fabaceae > Vigna > Vigna unguiculata. The sequence continues at coordinate 43,613,562 of NC_140795.1, read as the reverse complement.
ATTCAAAGAGATTTTAAAGAATGTTGGGAGTATTATCGGTTAGAATTGAGTAAATGAATAATATTCCATACATAAAGTTGAATAAAATAGATAGAAGTGATTAAGTTCAAAAGGAGAATTACAGCTTAATGGTTTAATTTGCTCGAAAATAATGTTCTAATATCTATGAATTTGTAAATGTATTTTAAATTTTACTTTTTTTGTGTAATATTTTTTGTTAAAATTTAGTAATAAATCATATAAAGTTATAGTCTATTATAAAAATAATTATTACAGTCACATATGTTATTTTTGTTTAACTAAAGATTTGAAATATTTGTATCATTTATTCAAAACTAAAATAAAAGTATTTATTTTCTTAAAAAAGGTTGACTCGGTATAAACTAAAATTATACTATAATAACTTCAAATTAATCCACAACTCAAATAATTTATATCCAACTAATTTATTGGATATAAATTTTAGAATATTAAATTTTTATACTAAATTAACCAATTAACTATCTTGATGTGAATCTAATCCGAACCAAATAATATTCAAACTTAATTTTAATATTTCATATATCAATAATATGTAACTATAAATAATCATATTGATGAAAACATGTTAAATATAAATTATTGATATTTTAAAAATTTATGTAAGCATAGTATCACCTTATTTTCTTAAAATATGAAGTGTACCTCATACTTAACTTTTTATATATTAAAAAAATGAAAAATAAAAAAATCACAAAATCATTTGAATTCAATAAATAAAATATATAAAGAAATTAAATTATTAAAATTTATCTAGACATTCATTTAAGTTTGCTAGACATTCATTTAAGTCCGCTAGATATTCATTTAAGTCCGTACTCATTTAAGTTAGTATCCCGTCTAAACCCGTATTTGAAAAGGAATAATTCTCAAATCAATAATTTTTTGACTTTTTTTAAAAAAAAATCACCTAAAGTCATTTGACGACTATTTTTTATTTATTCATGTGTGCTTATCGATTGACCATTTTGTAAAATGTGATGAAGGGTGGACTGGCTCACACGGGTTGACTCACCACGAGCCGGGTTAAAAATGAATGAACCCGACCCGACTCACTTTAGGTGAGCTAGAAATTTTGTAATCCGGCTCAACCCACCACATTGGTGGGTTAAGTGGGTTGACTCACCAACCCACATAAAAAAAAGAAAAAAAAATTTATTTTTAAGTATTCAAATATTTGAATGATTTTTTAAGCAACCCATGAGATGACAATCACAGTAAAATCAAGAACCAATGTCTTCATCATACTCAACACCAATATATGATGAATAGTTTCCAAAAAAGTGTTCATATAGTCCAAGAAAAAAGGACTAATATTACAAAGTTTTTGTCATGTTATTCAACAAAATATAAATGAAAAAACTATACATTTTTGTCATGCTAATTTAGAAAAAATTGTTTATAAGATAGTTGTCTGAGTAATTTATTATAAAGATAATAATTAAATATTAAAGTATCAACATATCTAACTTGATAATCAAATAATTAAACAATCAAACTATTCAAATATTATTAAACAATATTCTAGCATTTAAAAACATGAAATTGTGAACCTATATAATTAGGAGTAGTAAATAGTTATAAAAAAAATTTAAAAAAATGTTGGTGGGTTAAGTGGGTCAACCCACCTTCAATCTGGCTTGAACCTGTTTAATCCGTGTGTTAAGTGAGTTGGGTTGAGTTCAACCCACTTTTAAAAAAAAATATTTTTTCTCAACTCAACCTGATTCAAACCTGTGATGAACCCAGGGTTGGGAGTTAAAATCCATTTTGACATCACCCATAAGGTCTCACATAAATGATCTGTTAGGGTCTACTAGTTGAATTTAGTTTAATTTTCAATTTAATTAAATTGAGTTAAATTGGTTTTATTATTTATTTTTTTCTCAGAAATTTAAAGTAATCTAAATATAACTAAATTGCGTTGGAATATACTATCAAATTCAGTAATTTAAAAATAATTTTTTATTACAGAAAATGACTCATAATACATTTTTAATATATTTTAGTTATTATACATATAAAATACTATTAAACGATAAAATATAAAATTATCTGCGATGATAAAATTATTATATAGTTGAATTGAGTTGTGTCGACCAATTTTGAGTGTGACAAATAAAACTCAATCTGATTGGCCAAAAATATAATTATATTAAAATATTCCAATAGAATCACTCTTTTTTACTCTTTACTGTTTACATATCAATAAAACGTGAAAAAACTTTTTTCTCTGTTACAGTGGAATAAAACAATTATAAAAGAAAAGAGAAAAAAAGACATTAATATAGATGGTGATAAAATATATTAAAATATTATATAATAACTTTTGTAAAATCTTAAATATATATATTTTTTAATAGATGTGCCATAGAGGAAGCAAGTTCCTTTATGTGCTGTCACACTGTGAAGATGATAGTGATGGCATGTTTGATTGTGCTCACACTTAGATTTTCCACAACAACTCACTCTTCAATTGTACGGACTAACTACTTGATGCTCTTTTGGGCTCCACTCCCACTTATACTAGTTTTGCTTATTCTATTATTCATGTTAAAGTATTAGTTTTTAAAGTACATGTTGCCCTTAAATAATAATATTTCTTTAATTTATTCTTCCACCATATCTCTAGATATAAGTAAAGATACATTAGTATAAAGTTAATTGCATTGAAAAGATACACAAGAATAGTTGAAAATCCCTATCATATTTTTGTCTAATATTTTATGAATTGAGTCTTTTTCAATCTTTGTATCATATTCTATCCTTAAAAAGGTAGGTATTATGTTTTCAGATTCAATGGCATTGTAACAAAGTAAAAGGTTTGATGCATTACTTATAATTTTTTAATTAATTTCATGTGTAAGAAGTAAAAGATCATGTTTTAATACATGGTTGAAGAGAAAATAATATATTTGTTAGAAGTGGACTTTAAAGCTTAATTTAAACCTACAAGTTCGTAGGATAGATTTTAATTTGGTTCAGATACCATGTTAGAAATAAACTTTGATATCATGTTAGAAGTAAACTTTAAAGTTTAACTCAAATTCACAAAACTGACTTGTAAGATGAGGTTTGCACCTCACTTATATATTGTGAATTGATCTTATCTTTATCTTTAGTCAATGTGGAACTTCCAACAATATTTAAATTATTTTTTATCTTAATATACAGAAGGAAAGGAAATTGTTGTAGCAAAGATTTTACATATCTCCCAAGCTAACATTTATTACAACTTGAAATTGAAAGCATTCCTAACAAACTTTGAGCAAAGACATCACAGTTGTTTTGATGACATTAACAACAGAAAACAGAGAAAATTAATTCCTTGTTCATCTATCTATATATTTTCTAACAACCTTAAAATATACTACAATGAACTGACTTTACTAGTGTAAACTTGTTGTACAACAATGTTCTTTGAAGTTTAGTAAATTGTTTTCATCTTATGAGTGTCAACCCTATTGCAGTGACTATAAGAGTAGAAGGAAGTCCAAATTTTAGATGAGTCCAAAAGGTTAGATTGTATCCAAGGTTTGGAGCACGACGAGCTTGCTCACACACTATCAAGTTAGCAGCTGATCCTAACAATGAAAAGTTCCCTGCTATGGTGCTAACCCAAGCTAAGATTAGCCATGCCTTCTCTTCATCTGCTTTCGAAATTGCAGCAGCTGAGGCTGCAACTCTTGCTCCAAGCAACAGAACTACAAAAGTATGAACACAACATTGTGATACATCAAATGAAAATGGATCTGGGTAGATTTTAACCAGGTTAAATATGTTTTTAGTCTCTAAATTTGAACATGAAATTAGAATTCGTTTATGTCCCAAACTTTGATACATTTTGGTCTCTAAACTTTAAGAATAAATGAATATAGTCTTTTTAATTATTTTCGGCTTGTTAAACGGTGTTCTGAATTGACATTTGAGTTAAAATATGTCAAACAGTGTAAACAACTCAAACATCGGTCTCAAACGTATTTGACATGTCAAAAAAATTTATATGATGATCATGTGCTTGCTTACCCGTTGGAACATTGGAAGCCAAATTTGATAGGACAAGTATAACTACAGCAAGAATAGCTGTTCCAGTAGCATGATCTATGCGAGAATAGGGCTCCATTACATCCCACATAGCACTTGGAATTTCAGTTTTCTTAAACCCTTCTATTGTGATGAACATTCCACAGAAGAATATCAAAAGTGAATATGATACCTGTTCCAAGAAATAAAATCACACTAAGAATCTGTTTGAAGTTCAATTGACACAAGAAAAACAATAGCTAGCATGTTAAATATAGAAAGAGATTTTGAATGCGTTAAGAAGGGAACATTTTAAACTTAATTAAAACCGGTTTTGTACGACTGAGTTTTAGATTTAAAATCTACTTCTTAATACCGTCTAATTCAAGGTTTTTTACCTTGTCCAAGCTTGGCCCTGCATCTTTGAAATCAAGAACCACCAAAGTTATTGCTGCTGCAATTGCAGTCCATGCCATATTCAAACCAATAAGCATGGCAATCAACATCACCAATGTGATTGCATAAACACAAGATTTCCACAGTACCCTTTTCCATTTTACACTCATATAGTCCTTTCCTTCTGAAGATGGCACAACAAGTCCCACAACAGGTTTATCTACTACTGCTGCAACACTTTTTGAAGGATTAGTTTCCTCCTTTGTGCCACTATGAACCATCTGAACTTCACTCACACCTGTTGCTGATTGGTCTTTAATAACATGAACTTGAGAAGAAACCAATGCAAGAGAAGAGTTTGGAACAGCATTACCAAGTTCTAGACTTCCATTGCATTCTTGAGGATTCAAATGAGACATTCTGGCTGGAGAAAACTGATGAGAAACAGCTTCCTCTTCTACTACAACTTCTGAAATTTGATTCTCTTCATCCTTAGGACTAGAAAGTACCTTCCAATACATGACTATGATAAAAACAATATTCACTACAACTCCTACAACCATAGCTGGAAGAATACCCATCAGAAACCTCCCAAATGATATCTTACCCTGAATTGCTATAACCAGATTTTGAGGGTTCCCTATAGGGGTTGCTGAGGATCCAATGTTAGCACTTGAAGCAAGTGCAAGAAGAAAAGGGTAGGGTGGAAGATCATGCTGCCTTGCAATTTTCAACACAAATTCAGTTAACACAATGCAAGAAGTGTCATTGGTGAAGAAAGCACTTGATATAGCAGAAATCAAACAGATTCTGCAGAGTAAGTCCTTTGGTCCTCTACTTTTCCAAGAGAGCAATTTCCCCAAGTACTTGAACATGTTTGCTCTTTCAAGAAAAATAGTAACAAGCATTGTCCCAAAAAGAAGACCAAGAATTGGAAGATCAATTGCACCATAAGCTTCATCTGGACCAAGAACTTTGAATATCACCATAAGCATTGCACCCAGCAAAGACCCTGCAGTTCTCCCAATGGGTAAGAAAGGCACAGCTGGGAAAACTGCTAGCACCCAGAAGATCAAAAAGGCCACTGAACCAAGAACAACTTTTGAAGTAGGAGCTAGTGCCATTGTTGTGATTGAACAAGCAACAGTTCCCAAAATTTCAAAGATTTCTCAAGAACTTCACCTTAGGCCAACACAATAGAATTTTGTTTGGTTGAATTTCCTGTCATGGAAAAATAGTTTGTCATTAACTTATGAGTCCAAGTTCTCTATCATATTTTTTTAATATTCTTTTAGGTGTCGTCAGCTGTGGTTTCAAAATACATTAATACTTTAGAAATCAACATTTATCGGTATATTTTGAAAACACAACAGAGAAACAACACACAAAAATTCAACAGAAAATCTAAATTCGTAAAATTTCATGAAAATCCATCCTAAGACACCATTTCTTATTGATCTACTACTTTTAGACATGAGTTAAGTGAATCATCATTATCAGTGAAGATTAATAATGATCAAACAGATTAGGTATAGATATTTTCATGATATATGCAGTTAAACTATGTTGCATCATGGATCAAACACTTGAACTTAAAATATAAAGCATAATAACTTTGAACAAAATCAAGTTAACTGAGTTTCAAAGCATAGCATAAAACATTAAAAGAGGGAGAAAAACATCTGGAGGATAAGAACTTAACAAGCTCAAAAATAAACTGAAAGAAAAAAAGAAGGGTAGAACACCAACAAACCAAGCAATAGCAATAACCAAGGAACACAACACAACAATACCAATAATCTCATTTTACCAAAATATTTTGTTTTGTATTTTAAAATGATCAAAACAGTATACTTTTGAAAAAAATTACTTACAAGATGCAACTAAACTCTCTGATATAGAAAACGATAGAAATATATCTGAGATATCTATATATAGCAGAGTTGCATATCAGCTTTTTGGTTTAAAGAAAAACCAGTACTTATAAACCATACAAATGTACAACATGCTAGTTTTCTTTTCCCTTCTTTTGTAACTGCTACTTAATGAGGTAACAATAACAAGTTTTTTTCTTTTTCTTTTTTAGATTCTCGAAATGCATGAAACCTGGTAAGTTCAGCAACTTCTTTCAGAAATAAAAAAAGAAGCAAAGTTTCTATTCTGTTTTTGGTTAATTGAAATGAAAGCCAGAATTGGAAAACACCATAAGTAACTAAACGTGTATTAATTTAGCATGTTAGCAACACCATCATCATCATCATCAACATATAATAAACCATTCAATTCAAGAAAACTTGAAAAGAAAAACAACACAAGAATCTATTACTATTACACATTACACAACCTGTTCTTACCTCAAAAAGAAAGAAAAAAAAAATGGGGGAAGAGGTGGAATTGCAGCAACCACAGAGTTGAAAACTATTCAAGACACTTCACACCAATTAGTGAAATGTGAGCCTCCTTTTATAAATATGCACACACGAGTGAAAAAGCTATGAACATCAACTTTAATGGCTTCCAATCAGAATAATGGCACACAGTTAATTAACAATTTACCCTTTATTTTCTTCCTTCGATTAAAGGCAAAAGATATTTTGAATACTGACAAATATTTTTGTTTAAATTTAATCTAGGATGTACCAGTAGCATTGCCTTTTAATTGAAAAAACATGCTTCTCACATATACTTGCACTTGCGTCACTTCACACCACTTTATTGTTTAATAATAGCAACTAATTTTGAAATAACTAGCATGTGATACCAATTGATACTTTCCACAGCACCTTAACGAAATGATAATTGGGATTGTGATGCATAAATTAATATCTAATGATACTTTCTATATTTACATAATCTTATACCTCCATTTGCTTCCACTTGGTTCAGATATTTTTCAACCTTTCATGTAAGGATAATTCATGGATGAGTATTGTTTTAGGTCACCATGACGATATATAAATGAATATTTGACATGATATAAAGTATGAAAATTGTATAAAGCTAACAATACATAAATTTCAAGCATACATAGTATAAAAGTGATATTTGAATTGCCTTAATATAATCAAGTTTAAGATATTAAAGAAAAAAAAATAGTAATAATTTGTATATCTTAATGATAAATTGTTACTACATATATACAATAGTTATTTTGTTCTCTAAGTTGATAATCAATGTTTGTGTATATAATTATAGTATTTATAAATTATTCGTGCTTGAAAATAATGATTAATATATACATATATAGTAAATATTTTCCACTTAATAAATTTATTTCATCTTAAAACTGAAACCTTATAACGATAGCTTTGATGTTGTACGGAAATGATGTAATTTGTGAAATAAAAAATTGTGAATAGCTTTGATGTTGTACGGAAATGATGATTTGTGAAATAAAAAATTGTGAATGTGTACGTGAAGAATATTATTTAATTGATGTGATATCAATCATTAGACTATGTTTATAAATAGATTACAAATATTTTTGGAACTTCGATTCAAGTGCATCCTCCATAATTACTAGATCCAAAACTCTTGTTATTTAAGCATATCAAAGAAGTGTTCGAGGCATGCATTAGTTTTCTTTCTCTTTTTCTCTTTTCAAAAAAGCAAAATAGTGCATTCGGACCACTAATTTAATTTTTTTTAAATTGCTTCGTATCCATAATTGGTTGGTTTATAACACTCACAAAATAGAGTAGAGATAGGGTTAATTAAAATTGAAGAAACTAGGGTAGGTTCTTTTGGTCTAGAACAACATGGCACTATTTAATAATAAATTATTAAAATCTCAACATGCACGAGAAGACACTTATTCATTCATGAGTCTAAGTAAATATAAAAACAACCCATAAATCTAAAATGAGAGCTAATACATATTATGATGTGTGAAAACATTTGAATAAGTTATTGAACAAGTATTAGCAAAATAACCCAAGTATAACATCATAATTTATCAGTATTATAAACCTTAACGATAATATATTTAGCGTTTAGAGTACATAAAAAAGAGCTTAACTATATTTTAGATTTATGATAAATTTGAAAAATTTCAGTTTGATTTTTTAAGAAAGTTTTGTGGTCTATTAAGTTCTCAAAATTCTATGTGGATGCACTTAGATCAGTTAAATTGTTCTGTTACCTGTTGTCTATATGACGTGAGAGTTATCTTGCATTGTCACCATACTTCAATATCATCACATTATACTTCTTTCCAAAAAATCATAATGACGAGGATTTCTCAAGGGTTTGTTGTTGTATATACCCAAAACTATTCTTACAGTTAATGAAAATTATAAATTTGTAAAATTTTAAATTTAAAAAAAAAAATATACAATATTATAAAATAAAAAAATATAAATTATAAAATTATGAAATATAAAATAAAAATTTATAATTTTATTATTTTATTATTTTAGAATTTAATAAATTTATAATTTTGTGATTTTATAATTTAAAAAATTTATAATCTTATAATTTTCTAAATTTATAACATTTTATCGTTTTATAATTTTAGAATTTTAGAATTATTCTTAAAGCTAATAAAAATTATAAATTTATAAAATTAAAATTAAAAAAATTTATAAATTAGAAAATCATTAAATTATAAATTTATAAAAATTTATAAATATACAAAATTATAAAAATTCTATGTAAATAATACAACAAATCCTTAAGAAAGATCTCGTCATTATAATCTTTTGCAACGAAGTATTATATGACAATACTTAAATGGGTGACAGTGACGAAGAAAGATAACTATCACGTCATATAACTAACTTAAAGATCTAACGGTAGAACTCAATTGTAAAGTTTTAACATCTCGAGGACTTAATAGATCACAAAAATTTATATGGACTCAATTGAAAGTTCTCAAATTTATTATGATCGTAAACATGATCAAACCAAAAATAAAGTATATTATTTGTCATGTCATATAACTAACAAACAAATCTAATAGTAGAGTTCAATTTTAAAGTTATATATCTTGAGGACTCAATTGAAAGTTTTCAAATTTAGTATGATTTAAAACCGGATCAAGCCAAAAATAGAATATACTATCGTATTGAGGTATGATTTAAAAATACAAAATAATATTTCTTAACAACAAATTTAATTTATAATTGAAAAGAAGTACAAATACTTTCGATGTTTGAGAGAAAAAAGTCAAAATAATGTTTTTTTGCTATAAAAATTTCGTTGACTCGTTGTGAACCAGCTTTTTTTGTTTTAGACGAATTTTTATTGATTTCTCTTTTTCAATTTTGATGAGTTTATCAGATTTTAGACCGATTTATTTTAAGGTCATAAATGGATTGAACACAGACCAGTTCATGAGTTCTTTCGCTGCAATTTTAAAATATCTAGAAGCATAACAACAAATTTTCAATAAAATCAACAGTAATATTGAAAACAGAAAGTTTCCAAACACGTGAAATCCCATGCTTTCATTCATATGATTTTTGCATGGTAAACATATATAGTGCAAACTATCAAATAATGACAATAAACTTTTAATTCAATAAATATGGAAAATAAGAACAACATATATTTTTACCTGCTAAAGAGAATTCCTTGTATAGCTTCGAAGCTCAGAGGTTGTTGTTAGCTTCGATTTGTCATGAAAAGCTGTTAACTTTCTCTGAAAGTTCTTTTAGGGTTTGAGATATAGAAATAATTTTAGTCTTGTGGAAAGAAATAAAGGAAGAGAAATGAAAGCAAACTCAAGAGCTAAAAACTTAACACTAAAAATTCATACTACATATTGAAAGGTTGTCTTCTATTATATAAGAGAAGCTATGATAAAAGTTATAAAAGTGCAATAACTTTAGTGGAACCATACTAGATATAGATTATTAGAGTTGTTAATGGGTTAGATGATCTGGTAATACAAGCTAACCTAATTTAATCTAAACATATTGAGTTTAATTTTTTTTTATTTGGACTATTCAACTTAACTTAAATTAAATTGACTTAATCTCTTACTAGTTGTGTTGCAACCTCATTATATATGATTCCAATAATAAATAAGCATATCCTATATAAGTATAAAATTTTTATTTTCCATTACATATTCAGGGTACTAAATGTAAACATATTTACAATTTTCTTCTCAGGATTTAAATATTTCAAATTTATTGCTTTAAAAGAAAAAATATATTAATTGTCAATCAAATACGTAAAAAAATTATAAAATAAATAAATATAAGATTCAATGACTTGCATTAAATTTGGAGTTAGAGATTCATATATTTCTCATCTTCTATTTTGGGTTTTAACAATTTTGCGATAAAATTAGTCAATAAATTTTTCTGGTTATTGAATTTTTATACTAATTGTTGGTAAGATCTGTCGATAAAAATTGTTAGAAATTAAATCGTTATAGTTAGTAACTTTCGTCGATAAAATGAACACCATTTTTTTCGACTTTTTTTTTACTTTAACTATTTTATGGTAAAAATCAATGGTAAAATTTGCTGGTGATTGAATTTTTGTAGAATTATATTGGTAAGATCCATTGGTAAAAAATGTTGGTAAAATTCGTTAGTGAAAAACTATCGGTAACATTCATGAACAAAAGCTATCGATGAAATTTGTCACAAAAATTTGTCGATGAAATTAAATAGTAAAATCTATTGGTAGTTGAATTTTTGTAGTAATTCGTCGGTAACTTCTATTCGTAATATGGACATCAAATTTCTCACTTTTTGTTTTGAAATTTTACCATTTTGAGGTAAAATTCATGATAATTTAATTTTTGAAGCAATCTACCAAATAAAATGGATGTCAAATTTATCACTAATTGTTTCCGGCTTTGACCATTTAATGGACGATCTAGGGATAGATTATAAGAAGAAGAATAGGAGGGAGATGAAGAGAAGGAGAAGAAAAAGAAAAAGATGAGGAGGAAAAAGATCAAATCTCAATAATTACCAAACGAATATATGATTGTGGATAATTACCACAAATAATTACTAATGAATATATGTTCATTAGTAATTATCGATAGACTTCTTCTATGATAAAATTTACCAATATTTTACCAATAGATCTTTAGTTATCACTTTTTTGTAAAAAGAATTCTGTTTACTAATGAAATTTTGGTATTGTTGACAAATTTTGTCCAATAATATTTTTTTTTTAGTGTTAGATAATGGAATCCCCCAATTTAATACTCATACTTTATATCATCAATACATTAATACATCCCTAATAACTATTAGCTTCTCACATAACATTTATAAACGTATATTCTTAAAAATGTTAAAATATCATAAAATAATCAGATAATAGTAGTAAAATAATACATTTATACATAACCTTTACAATGTTTATTAATATATTTCAATTTATTTTAATTTTATATTCATGTATAAAATTTAAATTATATTTGTAATAACTAGTTATGATAAATGAATTTCATCATATTTACTAAATAACACAAGATTATTTTGTCCTCAATAATATCCACTTATATAAATCCTCAAAATGAAATCTTTATTTGCATAAAACTAAGAAAAGCTAAAAATACAAATAGTTATTTACAAAAGAAGATAACAAATAAATACATATAATAATATATATTTTACTTCCTCACTTTACTTTAGTTATTGCAATCATGTGCTGAAATTTTAGTAATAGTTTTCTTTTTCATTTCCGTACAATTTCTTTACTTTTTCATTCTCCTACATTACCTCTCTTTCTTTTTACTTTAAGTTTTCATTTTCTTGAATTTTGATTCGTCAATGCCAGTATTTACAGGGAACTTGAAATATATGGTGTTTGAGATAAGCACGCGATGCAACTCCTCTCACGATAGACTATCTAATTTTTTTAAAAAATAATTTTTATTTATAGTTAATTTTTTATTATTTTAAATAGTTGATGATATAATATCTTAACAAAAAAAAATTTATCAAGAAATAATATAATGTAATATATTCTATTTAAAAAATATTGTCATAAACTTTTGGATGCTTCAAATTTTAAACAAAAAGTAATTTTGTTGAGAGAAATTTAAATCATTTTATAATGTTTATATTTTGTTCGGAAAATGCATATAATTGATTATTATTACAATTTAACTTTCCTATTTCTTTTTCTACTCTGATTGCCTAATTTAAATAAATGTTACTTTTACTTAAGTCAACAATAAATTGATTATTTAAAAAGTCTACTCTTCAGTAAGAAAACAAGATGAAGATACTCAATTGCGTAGATTATTTTTAAAAAGTCAAACATAACAAATAAACATACAATCATAAATTTAAACTAACAAAAATTCAATTTTTTCCTAACTGATTATACATATTGACAACTTCTAAGAAGCCAAAGAAAATAAAAAATTAACTTTAGTCAAAATTTTATTCAGATAAATAAGACCTGTCTTAATTATATATATTACTTTTTTAGGACTTCAAAACAGAAAAAATATAAAAAGAAAGTTGAAAAAGTTGAAATTTATATTTTAAAAAGATAATGATTTAAACAAATAATGAATAACATTATTTTAGTTATATATTTAGATTTAGATATAACCTTTTTGACTTAAAACGCAATAATTATTACTCATCTACTTTTGACCCAAACACCTAACACTAATACAAATATGTTTGTATATATTGAATCAGAGATTATGTATGTTTAATATGAGAATTCAACCCTACTCAACCAAATTTATTAAAAGAAAATAGTTATTTTATAATAATTTAGTTATGTGTTAATTTCAATTTATTTTATTTTAATAAATAAGTTTTAGCAATAATTTTTTTATTTGTACTTAAAAAAATTATATTAGTCTATTTTTAAAAACATTATTTTAAAAAAATTAACAAAAAAAATTGAAAAATTCAAATTAAAAGATAATATTTGTCAAAAAATAACCCAATTCTATAATGATCAAATGGATTGAATTGGATTAAGTATTAAAAAAATGCAGAAAACTAACTTCTTCTTTTTTTAAATGGAGTTGAGTTATGAGTTTACAAACATGATTCAATACAACTCGTGTATATTTCTATACATTATTTATTGCTGGAAGAAAAAACTAACATTATGGAAAGTCTTGAGTATAAATAATGTAATTATTTCTCTCATTATAGTTTATCCAATGTCAAACTGAACTTTTAACCTAAACTTAATAATGGGTCCAAATTTCTAACCAATTAAACAAAAGTCTTATAAAATAAATAAAAGTGCGTCATTTTCAAAAAGTAATTGAATTTGAGGCACATGATAATTTTTTGGAGCCAATCAAATTCTTTTAATTAAATCTTAGATCCATAACTTATAATTAAATGTGGTACTAGCTCACACGTACTTGCATTTCCGCACGTAACACCACTTTATCATTTAAATTACTAACTTTTAAATGATGGTCATATTAAGTTATTTATATTCCAAATATTGTTAGGTAGCTTAAATTATTCAATTGGTCATTCATCTATTTGGAATTCATCAAATAAGTTCGTCAACTAAAAATTCTTTTGCTTTAATCTTCAATCATACATTTTTTAAATTGATTATATAGGATTTTACATTTTTTAAAATAATGAATTTTCATTTTTTTTGTGGTTAAAGTTCTTACAAATTCAGGATTATATATATATATATATATATATATATATATAAAAACTTTCAGAATAAGTATAAAGGTTCATTAAATAGGCTTTCCATATGATGATGCATCTGAAAACATAATAGGAGGATTGAAATATAAGATGTATATTTGCATATGTGTAAAAAGATTGAAATATCTCAAATACATATTACATTTTATTAATTCTTCATTGTTAATGAAAAATAAGTCGCAATAAACGAGATTAAGATAAGTTTTGATAGATATTTTATTAGGATATGTGTTGATGATTTTTCACGTTAAATTGATATACATCTCACTTGACTTAATTTTTACAATTTTACATTAAATTATGACTATTTTATATTTTCACCATTCATGTTTTTATTTCTTGTTTTTTTATTATTAAAATTTTACCATATTTTACTCAATACTCCCTTAGAGTTAATTAAGAGTTAAATATACTATTGACAGTTATATATAGAAGTGAGTGAGCAGAGCTGTCAAAACGATAATCCGGTCTGACCCGACTCAACTCATCAAGGATTGATCACTTAGTGATCCAACCCAACACGGTTCATCGCGGGTTGGTGAGTTAAACGGATTGGTTCACGGGCTCACTTAATTAAAAAAAAAACAAAATTTTTTATTTTTATTTTTGAGTCAAAACTAGATTATAATTCTAACTAAAATCTAAATAAATTTTAATACAATACAAATAGAAACCAAAATCACAAAAATAAAAATTATCTATGTGTTGACTAAAAAAAACAACCAAACATATATATATATATATATATATATATATATATATATATATATATATATATATAAAAGTGAGACTCTTTAATACTAGTATAAGAACAACATTATGTAAAATAATTTTATATTACCCTTTTTAACATGATTTAAAAAGAGTGTACATTAACTTATTATAACATCAATAAATATGAAAATAATATATGTATAAAAATAATTTTTTTATCTAGTTTGTATCCCGAAAAGATTGAAAATTGTTAAAGCAATGACAAGACCACACTTGTGAGTACACATAATTTGAGCTCAAAATAGCTACTTGTGGCTTCAAAAACTCTTCTATGTATTTTCTGAATTACTTTTAGCTAAATTCCATGAATTTTTTTGCTTTAACCTCTAATTTGACACTTCCTCTTCACTTTCTTTATTGAAGATTCCCCATGAAGAAACATCCACCAAGAGTACAATAATCATGAAAAATAATATTAAAGTTACATCAATTGTACCAAAAAGAAAATTCCATGTGAACTATTAGTTGTCAACTTTGCTCTCATGCCTTAACTTAACCTTTTTAACAATGAAATTTTTAATAATATTATAAAACGATATATAGTTTGGAATTTTTTTTTACTAAAAATAATAGTGAGATATGGATTTAACTTGACACTATTTTTAATTTAAAATTTTAAAACAATAAATTTATAAATTTTTTATTTTATAATATCACTACTAAAAATTCTTATATTACATGAAATTTTTCTTATAAATTTGTTAAAAAATTTGCAAGAAAAGACTTTTCTACTATTTTTCTAAGAATCTTAATTGACAGGTAATTCTTTCGTGGATAATTATTTCTTTCAAAATTATAAAATTTGTAAGTATTTCATTCAAAATTTGTTGTGAAAAGTGTTTTATAAAAAATATTTTGCAAAAAATTGACAGCAATTTTCTGCAATATTTTTTTTATAACAAAATTTATAAGTACTTCCTAAAAAGAAAAAATTCAAAACAAAATTGACAAAAAATATAAATTTTTTTAATAGTGTACATTTAACTTTTTCATTTTTATGTTGAGACTTAAACTTATCCAGCATAGTAAGTAGAAATTGTTGGTAAAAACTAAAAGATATTAGAAAAAATTAATATAAAAACTCATATCATCAAAATATATTAAAACAATTTAACTTGTATTAGCATTTTGGTAAAGTTAATGCTACTAGGAACAAAATATGAATTTCATGCTTTTAATGTTGAGCTTTCTTCCTCGGATTAAAGACGTAAAATGTCAGCTTCATAGACAAACCAACGAACAAAGAAAAACCAAAACAAATTTGAAATGTACTTTATTTCTGAACTTCTGAACCACGAGAATCCTTTTATTTCATATCACCTTATATACCATGATAGAGACTCATCGATGATTCTATTTTCACATTTTAATGGCAAGAACTATATATACATTATTCTCCAACATTACATACAACTTGTACTCACTTTAATACTTAAAGAAAGGTTTAAGCTTGAATAATGCAAAAAAAAAGGAAATTAAAACTTGAAAATTTGAATAAAAGTGATATTATTCATCAGAAATTGTTTATCAACAAAGTTCATAACAACTACTTTGAGTGGTCATATTTTATTGATATAGAGTATCATTCAATATATATATTATCCATGATTAACCTTTTATTAAATTATTAACCTAGTCATTTGCAAACTTGGTTTGAAACAATGTAGGAAAGGAAATTGTAATTGTTCATGAAAACAAAAGAAAAGCTTAAAGACTCCGCTGAATTTTTTATGTTATTTTTTTTTGTATTTTTAAAATATATTGAAAAAAGTCTTTAATATAATTTAAAGTATTAAAATGAGTGTATTTAAAAGCACAATAAAGACAAAACAAAAGAATGAAGAGAATATCTAAATTCAAAAAGATAAAATGAGTAGAAATACAAATATATTTATCCATAATAAATAATATAATTGAGCATGACAAATAGGTAATTGATTATACTAGTAAAATGAGAGAGAAATAAGTGTTTTTGATGAACGCAATCAAATGAACATAATATCAATATTAAAAATAATATTTAAATTTATTAATAACAAATCAAATTAGTGTCTACAATTTTTTTATCAGCAAATAAATTATTGTCTACATAACATAAGTAGAACTTTAAACCTTGTTGTTTCTAAATCATACTTTTTTCATCACAAAATTTAAACTCTTGATAATTGAAACTAATATTATTTGGACAAACAACTTACTGATAAAGTGAATAAATATGATATACATAATATAAAGAAATTAAATATATTCATTATGTTGGAGAAATAAAAGAAAAAAAAGAGAGAAATCAGTAGAAATAATTGAATCCATCAATATTGATAAATGAGTGTTAAAGAACTCTTAATTAATTACACATTATCCTTATTGCATAACACACACCTAACAAAAACCCTTTCTACTTTTCTTTAATTGTAGTATTTTTTGTGTGTATTTTTCTGACTATTTTTTATTTTACAATTCCAAATTTATATTATATTAAAAAGAATTAAAACTACAAAATAAATAAATATAGCTAATATTCCTAATTTTGAGCATTTGAATGGGTCAAATGCATCCTACAACACTTGTGGAGAAATGGAAGAGAAATAGGAAGAAACAATAGAATCCATTATTGATAAATGATTATTATAAAAGAACTCCCAATTATTAGTTACATATTACCTTTTTATTGCATAACACACCCTCAACAAAACTCTCTACTTTTTTATATTTTGTGGTTTTTTGTGTTTATTTTGACTATTTTACAATTCCAAAATACGATGCATTTGTATTAGATAAAAAAGAAATAAAAACACATAAATAAATATAGTAATTTTTAATTTTGAGCATTTGAATAAGTCAAATGTATTTTATCTTTTAACTTCCTTATTGTGATTGAATATAGCTGGAAGTGTGTCTTCGTGAATCGTGGCTTGAATAAAAGATTGGTACATTAAATTATAATATAATGAAAGGTTGATATCTTCAATTCTCCTTAGTGGGTTGGAAAGTATAGACATTAGGGCACGTGATTATTTTAACAAATAAATCTCAACTTTAAGATGCAAGTAGAATGAAAAGATAAAACTGTGTGTAATTAACTATATCCTACCATGATAATTTATATATTATAGTTAAAATTAGGTAGTAAATATAAATATAATAATGTGGGAAGATAGTACGTGCATTATCTCAAAACCGTCCCATGAGTAAAATATATGCAGTAATTGATTTGACAATCTAATTAAGTAAAGTAGGTTTGAGAAAAACAGTAAATAATGCAAATATGGTAGGTATATTCATACCAAGTGCTCATTCTTGAAATCTGACAAATGGTGAAGCTCTTACATGCATGGTTGCTATGTGAAACATTGTATATTAGCACTAAATTTATCTAAACATGGAAAGAAAAAAAATATATTATTAATTAAGAAGTACACAATAAATATGACTATTGTAAATATCATTTGTTTATATATGTGGTGGTTGTCAATCTTTATACTATCTTGTGATGAGTTTTTATCTGTGTGCGTTTTTGTGTAGGTCTTTATCTTTTTGTGGGGTGTTTAGTTAGGTTGTATCTAAATTATGAACATGATAATATATATATATATATATATATATATATATATATATATATATATATATATATATATATATATATATATAATAAATGTTTTAAACTCGTATTATCTTTAATTCAAAACTTACGCTTAAATATAAAATACAATATAAAGATCATATTGTATTTTGTTCATCAAAATCGAATATTACTGATAAGTGTTTTAAGAACATTAGTCAAGAACAAGAACAAGAAAATCCAACAACAATAAAACTTAAGTTAAATTCACTTAAATGATTGACATCACTTTTCATCTAACATTTTATAAGATATTACTTGTTTATTTGTTTAATATCATTTATGAATTTTTTAAGGAAATTGAAAGATTTAACAATAATAAAACCTGAGTCAAACTAACATAAATGATTGACAATACTTTTAATTTAAAATTTTAAAATAATAGATTTACGAGTCTTCTTCTTTATATATTATCCAACTTTTTTATTATATTTAATGTGAAACTTTTAAACACAACAAATTTTCTAGAAAAAAAGAGGATATTGTATGGTTGTGTAATTCTTAACTATAATTCTTTTGCAAGTCTATAGTAGTACGGAATACTTTTGAAAGAATATAATGCTCTCAAATAAGTGAGGTAGTTTATGGTGCAACTAAAGCATAATGTGGGAGAGATAAAAACAAAAAAAATTGTATTGACAGTAAAGTTAACCTTTTGGAACTTCATATATAAGAATTTTTTTCTAAGAGTAATCAACATGAGGTTTTTCTGCTCATTTAATGCTTGTTCCCAATTCTTTGTCCCTTTGTTGTTATTCTAGAGGTTATGTTTGATAGAGTTTTTTTCTTTTTGTTGATAACTTTCGTATTAGGGTTGGACAATTCAATTGTCTCATTTAATAACATTTATTTTTCTGATAAAAAAAAACATTGAAAATCTTAATATATTGACCCTCTGCGAGTGAGTAGATGAAGAGTCTAAAAAAATTGTAAAAAAGAAATATCTTTCTCAATTTGGGATAGGACGTATAATGTATAATTAACCAGTAAATATCTTAGAAGAAGAAGAAGAAGTTGTGTGATTATAATAAAGTGAATAATATATGGGTGGGATGCGAGTGCTAAGTGAGGCATGTGTAAGAGCACTTAATTTTGTCTAAACAAAAAAGAAATTGTAAATAATTAGAAGAAAAGAAGGGAGTGTCCAACATTGACACTTGTATTGCATTACTTCACTTTCACCCTATCACTTGTTTCCAGTTTTTTGTATGCATTTGGTTTTTTTCTATTTAGGTTAATTTCATGTTGTCTGGTTCATGACATTATCAGTTGGGTGGAAATCACGACAATGGATGTGAATCTTTATTTAATGTTTTACAAATGTTTTTGCCTCTCTTTATAAGGCGTCTGACCAAAAAAATGAGCTACTTTGATTAATTTTTCCATTTTTGTCCAAACATAGATAGATATATGAATAAAATTATAAATTGCATAATTAATACTAATTATTAGACCATTTATTAAAACAAAATAGTTTAAGTTCTGAGTGCTGGTCCAATAACATCCTTATATCAAAGACCGATTTTTAAGGTATTATCTGGTTTAGAGTATGAAGTTCCGTCAATATTTATTTTTAAAAGACATCTCAAAGGTTGGAGGGAGCGAATATTTAAACTTCGTTCTGTGAATCTTGCCTAATAATATTGGGGAAGCCAAAAAATATACTCAAAATTTATATTTTTAGTTATTGTAACTAATACAATAAAAATTAATATATAATTTAGTATAACCGTAGCTACAAAACAAATCACACATATATAAAGTATTAATTTTTCAAATTCTTGAAATCATTAATAATTAAATCAAAACTAAAATTTTCAGCTATTTTTTTAAATATAAATATGAAAACTTTTCTTAAGAATTAATACGAAATTTCTCATGTAATTTGTTAAACTTTAAGAAAATGATCCTCTAATTGAATAATATGATCATTAGTATTATACCTCAGAATATGTAAAAAATTGAATTAGTCTTGTTTTCATCTTCACATGTAGCTTTCCTTTTATCACTTTAAAACAATGAATCTATTATCTTATTCTTCATCAATATTTATCAGAAATCTAGTAAAAATTGAGAGTTCCTAAAAAAGATTAAAATAAAAAAATAAGTTATCACAATCTAGTAAAAAATGAGAGTTCCCAAAAAAAAATTTATGATAATGAAGTCATAATTAAAAACCGGTTATGAAAAAACACATCGTACATTACTTTTACTTCTATATTCATAAAAAATAAACATAAGACCCATGAGATAAGAGATAATGTTAACTATTAAACAAATATTTCAGGACAAATGAAATGAAAGAAAAAAAAATGAGTTTGTATCCAATTTTTTTTTTCAAAAACAAAAAAAAAACAGGTAAAAATAAGAGATGAATCTAATATGTAAAAAAAACTCAAAAAGACAATAAAAAAATATGTATCTTAATAAATATTTTTATTTTTTATTATATTTAATTTTATGTTTTATCATTTATTATTATTAAATGTTATACTTTATAAAAAATTTTAAAAAAATACCTAATTTAATAATCATCAGTTTTTAATATAAATTACATATAATTTAATTTTTTTTGAAAAACATTAAAAATTCCTAAATTACATATAATATAAAAGACTAAAAACAAATTGGGGGCCATGGTCCCTATCCTCAAAACATCCTCCACTAACTGCGTTTAACCTCAACTTTATGTGATAAGAGATTATTGTTGAAAATACCAGAACAAATTATATTAATATAATTTAGTTTATAAAGTATATGAATATAGAGAGAAAAGAGATATTTTTAAACTTACACCACTCTTAACACAAGTTGTGCAAAGATAATGACAATGAAGTTGGCAAGGAATATATATATTATGACAATGCGAATTTGGGTATGAATATTCGACTTGTAAAGCTCACCAGAAATTAATAGGACACACTAAGTGATTCAATATGCTAACTTAATAGATTATGATTTTTCTCGTTTCATCCACCAACTTGATGAATATTATTGATTGATAGGGAACACAAAGTTAGTGTTTATATTTTCTTAAAATAATTATTACTTTTACCACTTAGAAGGGTGTTTAATGTTAGGAAAATTAGTTAATCAATATAATTAGCGACAACTTAATTATAAGTTTCAGTTTTTTTTCAAATTAAATGTGTTTTACTTTTAGTTTATTTTATGAAATCAATTTCTTTAATAAGAAAATTTATATTCAAAACTAAGCTAGGTTATTAATATTTTTTAGATTCTTCTATTAAATTTGTAAACTTGAGTTAGTATTGTAAATTATGAAGTTTGAACTTTTTCTTTCTTAAATAATGGAGCAAACACTAACTCTCAACTCGCTAAAGGTAAGTAAAAACAAAATAATTCTAGCATACTAGTGATAAGATAAACTAAAACCAAATAGATAGATTAACTTTATTTATAATAAATAAATACTTTAACATACTGTTGACGGTTTATGCTTTCAACATATTAATGTTACAAGTTGGCATTTGTTTTTTTAATACCATAGGCATAAATTTTTATGTCTAACTTATAAATGTCATATGTAATCTTTTTTAACATATAACACTTACATGTGACACTTCCAAGCTGCTAATTAATAACTTTATAAATAAATATAGAAAAAATAAAAATAAGAATAAAAGATAAACGCATTCTTGCTAAAAGTAAAAATTTATGAGTTTATCTAAAGTATACTTTTAAACTCATGAAAAAAAGTTTAAATATGTTTTTGGTATCTCAAGTTTCAGTAAAATTTGGAATTAGTTCCTTTTTAAATTTTTTGACTAATTTAGTCCTTTATCTTCAAAAATACATGAGTTTAGTCATTTTAACCAAATTTTATTAAGTTTATCTGACGTTTCAAACGCATTTCATGATAGCATTTGAATTGTTTACACTGTTTGACACATTTTCGCTTCAATGTTAAATAAAATATTATCATAAAATGCATTTAAAATGTCAAATAAACTTAACAAAATTTGGTAAGAAGGACTAAATCCATACATTTCTAAAGATGAATGACTAAATTGATATAAAGTTTCAAAGAGGGACTAACTCCAAAGTTTACTGAAACTTGAGGGATCAAAAACATATTTAACCCAAAAAAAGAATTAAAACTATAAAAACTAATTTAGAATTTATAGTGTATTTTAAAAATGTTAATGAAGAAATGTTGTAATTGGTATAGGGGAAATTCCGTATCATAATATTCCCCGAAAGAAAAGCTAGGTGGTGTGCACTTTGGTTTGATGAAGTGAAGTGATGTCCATTCCAAACAAAACTTGTTTGCGCATCATATGTGTAAGAGACTTACTAAAATGAGGTTATGCATGGTTTGGAAAAAGGGAGACATTTACATGTTTATCACAAAAACAATATGAGGAATTAGAAGCTCATTATTACTTCCATGAATACAACTCATTGTTGCCATTTTTATGTGTTGGCCATTTCTGAAAACTAGCTTACTTCATTAGAGGAAGAGTGTGTCAACAATTATCTCTCTTGATATTTGTTAACCCAAAAACTTATGGTACCATGCATTAATTGGTTTCAGACATTATTTTATTAAATTAAAAAAGACATTTTAGTATCCAATAGGAAAATATTGTTTTTGTTTTCTATGGCCATGCATGGTTAGAACCTTGTAATCAACCCTTTGGAGTTCTAATACGACTTGCTTTGTAAACATGTTATTGAAATGTTTGATACAATTTTGTTTAAGTTAACGACTGGAGTTAGGGTGCAGGATTTTGGGTTCATCGGATACTTTTAATTTTAATTTCACACTTTACCCCATTTTTGTTTTCTTTTTTTTTTATCATTATTTTTGTGGCTCAACGTATATCTTTGAACAAGATATACTACAAAAACTTTTAAATAATAACAAATTTTAATGACTAAAAATAAATAATTATTATAAGAATCGATTTAGATACTAATTTATATATTAAAAATTATTGATAATTAAAATAGTTCTTATTATTAATAAAAAATTATTATTGATTTCTAAATTTGTGACTAAAATAGTTTCTAATTAATATCTAAATTGGTCACTAACATTAAGTACCAAAACTTTGACTATCAAATAATTTGGTTTTTAATAAATTGATCACTAAACATATTTTTTTTCACTAAAATTGATCATTTGTTATGATAAAATAAAATAGAACTACTCATATTTTGTGAAAAACAAATCATATAAATCAAAATCAATGTGTTAAGTTTTCATTTTCTCTCTTAATCTTAGTAGAAAGTCCACTTAACAAAATTTTGTAAATATTCATAGTAACATAATGATTTTTGGATTAAGTATGTTTTTAGTTTTGAACATTCAAAATTGAAATTCATCCCTATCCAAAACATTAATACATTTGGTTCTTAAACTTAAAAAATGAATAATTATAGTTTTTTTAACCTCAATTATGTTAATTTCTTTTACGTGTCAAACACATTTCATGTTAGTATTAAAATTGTTTACACCGTTTGACATATTCTCGTTTCAATATATGCTAGGAAGTGCGTTCGACACATCAAAAAAATTAACGTAATTAAGTTAAAATGAATATATTTATTCATTTTTAAAATTTAAGAACCAAAATATATTGAAATTTTAAATATAGACAAATTCCAATTTTAAATCAAAGTTCATAAACTAAAAACTAAAAACTAAAAACATTCTTTAATCCATTATTTTTAAATCCCATTTTCTGTTTTCTTTTACGTTGCTTCTTTTATACAGTTCATTGTCATTTAAAATAAAAAAAAAAAAAAAAATTGGAAAACTGTGTGAAAGAACATAAAGGGGTAAGAGTGGTGCACACTAGAGTGTAGATGGCTAGTAATCCTATGACATTATAATAATGTTGAAATTTGACTATGATGGACCTTTTTCTCAGGTGGTCACGATGGCCTCTAGTTGGATAATACTCTATAGGAATTAATCATATTTTATCTTGAATTTAATGTGACAAGCTAGCTAGGTAGTCTTTTCAAGAGTTTTCCTAACTTTTCACTATATATACCAATCCATTATTAGTTTATAGAATACATCAATGTATTTCAATTATATTCTTCATATTATAAAACAAAATCTTTATAAATAGACATATTTATAACCTATCATGTTTATGAAAGAGTTCTTTCCAATGCTTTATTGATGTGATGTGAATGCGGCAATATATTGTGGACGTGATAAAATTTCTAAAACTTTGATAATATCATATAAATTATAATATAATTGAGTTTGTTTGTGAAATGCGTACCTCTGTGTTTGTTTCTCAAATTTCATCAAATTTAAAATTAGTTTCTCTTCGAATTTTTGACTAATTTAGTCTTTCATCTTTATAAATATGTGAATCTAGTTTTTTTATTCAGATTTTATTCAATTTATTTGATATTTCAAGCGTATTTTATGATAGTATTTGAATTATTTACATCGTTTGACCTATTTTCGCTTCAATGCTAACTCAAATATTATCATAAAGACTAAATTCACGCATTTATAAAGATGAATGACTAAATTAATCAAAAATTTTGATAAAAGACTAATTCCAAATTTCACTGAAATTTGAGAGATTAAAAATATATTTAATCCTTTAATATATGAGTTAATATATGAGTGTACAACGAAAAATTACAATTATTTGGCTCCAATTTTTTACTAGGATTCATCACTTTTCTCTTCTAAAAGGTACCGAAAAATATACCAAATGTAAGACTCTAGATGATAAAGTTTGTTTCATAGATGGCTTAAAATAGAAATAAAAATGGGTTTAGACAATGGTGTACTTAGCACAACATTATGTGATTTTTGGGGTATGATTGTGTTGCTCCTGTACTTCAAATTTAGGGTAGTGCTGATTCAATAGAGACATGCTATTGTTTTAGAAAGGTTGTGTTCATATTTTGTCCTTTTTTTGGATGCTTTTAAATATTTGATAAACGGGGATATTTTCACATTAAAAACAAAAAGTGAGTTACACTCATTAAAATATAATAAAAATCCACTTAGATGTAAAAAAAAAAAAAAACAGTTCTAAAACACAAAAAATGTGGCTTATCGTTAAACAATTATTGATCATTTTTATTTTTGAAGATTTCGGAAATTACTTAACTGTTGGACTATAAAATGTTTTAACCGATAGACACATACAATCTTCTGGAGATGATTTTGTTAAAGACAAATGTACATTCTAATAACACTAAATGAAGTTTCATTCTTTTGGGAAATCCAACTTTGATTTGTCAAGTAGTAAAATTCATATTTTGTTTTTAAATATAACCATGTCGGATAGTTTTGATTGAAATAATTAAGTTTTGTATTATAAATTTTGTAATTTAGTAGGCCAATATTTGATATATTTTTTCTTCAAAATCTTTCACGATTCTTTTATTAAAACATTTAAATATATATAATATCGTGAAATATAATTGCTAAACTCGTTCAAGTTTGATTAGTTATGATTAGTATATTAAAGATTTTATTGACTACACATTCGATGAACTAAAATGGATATCAAACTTCACTTTTCAATATTTTTTAGATGGTAATATATGATTAGTATATTAAAGATTTTAGGGTTAAATACGTTGTTGTCCCTGAACTTTCAGTGAATTTTGGAATTAGTCCATTTCGAAACTTTGGACCAATTTAGTCCTTCATCTTTCGAAATACTAGATTTAGTCTTTTTAATCAAATTTTGTTAAGTTTATTTGATGTTTCGTACGCATTTCAAGATTGTATTTGAGTTGTTTATACTGTTTGACACATTTTTGTTTTAATATTAAGTCAAATACTATTATAAAACGCGCTTGAAATGTCAAATAAATTTAACAAAATTTGATTAAAAAAAAATAAATCCATGTATTTCGAAAGATGAAAGACCAAATTGATCCAAAATTTTAAAATGAACTAATTCTAAAATTCACCGAAAGTTAAGGGATCAAAACATATTTATTATTGACTACACCATTTAATGAACTAAAATGGATATCAAACTTCACTTTTCAATATTTTTTAGATGGTAAACCGAATTAATATATGTTTTTTTTTATTCAAAGACTTTTTGTCTTAACTAGCCACTCCTAAAGTTTTACATAGAAAAGTATTACACAAATTTTCATGGAATATCTTGTAATGGTTCCAAAACAATAGTGTACAATGTAAGATAATGATTAAACCATTTCATTGGTGAGATTTTGTTAATGTTTTACTTGCCTAGTTAATGATAACCTAAGTCTATGGTTGATATCACGTCTCATCATCACTTTCATAGGAGACACTCATATTTTGCTACAGCTATCATGGATTCCTTTGTTGGCCATGTTGATAGAGAGACAAATTACTTTGGAGCATGTGTTTGAAAAAAAAAAATGGAAGTTCATGGTGAGAATTAATTTAATGTTACCATGTTGGAAACTCCACCTTGTGTGCTTTAGGTTGATATGATAGGGTGTGCGCATTTGGTCACATACCCTTTTGATTGATATGATAGGGTGTGTACCATTTGCTTCCTTATGCTCTTCTTTTCATTTCTTTTACTTTCGTGACTACCACCAACATGTTACATAAAACACAGTTTGTTTGTACTTCGTCAAACTCCTCATGTGTCCCTAGGAATGAAGAAATAGATAAAAAGGACATTCAAAACTTGGGTTTTGTTCATTTGTAAACCAATGTAGAGTTATAGACACCACACGAAATATTTTTCTTGAAGATATATGTATGGAAATAAACCTCCAATTTTAAATTTAAAGTATATATATATATATATATATATATATATATATATATATATATATATATATATATATATATATATATATATATATATATATATATATATATATATATATATATATATTAAAGAGAAAGAAAAAATTTAGTGCACTTTTTGTGTAGATAGTGTAGTTTTTTTAGGTCTTGTAGTCAATAAAAATGGAATTCATATGGACCCCGAGAAAATTAAAGTCGTCCAAGAATGACCAACTTTACAAAATGTGGAAGAAATTAGGAGTTTTCATGTTTGACAAGTTTTTATAGAAAATTTGTGTCTATCTTCTCTTGTATCATCTTAATGAGTTGGTGAAAAAGATGTCACATTTTGTTGGAAAGAAAAAGAAGAGCTTGCATTTCAGCAGCTTGAAAAAAAAAAAACCCTTTGAGTTAGAATGTGATGCATTTGGTGTAGGCATAGATGTTCTGTTGTTGCAAGGAGACCGTCACATTGTTTAATTTAGTGAAAAACTTCATGGTGTCTTCCTAACTACCCTACTTATGATTAAGAGTTGTACACTTTGATGGGAGCTCTTCAAACTTGAAAACACTACTTAGTGTCCAAGGAGTCAGAGGTAGATCTATAAAGGGACGGGAGGAGGCCATGGCCCCCCTAAATTTTTTAAAATTATATGTATATATATTAGAATTTTATAATTTTTTTTTTGAAATTTTTGAAATTGTATGTTATGTTTCTTTCTTTCTTTTATAAAGTACAATATTTAATGTAAATAAATAATAAAACATAAAATCAAATACAATAAAGTATAAAAATATTTATTAAGATATATTTTTTTTATTTTCTTTTGATTTTCTCACGAATTCTATTCATCTCTTACTATCATCTATCCTCTTTTTGTTCTTAAATAACAAATGAAAGCTAGACACAAACCAATTATTTTTGCTCTCATTCCTCATTTGTTCTCTTCCATGTTAGCAATTTTGGATCATGCATATATATGATACATAATTAAATGTGTTAGGGCCATTATTTATAAAGCCAAATAATAAAGTGATCTGACTAATTTAAAGATTTGGCTAAAGGCATATGTCATGAAAATAAATATTGTGTAGAGACTAGTTAGTAATTTCTAATTTGATGAGGGGCCAAATTAGAAATACTAAAACTTAAGTAATTTAGTTTATAAATGGTCGTGGTCCCCTTCTGAGAGCACACAGAGAGAGTCATAACGCACTCTTCCTGTTCCTTTCTCCCTATCCCCATCAAGAGACAAAACCAAAGGGAAATAAAGGTGCTCTACAGGAGGAAGATCACTGTGCATATAGGAGTGCTCTAATATTATCGTTATGACCAATTCAAGTACGCTTCCGTTTACTATTTACAACATGATTATCAGTATGAGTATGAGATATTGTTTATGATTGATTGTCAGAATCAATAATAGGATCATATTCTGCGTTTATACTTACATGTGGTATCAGAGCCACCCATACTTGATTCATGTTTGTTTTTGGTTAATTTAATTAATTTCTATTCAGAACCCTAAATTCCTATTTCTGATACCCTTAATCCCAATTTTGTTTTTGGGAGAAAAACCCCAAATTGAGAATCCTAGGGTTTCTTAAAACCCTAATTGAAGTAAATTATTTTAATTAATTTTGAATTTTGGGTTCAAGACATTTGAACATAAGGATTTATATTTTAGAATATAAATAATTTTATTTATTTTATATATTTTTGGTTGTTTAATATATAAAATAAATATATTTGGTTTTGGAATAAATATATAATCAAATTTTGGTTTTGTTTAATATTTTTAATGAATTAATTGAATTAAGAAGTCACCAAAGTGACCTCTCTTGAGTAGATAGTTCGTGAAAAAATGTTAAATGTTGGTGTTTATGTATGTTCATGCGAGTATTGATCGGCCCAAAGGAAGATTAATATTTGGCCGGATTGCATACACACTTGTGATGATAAACATATGATAATTATAAGGATTTGCTTTGTCGATGATAAATTAATCCAAAGATTAGTTTGTTGTTGGATGTGCTTTATTATCAGTGTTTGATCATTACAACCAGATACCTCTAGTAGTTGATATTACTGTCCAAAGACTTGATATTAATGGTGCATTGGGTGTTTTGGGATGGGTTAAACCATTATTTGAATATTTTTATAATGATTTATTTTATTATGTGGGCATAATAAGTTATTACTCTTGTTATATATATATATATATATATATATATATATATATATATATATATATATATATATATATATATATATATTCAGTTGTTTCTGTATCTGCCAATGTAAATTCTGTTCCGATCCTCAATGGAACAAATTTTAAGGACTGGAAAAGGAACATGGAAATTGTTCTCAACAGCATAAGTCTAAAGCATAGTCTTGCTATGGTTTGTTCTGAGGTCAATTTAGCGTCAGTACCTAGTAACACTTGGTGGTTAGACTCAGGTACTACTACTAACATAAGTGTTTCTATGAAGGGTTGTCTAAACTACCGGAAGCCAACTGATTCTGAAAGATGAATATATGTTGGAGATGGCAAATCGGTGGAGGTGGAGGCTATTGGGCATTTTAGATTATTGTTATGTACTGGTTTTTATTTGGATTTGAAAGACACTTTTGTTGTGCCGTCATTTAGACAGAATTTAATTTCAGTTTCTTATTTGGACAAATCTGGTTATTCTTGTTCATTTGGAAACAGTAAATTCAGTTTGTCTTTTAATTCAAATATTGTTGGAACTGGTTCACGTTTGGCTTATGATAATCTATATTTGCTTGATATTGTGACCACCTATAATGAAACCCTCAATACAGAATCTCATGGTACTAAACGTAAAATTGACAATACTCAATCAGGAGCATTATGGCACAAGCAGTTAGGTCACATCTCTAAAAATAGAGTTGAACGACTTGTGTGAAATGGAATCTTAGAGTCCATTGACTTCACAAACTTTGATGTTTGTGTTGAATGCATTAAGGACAAACAGACCAAAGCGAAGAGATTCAGTGCATATAGAGCTTCAGACGTCTTAGAGTTGATTCATACGGATATTTGTGGGTCATTTCCTACACCTTCTTGGAATGGTCAACAATACTTTATATCATTCATAGACGATTACTCAAGATATGCATACTTATTTCTTATACATAAAAAGTCAAAGTCTTTGGATGTGTTTAAATCTTTTAAAGCTGAAGTTGAAAATCAACTTAACAAAAGAATTAAATCTGTTAGATCTGACCGTGGTGGTGAGTACTATGGCAGATATGATGAATCAGGTGAACAGCGTCCAGGACCTTTTGCAAGGTACCTAGAGGAGTGTGGAATTGTCCCACAGTACACCATGCCGAGATCACCTAGTATGAATGGTGTAGCCGAGAGACGAAACCGAACTCTTAAGGATATGGTAAGGAGTATGATTTGTCATTCCATCTTACCAGAGTCACTCTGGGGAGAGGCACTAAAGACGACATCTTATATTCTGAACAGAGTACCAACTAAAGCAGCTACTAAAACACCTTATGAGCTTTGGATTGGGCGAAAGCCTAGTCTAAAGCATTTTCATGTGTGGGTTTGTCTAGTTGAGGCAAGGTCTTATAAGCCAAATGAAAAGAAATTGGACTCCCAAACAATAAGTAGTTACTTTATTGGTTATTCTGAGAGATCCAGGGGATATAAATTATATGATCCCATATTAAAGACAATTTTTGAGACAGGGACTGCTACATTCTTTGAGGATATTGAGTTTGGGGGGAAGAATCAGATTAGGAAATTTGTTTTGGAGGAAGAATCAGTAATAATTCCAGAACCGATTCAAACAATTACTTTTGATGAAGTAAGTTCGGAACCTCCACAAAACATTGCTGATGAACCCCATACTCAAGATGATTTGGTTGTTCGTGAAGAACAAACTCAAGATCCTTAACAACCTATGCTTCATGAGTCAGTACCTTTGCGGAGATCCATGAGAGAAAAGAGAAGTGTCATTTCAGATGATTATGTTGTATTTCTCCGAGAAAATAAAGATCCTAACAATGGTGTGATGGAAGATGATCCAAACACCGTCCGTCAAGCCATACATGATCCTAATTCAGAAAAAAATGGATTGAAGCAATGAGGAAAGAGTATAAATCCATGCAAGACAATAAGGTTTGGGAACTTGTCCCATTACCAGAAGGTGTGAAACCCATTGGTTGTAAATGGTTATTTAAGACCAAACGGGATTCTAATGGTAATGTGGAGAGGTATAAGGCTCGTCTTGTAGCTAAGGGATTTACTCAAAAAGAAGGGATTGACTTTAAAGAGACTTTTTCTCCAGTTTCATCAAAAGACTCTTTTAGGACAATTATGACTCTTGTTGCACATTATGATTTGGAGCTTCATCAAATGGATGTCAAAACGACGTTTCTCAATGGTGACATTGACGAGACGATCTATATGGTGCAACCAGAAAATTTTGTGTCGGGAGATCCAAAGAATATGGTTTGCAAATTGACTAAATCCATTTATGGACTAAAACAAGCATCCCGTCAATGGTACCATAAATTTCATCAAGTAATTCTCTCATTTGACTTTGAGATGAATCTTGTTGATGATTGTGTGTATCACAAGTTTAAGGGGAGCAAGTTTATTTTCCTGGTCTTGTATGTTGATGACATTTTGCTTGCCACTAATGATATAGGCATATTGCACGAAACTAAGAAATTTCTGTCAAAGAATTTTGAAATGAAAGATCTTGGTGACGTCTCCTTTGTATTAGGAATTTAGATACATCGAGATCGATCTCGGGGTATTCTAGGATTATCACAAAGGAGCTATATCGATAAAGTTCTTAAAAGGTTTAGCATGCATGAATGTAAATTTGGGGATACTCCAGTTGCTAAGGGAGACAAGTTCAGTCTCAATCAGTGTCCAAAGGGAAATTTGGAAATTGAGGAAATGAAGAAGATTCCTTATGCGTCAGCTGTAGGGAGTTTGATGTATGCCCAAGTATGTACGCGTCCAGACATAGCATACATAGTTGGGGTTCTAGGCAGATACTTAAGCAATCCAGGAATGGACCATTGGAAAGCAGCAAAAAGGGTCATGAGATATTTAAAGAGAACAAGAGGTTATATGCTTACATACAGGAGGTCAGACCAGTTGGAGATCACGGGGTTTTCTGACTTAGATTTTGCAGGATGTCAAGATAACTTAAAATATACTTCAGGTTACATTTTTATGTTGGCAGGTGGTGCGGTTTCTTGGCGCAGTGTCAAGCAAACCCTTACAGCTTCATCCACCATGGCAGCAGAATTTGTAGCATGCTATGAGGCATCTAATCACGGGATATGGCTGAGAAATTTTGTCACAGGGCTGAAAATTGTGGAAAGCATTGAAAGACCACTTAAGTTATATTGTGACAATAAATCAGCTGTATAGTATTCCAACAACAATAGGAGCTCGACTAAGTCGAAGCACATTGATATTAAGTTCCTAGTTGTTAAAGAAAGAGTACAGAGTGGACAGATTTACATAGAACATTTAGGGTCAAACTCCATGATTGCAGATCCTCTAACTAAAGGACTTCCACCCAAGGTCTTTCATGAACATGTTGCTCACATGGGTGTTTTACAATTTGAGGAATCTGAGGTTTAGTGGGAGATAATTATTTTTATATGGTTTATGTTCTATGTTTAATTTCTTGTATGCATACATGAAACTTTCAGACATATTTGGTTACTTATATATGTGGTTTTAATTTTACACTTTGTACATTAAGTTTTTATATTGATCTCATTAAGTTAAAGTTTGGACCAGTTGAAAATAGATGTGTATATACATATCACCTTCACATAATTTTTCATGCTACACATTTCATGATGAATCCATGTCATTTGGTTGTGTCAGGATTAGTGATCATTGTTGGTTTTAGTTGCGATTGATGCAATGAAAAACTGGTTTGGTTCTACATACTGATATAATCAATGGACGGGACTTTTGGAGTATGCTTGAGTAATATAATGGCAATTTTGAGCTCATAAAGTCTAACACATTTGTAAGGTTGTAAAGACATATATATTTGTGACCAGTGGAAGATTGTTAGCAATTTTGGGTCATGCATATATATGATACATAATTAAATGTGTTAGGGCCATTATTTATAAAGCCAAATAATAAAGTGATCTGACTAATTTAAAGATTTGGCTAAAGGCATATGTCATGAAAATAAATATTGTGTAGAGACCAGTTAGTAATTTCTAATTTGATGAGGGGCCAAATTAGAAATACTAAAACTTAAGTAATTTAGTTTATAAATGGTCGTGTGTAACATCTCAAAATTTGTACCCCAGTGTTTTCAGTGTATCAATACCTAAAAGTTTATGATACATCTTTTTTTGTGACTAGTATAATAAGTTTATGTATTCTTGAAAGTAACACCAACCACTGGAATTGGTAGAGTGATGAAATCAAAGAAACTCACTCCCCGGTTTATTGGCCCTTACCAAATTCTTAGAAAAATAGGTCCTGTTGCTTATCAAATTTGCTTACCTACGTTCCTTTCAAACCTTCATAATGTCTTTCATGTGTCTCAATTAAGAAAATATATTTCTGATCCAACTCATGTGATAAGACCTGATACAGTACAATTAAAGAATAACCTTACATTTGACGCAATACCTGTACAGATTATGGACAAGAAGGTCAAAGAATTGAGAGGCAGACAGATCCCTCTAGTGAAGGTCATGTGGAATGAAACTAATGGAGATATTACATGGGAATTAGAAGAGAAAATAACAAACCTTTACCCTTATTTATTTCAAAAACAAATAAATAAATAATTTCGAGGACGAAATTTCTTTTAGGAGGGAAGAATTGTAACATCTCAAAATTTGTACCCCAGTGTTTTCAGTGTATCAATACCTAAAAGTTTATGATACATCTTTTTTTGTGACTAGTATAATAAATTTTGAACATATAAAAAAAAAATATATATATATATATATATATATATATATATATATATATATATATATATATTACTACAAAATAATATACTTTAATAATAAAATAAGTTATATAACATGATAACTACGTTTCAGTTAAAACAAAACATATGTTTTGCCTTTATTATTATTATAATAATAATATTTATGACTTCATCCAAATGAATCTTTATTATATGCGTAGAACACTTTATATAAGGTAAACAAAAGAATTGTTTCTCCACACCACCACATCACAGTTCACGCACATGCACTGGCAAATTGGCAAGTCACAATTAATGCCATGATAAGTTGATATTAACTTCAGATTGGTTAAACAAAAAAAATCTGTATGGGCCAATCTTTAACAAATGAAACCAAACCAAAGAAGGATTGAAACAGAAACGGGATAGTATAATTTAAACTAAGTGTAATCATTACAAAATACAGTATAAATATGCATGAAGTGAATCCAAATGGGGAGGGACAGTGAAGAAAAAAAAAAGGGGAGGAGAAGCAGCGTTCTTGCAAGCGTGAGAAAAGAAAAAGAAGAAAAATAAAATACAAAGATCATCTTCAAAAGTATATCTTCCATAGCTAAGGTAAGGGAAGGAGACATCTATCATTTGACCTTTTTACTCTAATTATTTTGCTATCTGTTCATAATTATTTTTATCTATTTATTTACCTTAAGTGAGGTGTCCCTAACCTCATTCTAATTTATATTTAGTTCTCAATCCTATTTATTTATTTATATTCATCTCCAGTTATGCACTGGTCCCATTTATTTAATTTATATTTACTCTCATTTACTTATTTATATTTATCTCTAATTACGTGTTGACCCTTTTTATTCATTTATATCTATCTTAATTATTCATTGATCCTATCTACTTATTTATTTACATAATTATGTGGTTTAATATTGAAATAAAAATTATGATAAATAAAGATTTGATTAATGTAGTTGGAGGTATGACCTTGGGGATTTAAACGAGTTAGTATCACTCAAGATGAGATGTTCTTGAGTTACTTTGTTGGCCATGAGCTCATTTATCCTGACTAGTCACTACAAAATTAATCAATAACTTTATAAAAGTATAATAAAGATCCCGTTTTATGGAATTGGAAGAATTTTCATTTCATTATGATATGTTATTTTTTTTGTGATATTTGTCTCACTTCCCTATTTCTTTTGATTGTGTGCGAAAAACAAAATTTTATAACATTATCATAGATGGCTGCTCCGAACACGCCTGATCCCTTCTTCGCCGACATTGTAGCTGTTTTTCCGGGAAATGCATGGCAAACCAATGTAGTGAATAATTCTGTAACATTTCAGGGAATGGGAAACTCTACCATTACTTTTCTCTCTGCTCCGAATGCACCGATTGTCATCGAAGGACAAATCGGAGTTACCTTTTATTTACCCCCAACAGTCCAAGTGAATCCTATCCATAACCTTTTCCCTCCACCTGTTTGATAAACCGTATATGAGGGGGAAACTGTAAATAAATAATCCTTCTTCCTCTTCTAGTGTAGGAAATATAAAATGTACTAAACAATGTGGATATAGGAAGTATATAGCATTGTAAATATATATATAAATGTGAATATTTTAAATATAATGATATATTAGTGTATAAATTATTGCCTCTAAATTCTTATAAGTATACTGTAATAAATAAATAAATAGAATTTTTTTTTCGTCACATCGTGGTCCCCTTCTGAGAGCACACACAGAGAGTCATAACGCACTCTTCCTGTTCCTTTCTCCCTATCCCCATCAAGAGAGAAAACCAAAGGGAAATAAATGTGCTTTACAGGAGGAAGATCAAACCAAAGGGAAATAAAGGTGCTCTACAGGAGGAAGATCAAACCAAAGGAAAATCAAGGTGCTCTACAGGAGGAAGATCACTGTGCATATAGGAGTGCTCTAATATTATCGTTATGGCCAATTCAGGTACGCTTCCGTTTACTATTTACAACATGATTATCAGTATGGGTATGAGATATTGTTTATGATTGATTGTCAGAATCAATAATAGGATCATATTCTGTGTTTTCCATCCTTGAAAAAAAAAAGATAAATATATCTTATCTCACTTGATACTTAAATATTTGTTTAATAGTTAGCATGATAATATGGAAGAAAAAAAAATAATGTAGTGTGTTTTTCCATAACCGGCTTTTAATTGTGACTTGATTATTATATATTTTTTTTAGTAATTACATCTCAATTTTTATTAGATTATGATAAATTATTTGTTTAGTCTTAAACTTAAAAAAAAAGGTATGTTGATAAAAAGATGATTAGTTTAGAATTTTAACTACAAATTTCATTGTTGATGTTCCTAACCATCCAAATTTGAAGAATTTGTCAATCATTATTGAATTATGTCAATCTTTGGTGAGAACAAAAAAATCAAAGACATTTTACTTGATTGATCGTCTAATTCATCTTATTTTATCTCTTTATGTATCATTACCTACGATAAAGATTATCAAAATAAGATTGCAGAATAAATGAAAAATGAATTTCTTGCCGGTAGTATGGTTATTTACATTGAAAAAGGAATAACTGAAAAGTTTAATTCTGATTCAATTATTGATGTGTAAAATTTTTGAGTATATTATTTTGGCTCTCCAAAATTATTGACCAATATTTGTCATTGCAACGAGTTTGTTATTCACAGTGACATTGAGGACATTGAGTTTGAAGGGTCCCACGGTGTGCCCTAAATGTGAATTAGAACAAAAATTTTCAGTTACTTCTTTTATATGCACAAGAAATTCATTTTCTA
Source organism: Vigna unguiculata (assembly GCF_037176805.1). Lineage (NCBI taxonomy): Eukaryota > Viridiplantae > Streptophyta > Magnoliopsida > Fabales > Fabaceae > Vigna > Vigna unguiculata. Next base: position 43,576,544 of record NC_140795.1, on the reverse strand, counting down.
TCTTATTTTGTAATCTTGTTTTAATAATTTGCATTATATAGAATGATATTTTTTTTGTAATAATAAAGTACAATATACTTGACTTCCCAATTTTTGCCAAATATTAACATAGTTCATAGTTGATAAATTCTTCAAATTTTGATGGTTAAGAACACTAATAAAGTTGAAATTTCAAACTAATATTTTTTTTTCTAAGATCTAAAGGATAAAATTTGTTTATAAGAAAAATTTTGTGATATAATTGAATTGATTTTGAATTTTGTGATATAAATCTAAAACTTCTAAAAGTAAAATGCATTTTTTGAAAGATTACGTCATCGTAATAAAATTAATTTAACTTTTTAGATTTAATAAATTGGCATAAACTTTAGAATAAATTACTTTCCATTTTTTTAAACTATAATTATTTAAGAAAAACAATTGACCTAAAAGTTTATCGACTACACTGTCCTAAGTGTATTTGGTTTGCAGGAAAATAAAAAACTGCTTTTTCATATTACTATTATTTACAAAATCTACTCAACCAAATAAAAAATATATATTTACATTTAAATTCTTCTACATTGAAAATTTTCACTAAAACAAATCTAAGAAAAAGTGAAGGTCCAAGACAAACATTTCTCCCTGCGCACAAGGGGCTTCTAGTAAGAATATTTATGGGCCAACTCTTCCTGCATCTCCATATCTTTCTTCCTGCACCCCTATAGATGTGATAAAATTATCATTTACCTTTAAAGATAAAAATAATAAAAACCTAGATTATTTTCCGATTTAAAATTAAAAATACATTGTGAAATCTGGAAAATTTTCAGATTATACAATCTAGAATTTATTCTAAAAAACAATATATTTTAGATTATACAACCAACAATGTTTTCAAATTTAAAAGTTTAATTGTGAGAAAATGCCTAAAACACAACCAATTTTAGAAATAAAAAATAAATAGTTAGAGTGACCAATTTAGAAATTAATTTATAAACTAAGAATTAGTATCTATAATAGTTTCTATTATGAATAAAAAAATAGTTGATAAATTGATCTCTAATATTAGTTATCAAGATTTTGGCTACCAAAAAAGTGTTTAGCCTCTGATTATTTTTGATTGTAAAATCCGAAATATATTTAAAAAGTAATACAATCTAAATTGTGCCATCTAAAATATATTTTCAAATCCAAAAATACATTCTAGATAGTGAAATCTTTCTCCTTGCACAATGTCACATGTTGTTACCTTGGACCACCACCATTACGCCATTGTCTCCATAATCGTTGTCACGTCCTTTTCCAAATCTAATATAGTCTATTTTTTTCATTATTATTTAAGAGATAATTATATCATACTTAATCTTTGAAAAAATAGAAATATAATCTCATATATATATATATATATATATATATATATATATATATATATATATTAAATAATTTTAGTAGTTCCTTCTTCTTTTTCATATGATAGCTTTTAAAATTGCTTAAATGGTTACCATTATAAAATGAAAAGTTATGAAAATTCATTTACATGCTTGGTACATTTTCTTTTTGGAGTTTAATAGTTTATTAGGCTTTCAAAGTTCTTATATTCAAATAAAGATCATGTTAGTCATCGCTACTAATATTCTTATATCATTGAATATATAAGATCTCAAATAAGACCAACATTTATGATCAATTTAACAAATTTCTAATAGGATGATAGAAGACTCACAAAAACATGTGTTATATGAGTCACAATTAACATTTCCTTATATGAAGAAACATGTCTCAGATTAGTCTTTTGTTTCAAGGTTGAAACATAAACCAACTTTTGGAACAATCAGTGATTCTATTTGTAAGTAACATAAATGATAAGAAGACAGAAAATTGATTATTGTTACATATAATTTTCCAAAAACCCTAAACCACACTGCAATACGCTTATTCTACTATAAGTATTTGTGTTGAATGAAATTATTAGTATAATCATCTTATGAGTGTCAAACCAATAGCAGTGATTATGAGGGTTGAAGGAAGACCAAATTTGAGATGGTTCCAGAAAGTTAAAGTGTATGCAATGTTAGGAGCACGACGAGCCTGTTCACACACTATTAAGTTTGCAGCTGATCCTAAAAGTGACAAGTTTCCTGCAACTGTGCTTGCCCAAGCCAGTATCAGCCATGCTTTCTTTTCACTTTCTTGCGAGATTGCAGCAGCTGAGGCTGCAACTGGTCCTCCAAGCAATAGAACTACAAAAAATGTAACATCTTCATCCGGTGTTTCATGTCTCGTCAAAAAATAAGATCCATAAACAAGAAGTTTTAAGGTTTTATGTTGAAAATGATATCCGATATATTATATAAATAAGGGTTAAATATGTTTTTGGTCCCTCAACTTTCAATGAAAATTAGAATTAGTTCCTCATCAAAACATTGGTCCAATTTAGTCCCCCAACTTCAGAACTGCGTGAATTTAGTCCTTTCAAGAAAATTTTGTTCAGTTTATTTAAGATTTCAAAAGCATTTCATGATAGCATTTGAAATGTTTACACCGTTTGACACATTTTTGCTTCAATATTAGCAAATAAACTAGCATGAAAAGCATCTGAAACGTTAAATAAACTTAACAAAATTTGGTTAAAAGGACTAAATCCATGCAATTTTGAATTTGAGGGACTAAATTGGGGCAAAGTTTCGAAGATTGACTAATTCCAATTTTCACTGAAAGTTGAAGAATCAAAAACATATTTAACCCTATAAACAACTTATTTTAGAAATGGTCAATTTGAATCTTTTCTGATAAAAAAGTTTATGAAAGATTTAATTTAAGCTTTTGAAATTTTCAAAAGTATTCCAATTTCCATATAAACTTCATGTACTATATCTCATTTATATACTTATTGTTACAATGACATTATGTGCTATGAATGTCTTGAAAAATGAAAATTATAAAGAGAAGTACAAGCTTAACACATTTATTCGTGGTATGAAACATTCCAAGTTCTAAATTAAAAGTTTAAAGACTATTCAAAACTACAATATTATAGAAAACATGTATTTGAAGGTTCCTTTTACAAAAGACAATAACTTAAATTTTGAGGATTATTTCCATTGTTTATTTCTTATAAAATATATAAACTTTATTTATAAATTATTATATTGAAAACTGAAAATGACTTTTGTTTATAATATTTCGGTTCATTGTCCGTGTTACGTTGAATTATTAACTAGTGTTTACACCCCTTTTCCAGCTCTTTTCATTAGTGAAACATGTCAATAATGAAACTAAATAGTAAAGTGGAACTCAAATTTTAACATTTAATTAATGAAAAACTATTATACGAAAATAGAAGATACAATACCCAACAAATATGATAGAAAATATATAAGATTAAAATATCTACAAAAAACTTCATAAACAAGATTAACCCAATGTTTAATTTTTTTAAAGTAATTTTCTTTTAAAAAAATGTAAGTTAAAAGCCAATCACTTAAAAGAAAAGTCTTTTATACCCATGAAAAAGAAGAAGTTCATTTACTCCGTGATTTAATTTAATTTATTAATATTAATATTATCATTTAATATAACTTAATTAATTATAAGTATTAAAATCACAAAAACAGAACTATTTTTAAAACATCGTTGGTAACGAAAACAGAGTTGTAATATTATTTAATAAAGTTATAAAAGAGGATAATACTATTGAGAACTATATACGGTCATAAATTAAAATGCACTTCATCACAAAATAAGGACATTGTATATTTAGTTTATTAACGAATAAATGCATCTACATTTAATAAAGTTATATTAGGGAATTGGTAAATAAATAAATTAATAATACAGTTATATTCTGTTTAAATAAATCTATCATGTTCATAATATTAATAAATTGGAAAGCTAAGTTGTTAATTAACATAAAATCTTTTTTTTTTCACATATGAAAATTCAAAGATAACTTTTTGGTCTCGATGTGGACCATCATTGTTGCAAAATTCCAAGCAACCCTTCTCAACTTTGACAGAATAATTTGATATTTTTGAAAATAAAAAGTTAACAAATTAACTTTAGAATTTCATTTTATGATATTAAACAAAATTTATTGTAATATATATGTTCTAAAAGAAAACAAAGAATAATCACAAAGAGAAATTTGTGACATCTGGCACTTTCTTTAGCAATGTAAAATTATTTAAACTCCAAACTAACTGAAATTAAACTATTAGGATATATAAATGTAGTTTTATGCATACAAAATGAGTAATTTCAAAAACCATTCTCTTTTATAATGTTCTTTTGTTAACTAATAAAACAAAGGTCCCAAAAATGATATTATCCTTATTTGTAGAGTTTTAGTACTTTGATGAACATTTAATTTATTCATTAATTGGTTGCCGTAATGAAGACTTTCAATGCTATTAAAGATTGTTGTTAATTAGTCATTCACAAGTTTTCATTTAGATAGTGATAAAACTTTTTTTAAAAAGAGCATTTTAACTACCAATGAGTGAACATGGAAAAAGAAAACATTACAAATCAAGTTCCTTTACCATGACAATGCATATTCAACATTAAAAAACCATGTCACATAAGAACAAAAAAGTTAGAAGAAAAAATAACTGAAAAAACTAAAAAAGTAAATTGAATATTTGAGTAACATGAGACATACCAGTTGGAACATTAGAAGCCACATTTGATAAGATGAGTATAACCAGAGCAAGTATTGCTACTCCACTAGCACGATCAACTCGAGAATAAGGTTCCATGACCTCCCAAAGAGCACCTGGAATTCCAGTTTTATTGAAACCATCTACTGTTATGAACATTCCACAAAAGAATATCAACAATGAATAAGAAACCTGTTCCAACAAAAAACATTGTCCAAAGTTAAATTTGCACCAAAATAACAATTTTTACTTGTTGATCGTGTTTTAAGAGAAAAAAATAGGGTTAACTATTTTTTTTGTCCCTACATTGTAACACGATTTTGATTTTCATCCCTATCTTAAACACTTTAATTAGGCTAGATCCATGTACTTAAGATATAGACGCGATCCTTTTCACTCAATAACATTAACTGTTTTTTTTTTTACGTGACAAACGACAACTCAAGTTGGATCAGTCCATAAATTTCCTTTTTGACAACATTTTAAAAGGTCAGTGTGATTCGACATTTGTCACGTCAAATAACAGTTAACATTATTGGATGAAAAGAATTCGATCCATGCATTAAGTATGTGAACCTAATAGAATCAAAATTTGAAATAAGAATGAAAATAAAAATCTTACCTTTTCTAAGGATGGTCTAGCATCTTGGAAATCAAGAACAACCAAAGCTAGAGCAGCTGAAATAGCACTCCATGACATATTCAAACCAAGAAGCATAGCAACCAACATTCCCAATGTGATTATGTAAACACACGACTTCCATAGTATGTATCTCCATCTTACACTCAAACGATCCTTCACTTCTAAAGTGTTCAAGACAGTTTCCACAACTGGTTTAACCACTTTCACATCAGTTTTTGAAGGACTAGTAGTTTCCTCACGTGTCTCATAACTCATACCATTTGTCTCCTCCTTTGATGCATTTGAGTTTCTCGTGGAATCCAACGTGTTACTGAGAACCCTGTCGATTTCACCATCACCCACTACCGATCGGTTTCTCAGAGTCTGAACGTGAGGGGAACTTGGAAGATTGAAATTTTCCATGTGTGTATTCCACTGTTCAGAGTTGAGTGAGCTAAAATGAGACATTGTGGCAGGGGAAAAGTGATGAGAATTAACCTCTTCCTCTGCTGCATGACTTGCTAGTGGATCCTCTTCATCCTTTTGAATAGACAACACCCTCCAATACATGACCATGAGAATCAAAGCATTCACTACAACCCCTACAAGCATAGCTGGAAGAACACCAATCAGAAACTGCCCAAATGAAATTTTACCTTGAACTGCTATGACAAGATTTTGAGGGTTCCCAATTGGAGTTGCTGCAGAGCCAATGTTAGCACTTGTGGCAAGTGCAAGCAACAAAGGGTGTGGTGGGAGGTTATGTTGCTTTGCGATTTTCAATATGAATTCTGTGAGAACAACACAAGCAGTGTCGTTGGTGAAAAGAGCACTTGAAACAGCAGAAATCACACAGATTCTGAAGAGTAAGTCCTTTGCTCCTCTGCTTTTCCAAGAAAGCAATTTTCCTATGTATTTGAACATGTCAGCTCTTTCCAAGTAAACACTGACTACCATTGTGCCAAAAAGAAGACCTAGAATTGGAAGATCGATTGCTTCGTATGCTTGATCTGGACTAATAACTTGGAATATGACCATCAGCATTGCACCTAACAACGACCCTGCAGTTCTTCCTATGGGAAGGAATGGCACAGCAGGAAAAACTGCTAGCATCCAGAAGATTGCAAAGGCAACAGATCCAAGCACTAGTTTTGGAATAGATGCCAATGCCATTGTTGTAACTCTTGAAGAACCTAGTTTTGATCAAAGACTCAAAGTGTCACCTCTAACCGTTATTCCAGCTTCATGATAGAATTGAGTTTTGTAGAATGAAGTTTCCTGAACATAAAAAGTGCATCATGAAAACCATTACGAAAGATAAGAAAAAACGACACTACACATATTCAATTCACTTACCTTGGAAAGCCACAATCTATCACGCCCTGTGATTTAACGTATACGAGCTTTCACCAATTTGCTGTCTTTGAATAGGAATTCATGCCATCTGCATGAAAAGCTATCAACTTTAAAACACTAAAGTTTGTTTTTTTTTTTCAAATTGAAATTGAAAAATAAGAAAATATCTTATTCAGTTAGAAAAATGGTATATAGGAATTGCGACATGATAAGTGTTCTCAGGACAACTCGTAATCACATGGAAGAAAGTGACCCTTTCTCAACTTTATATAAACACGCACAAACATTTACGTAACCATAAAGAATAAAAAAGTTAGTTATAACTTCATTAACTCAAATGTTTAGGCAACGTAAAAACTTTGTCAGTTTTTTCCTCTAAAAAATAAAATTGATACCCGAAAATTAATAAATATTGAATGTAGTACCAACTTTGTAATAAAAAATACATATTCTGACGTATTTATATTGGCATAACGTCACTCTACATTACTTAATCTAAAGATAATTTGTAAATTAAATACAATATTAATTATAAATTTAATTAATCAATATAATTTATTATATAAAGTAATATTATTAGAATTCGAATTCGGACCATTTGATTAAGGGACAAAATCTTAAAGCATTTCACTAACATTTAACATTGTATAATTATCTTGAATTACTAGATATATTAAAATATTTAAAATTAAGTTAAACAAATTTAAAAAACTACATCTAGCTTTGTAAATTAGATTTTATTTTATGATGGTTTTCAGTTTTAAATTTATAAAAAATTAATTTTAATTTGAAGGTATATGGATAGACTAACCTACATAATAATAATTTTGATATTATACTAACAAGATAGTGAGAATTTGACAAAATACAATAATAAAAGTAGTATATTATGACATTTGATTTGTAACGATGATGGAGATAAAAGAGGAAGTCATGGTAAAAAATAGTAAAAGTGTTTTAAAACTAAAAATCAAATTCATAATTTTTTGTGAGTGTAAAAATTTATTTTAAATGAGTTAAAAACTATTTCAGATTCGTTATTACCAGATTTATTTTTGTTTAAGAAAAATAATTCACCACCATTTTGGAATGCATCTTATATATTTTAAGAAAGCTTTATAATATGACAATGCAATATGGGGGAACGCACAAATCGTTTAAATTTAGTGATGATAACTATATTTGAACTATGGGACGAAATGAGACGAAAATCAAAGCATCGTTATTTCTACTTAGCTTTCAAAATGACGTGGAAATTACAACCAGATAAAAGGTGCAATTTCGAGATCTTACAATTTATGAACGACATTTTTCAACTTTTGTTCGAAACAATTATATTCTCCACTTCAACAAAATTTGTTTTTAGAAACTAAATTATTGCTCTCTCAAATAATAAAATTACTCAGTGGCTCAATTAAAGAGTAATTTAAAATCTAATCTTAATAAATATAATTAAAACTTTAATAATTCATGCTACTAAAAAATTCAGATTTTGATATAAAAACTAATTTATTTATCATTATATAAATTTAATCTAGTGACCAACTATATCAAAATTAATTTTATTACTATATTATATAAGAATTAGTTCCGTAATCATGTTATATAAAAAGCAATGGTCATACTTTGTAAGAACTAATACATCTACCATAACATATAAAAATTATATATATATATATATATATAATAAAACTAATTCCCTAAATCATATCCCATAGAAACTCATGACCACATAAATAAGGTCTAGGAGTTTATCACTATATTGATCAGAATAGTAAATATTTATTATTCAATTTGATCTACTTTCTTATATGTTTATTTGATCTTTGAAATCTTTATCTCAATTTCTAAATAAAACATAATTTTTTAATTTATTTATTATTAATTATAATTATAAGTTAATTTTAAACATTTTAAAGAAATATTTGGGTTAACACATGCCTTGGGTGCGGACAACAAATAAATTTTCAAAGGCAAGCTTTTCATGCTCCCTTATACCGAAAAAAACTGCATCAAAAGTACACAAAAATAAGATTAGAAAATGTCAAACAAGATAATTTGACTTACTCAGAAAAGAAAAGGGACATAAGGAAAACACAAGAAAACAGAACATGGGAGGCACAAGAAACCAACAACATCTTATGACATAAGGTGTTGTCAAAAAGTGACAGGGTTTTCCTCTGCCTCTTACTTATTCTTGGATCTGGTTAAGGTAACTGAGATAAACATAATAGAAACATTAGTGTAGCTGTATAAAAAACCATGAATTTTTTTTATGAAGTCAGAAAGAATGTAATGTATTTTAAGTGAGCCTTGTGCTAGAGGACTTGAGGCTGTTATAGTCAAAGTAACATAAATAGGAAGAAAGCCTCACATCTGACGCAGAAGGGGGAGTAAGGGAAAATGTAGCAACTATAAATGGTTCTAAGAACTAAACAAGATCGTATATGAAGGAGTTCGTATTCTAGGAGATGGTTTTAGGAGTAACAAGCGTTCAGGGTGCAGAATTGAATTCTGATCTGAGAAGGTAGAAATAGTGGGTTATTCTTGGCAAGTTTTGACCCAATGGTTTAGGAGGGGATAAAGAATTTATAAGCCATACAGAGATTTCAATATTCTTAAAGAGACCTATGTTAAATAGAAGCTCTATGGTCTGTATTTGAAGGAGTTGCTCAAATTATAACTAGAGTGTAAATGGCCCTCTAAGTGGTCTGTATTAAGGCACAATCGCTAAGTGGAACCTATAAGCTATGGTAAACAGTGTGACTGTTTAAGAGACAGCTATGTTTTTATCTGTTTACTACAAGCACTACAACTCTTTTTTTTTTTTGTTATCCCTGAAGTTCTCAAGCATGCCCTTTGACTGGCTGCCGGTGAAACTATGCAAAACAATATTCAGACTCTCTGGAGTCTAGAAAATGCTCTGTTGATGCTTGCAGATCAGACATGGCTTGGAAATGATACAGAAAAGCTTCTGCCTAGTGGTGGTATCAGAAGTTTTCAGTGGAGGCACTCTAAGATAGAGATAAGAATAACAAGATTGATAAAAGTTTGGGCGAGACTGGTTAACCAGAAAACTACCAGACAAAGAGTCAGGACCAGTTCCAATACTCTGCATGGAATTGCAGGAAGCAGTCAGGCAGTGTGCCAAAAGAAATAGTTGCAAGGGATTTAAACACATCTCTATGCTGACAATGATGCTACAAGACCTTGTTGGAGAAGTGATGGAATACCACTTGGGGATGGATTGTAAATGTTGTGAAAATAAGCAAATGTGAAAGGAAACGAACAGTTTGGGAGCTACAATCAAATGATTATCAACAAGACTGTGAATAAAATAATACAATCAATGGAACATGATGTGGGAACCTGTGATCTTTAAGCATGCTGTAGGAGAAAGGGTGGACCTTAATTCTTTTGTTTTGTGATTGATATGTGGGTTTGAAAGCCTAAGGTGTGCTTCAATAGTTTTAATGTACTAATAGGTATTTTGGATGGTTAATAATTATTTATACTTTTAATAATATAAATATATATATATATATATATATATATATATATATATATATATATATATTAACCTTCTTTTACACAATTTTTTACAGATTTGATTGCTTTATATATGGATTCGAGCACACCTAGTATTCTTTATATATATATATATATATATATATAGTTTTGTTGTCAGTAAAAAAGAAAAGATCAAGCAACATTATATAAATTCTACTGCCACATTCTCACGCCTCACATCTCTCATACAGGATTATGCAGAAAAACCAAAAGTGCAATAACAATAATAAAATTAGAAAAGTTGTTTAAGTTATATAAAACATTATTAAAGTATGTGACATTATTCAACCACTGAATAAGCTCACAAGAGTAGTTATTATTACATTGTATTTTTTTTAATAGACTACCAAGGACAATAGAGCACAATACTGCAAGTCCATATAATAAAATACCAATCACATAATTTTTCCAAGTCCATAAAACATGCACATAATACTTCAAACTCAAGTAACTGTAGTAACCACCACAGTAGAAAATAGACCAAGGAAAGCAACCTTACTTCCCTATTATGATTCCTCTCAAAACACCTCCAGTATTTGCTTCAAAACCTTGCTTATTTGCATGATGAAGGGTGTGTTGCAGGATATGCTACACAAAGAAGATAGTAAAATTAATAAAATTGCTGCAGGGGGGTATAGTTTGTATTTTAGACAGTAGATACATGGAAACACAATAGGATGACTTACAATAATTTTACACTGATCAAGGAGTCATCCCCCAGGAAATGTAAAAGAAGCCAGAAAGCAAACATAATTTTAATAAAAGAAAGGAGGAATTATAATTGAAATGTTTGCTAATATTGGAAAGACTACCGTGTATATGCTTTTAAAATCAAATTTGGTTTGAACACAACTTTATATAAGCTTTTTTTTTTAACAACTACATTATTAGTATTAACAGTTTTTAATTTAGAATTTTCACAACAATTATAGAACATAATAGGCTGGCATTGTGTTTTAATGTGCCTAAAGTTTATACGTACTTCTCTACTAGCTAAACCTGCATCAGTGCATTGCATTGTACTAGGTCTGCTAAGGATCTTTGCTATTCAAGGGTACAATAATAAAGGAGTGGAACCTATATAGCCTAATTTCTATACAAGTGGTAACAGATATTGTGTAGTTCAACGGCAACATCATCTCCGGTGCACGCACTCTTCAAAATCGGAAGTGATTCTTCTGTTAGAAAAAAATTTAAGGGAAACACTATGCCCTGTTCAAGTTAATGAAATTTTCTGAATTTAAAGCACACTTGCCAATGACTAACATTTGCCTCACACGGATACAAGTATGGACAAGGACAAAAGATAATGGTCTTCCTGGACATTCCTTCTCATGGAAAGTTGTTTAAGGAATTCATAAATAGTGATCATACTTGTCAAAAACATTGACATTGAAGCCCGCCTAGGTCCCAACCCTCTATAACATGCCATCCAAGCACCCTCCCTAACCAAATTCATCATTGTCTGCACAACATTAGGTCCATGGCGGCCATTCTCATCTCCATCCAACACTTGCATCCTTGTCTTCATGGTGTCCAGTGGCATAGTATTCAAAGCAGACATGCACTAGCCACTGCTGCACTTACTCCCTGAACTGCCATCATTGTCTTAGAATCTGGCCCCAATTCACAGCATTGGAAGATGCATATGTCAAAGTTGATATCCCAAAACTCCTATACAACTCCTACCACCATAATTCTTGATCATTTTGTGGACGGCATCAATCCCACATACATTTTGAGGTGATGAAATAACTTAAACACACCTTGAACCATCAAGCGCTGACTCACAACATCAACTGGGGTCCAAGCAAGTTGAGCTGCCAAGAATGCACTTAACTTAGCAGCAGCATTGGCAATAGTAGCAGCGGTAGGTTCAGCCACCCCAAACTTAAGGGCTACAGTGCCAACCTATTGCACAATCAGAGAACCTAGAAACTAATTTGGGTTTTGTTTATAATATTTAGGAGTCTGAAGCTAGTTAAGTAGGAGATACTTAACTCATTCGTTGATATTCTATTTAAATTCAATTTCTCTTAAAGAATCTTGTTAAGAAGCCGTGGATTTGTACTGTATTAAGATAATTTCATTAGCTACTTTCAGACAAATAAATAACCTACTCATTACTCATTAAATCACTCCAACGCAAAATTACGGTAGAAATACTCATTACTCATTTTCAAGAATCACTTCAACTCGATGAGCCTAACATTCTTATATTTCTTCATTCATCTATATTCTCAACTTCCCTACCAACTCAAGAAAGGTATCAGAAATGGATACTACTACGTCTAGACAAACAATGTTTCGGGCAAAAAATCGAAACAAGCATATTCGTAACAACCAAATCAGAATATATGTGCGTGTATGTGCGTGTAAACGCCAAACCAATGACGAAACCCGAAATGCAAAGCACAATCACTGTTCACAATCAAAATAATCAAATTGATTAAAACTGTAATATATGCTACTCACCGTAAAGATTAAAATCAAGAAATAGGAAGAGAAGTGGAAAATAAATTTTAACAAATATCTCAGTACAATTTCAAATCTCAGACATATATGAGAGGAAAAAAGGGAAGTAAACGATGGATATAAAGTGAGGAGAGAACCTTAGGGAGGACAGAACGACACCGTTAGGAGAGATTGCTCGGCAGAAATGACTGTGACTGGCCGGCGACTTCGCCGGAAAACGGTGCTAGAAGAGAAAAAAGAGAACGGAAAAATGAGCTGAACAATGAACCGTGGCTTCGCCGGGAAACAAGAAGAGAGAAAGAGAATCACGAAGAAGAGATGAAGAGAATGGCCTCTAAATATTAGAAGTAGTGGCTATATATAAAGAAGACATGTGTACTTCAATTGATCAATGAGTCATGCATAGTTACTAATGTTCAATTAAAACTTATGACGTGGTTAAAAATTGTTTAATACAATAAAATTTCTGTTTTATACCAATGATATTAAGTACACAACATATAACAACAATTTACATTATTTAATAGTAAATATCACTTTACACAAATAATTTTATGAACATTTTTTTCATATGGTATATAAGTTTGTTTTATTATCGAATCACTAAATAATTTATTTTTCAATATGATATTAAAATTTATATTAATTCTTTATTGTTATACTTTTGTTACAGTGATACATTAAACGATTCGTTTAAGTCCATATTTTAATTTTGAAGATTTGATACGGAACGTGAACTTATGAAATTTTAAAAATCATATTACAATATAAAATATTAAGAGTCATATAATTACATAATTACAATATAAAATAGTATGATTTTTCAGAATTATTAAAGATGTGTATGAAAAATATAAGATATATGATAGATATATGATATATGATATAATAAAAGTAACATAATAGAAAGTCAAATAACTTTATATGTTTTTTAATGAAAATAAAGTTATAAAATTATTGATCTGAGAATTTTCTCTTTCCAACTTAAATGAGTACAAATTTAAACGATTGTATATTTTACATGGATTATTATTTTGTAGACAGCGGTGTTAACATGGGACTAAGATACAAGAATCAATGCAAACAATTCTAAATCATATTCTTTTAATAAGAATATTAACTTATACCGGAATACTTGCCTTGTATAAAAAACAATAAAGTATATAATATGAGTTCATGTCCCATAAAAATAGCAAATGAGTATATTATTCTGATCTGTTGGTTGGAATACGTCACTCCCATTCTTGAAAGGAACAAATTCTACATTTGTTGAGTATGATTGAAACAATTTTACTTTTTCATAATAAAAAACTCAATGATTCTGTTTCATTAAAATAAAAACTAAAAACTATGATCTTAAACATGGATATTTAGATAATATACGATGTTTGTGATAAAATAACATAAAAAAGTTGTGGATATGTTTATTTTTACAGAAAACAAATATACATAACAGTTGAAAATTTCATTGTCGTGATTTTGTTTCTGAGAAGTGAAGTGGATAGCTTAAAATAAACAAAGGTTTTGTTAGAAGAGTTTGTAAAACTTTAGAAACTTTTTTCTTCCAAAGAAATTGACTTCTTCCAACATTTTGTTCAGAAATATAATTGCTGTAAACAAAAGAAAATTTGAAAAAAAAAAAAAGAAGAAACTTTCAAAGTTCAAAGAGTAATTAATTAATTGGGTCTGAATGCTTCTTAGTTTAAAAGGTACAAGAAATCGCAATTGTTTTGCCATTAAAGTTCCTGTCATTAATATTAGTTGTAACGTACAAGGATTATTAATTCTAAAATATTTACTCTGAGATAAATTTGTATATATTTTTTAAAATTTTGGATAAAGAATTTTAAAAAAATATTGGAAATTTATAATTTCATAAAAGTAATTAAACTTATTAAAAATATTAAATTTTGAGTTTTAATTCAAAGAATAAGAATTTGAACTTGTCCGTAATTTTAATTTTATGCGTTTTCTCTTCATATTATCTCTATATGGTTGGAATGAATAATTTTATTGATGATTTTATTAATGATGATAAGAGTTATTTTTTTATTTAAATTGTTGTTCTTGGCTTTCTTCATCAATTTCAAGTAGACCACTTTTTTCCTTTTTTACTAATGTGAACTAAATTTTTAATTAAAATATATCTTCATTTTGTGTTGTTGTTGTTTGTAATGATTTTTTTTATCATTCATATTAATACTATTCTACGTCAATAAATTCTTAATGTTAACTAGAGAAATGATAAGTCATTGGTTAAGATTTTTTTTTTACCAAAGTCAATTCAAAAGCTTTTTAATTGAATTGATTGAAAAGTTGACAAAACAACGTCGTAAAATTGATCATAATTGATGATAGTCTACTTAACAAGAACAACTTAAAAAGACAATCAATATAAATATTTTTGAATTATCACTAATTATTTGATGTTAAACTAATTTATTTACATTTAGTGATAATTTAAATTTTTTATCCAAATAAAAAAATTAAAATTTGTTAATAGATATAACATCCAATCAAAATATATAAAAAATTACACAATTCAAAATGAAATTAAATCAAATTTAAAATATTTAAAATTCTTATATATTATAAAATAAATTCACAATAATTAATGTCATGTTAAGCATCACGGTGAACTTTGACATTTCAACTATGACTTCAAAGTTCATCAATCATTTGTCATCGCATAAAAATTTATTGAAAATAAAAAATAAATTAAAATAATACAAAGCATGAGAACTATACCAAACTCATGATAAAAGTTATATTTCATGAAGACAAACTATACCTATTATAAAATAAATCTAAATAAATACATGTAGATAAAACATTCAACCACTTGTATTGTTCTCTATTAATAAAACCTAAATTAACTAACTTATCAATATAATATTTCTTTCACGAAAAACATGAGAAACTTTGAAGTGAATATGGGTACACAAATGCAAACACCAACATCATCTCCCTTTAAGACAAGACTCTAAGAAATCACTCGTTAATCCAAAATATCGCGACAAACTAAAGAAGAGTCACTTTCTAACCAAAGCCTGTGAGAGTCCTCATTTCAAGCATGTTCTAAAGCATAAATGACTTTATAAACTCAGTATAAATAAGAATTTGTACTCCTAAAAAAGTTAAAAATTGTCCATATATATATATATATATATATATATATATATATATATATATATATATATATATATATATATATATATATATATATATATATCCCGATATCCTCTAAAAATATTAACGCAAATCAGAACAATCTCTAATTGCACTATAAGTATTCATCTTAAGTCAATTACCATATGAAACTTACTGTATTACGGTTTTTTTAATTAAAGGCTTCCAAAATCTTGGAAATTTATGCATTTATGCTTTATGATGAGATTCTATTAAGGGGAAAAAAATAGAAGTAAATCACTTTCACTAATAGCTTAGAAAGAACGTAGGTATAAGGTGGAGAAATTAAAACACAAACCAAAAATTAAATTTGATATCTTGTATTCCAAGTTTTTCCAACCCATTTGGCAAGGTTTTGTTGACAAAAACTTGAGTCTTTATACAACGTCAACCTATCTCAATCACAATTACATATAATGGTTGTCACATTATAGTTGGTTAAATCTATGTAATAGATTCGAAAGAAAACGTCAAATTCAGAAGCCAGTGAAAAAACTTATTAGTTTCTTTTAACCTCTTGTATTAATATCAACAAAATCTTAGAAATGTGACATCAACTTTGACCCTTCAATGTAAGAAAATAGTAAAAAAAAAAATTACGAAATTTAATATCTACTTTCGTGATGATACCATTTTTATTAGCATAGCCCCAGTTAATTCTAGACTAAGTTGTCGTGCAGATTAAATATTTTCTCTTTATAGTAAAGTATGGTTGTATATAATGTGTTGTTAATTAATTAATTACTAAAAGTGAGACATGAGATTTAGCTTTTAAGTATGTATGATAATTATGTTTTGTTTAGACTCTATTAATATCTTTTCAATAAATTATCCAATATTGAAATAGAAATATTTTGTTGATTAAGTTTTAAGTTTCTAATAAACCGGATCTTTCATTAAGTCTTTATTAAACTTTTTTATATATTGAATATTTAAAAAATTTATATTTCATTTAATTTTTTTTATCAAACATGCAAAGTGATGTTATATTCAAATTTATACTCAAATTATTCAACGTTGAAACTTAAAGTCATGGATGATTATCAATTATCATTTTTATTTATTTATTTTTAACTTTGGAAGATTAACTTAAATTAGCATTGATAGGGTGGCTCGTTGATCATTCCATAAGTTTTTATATTTTACTTTGATAAGTTTCTTTCTTTGACAACAAAAGTATAAAGATTACACAGTGATGGGTGACATTTTGTCCCTACTATAATTTATTTAATAAAGAATTTAATATTAGTTTAAAAGAATTCTAATCCAGGTATACTTTACTTGTGAAAGTTATTGACAGAAAAAATATTATAAAAGATATATGTTAACTAGTAAAGTTAAGTGAAGAAAAACAAGTTAACCAATATTGGGTGAAGAAAACCAAGTTAAACAATAAGAAATTTGAGCACATGAATAACACCTTCAAATAAAATAAAGTGAGAAAGTTATACTAATTTTCCATTGAAAGGACAAACAAAAATGGGGAATAATAATTTTTTTACAGAAATTTATATTTCACTTTGCAATTTTCTTTACTTTACTTTGCTAATTTCTTGTCATTTAATTTTCTTACCATCTATCTTTTCGTCATTTATTTTCTTTACCCCTTAATTTTCTTGGTCCCTTAGCCCTTTATTTTACCCTACATCTTAATTGCAATTTCTTATTTAGAAAATCTTTCAAAAACTATTATTATAATCATATCTAAAATACTAGTTAAACTTATACAAGACCAAATTCATCTAACGTCTTAAAGTGTTGTTGTGCATTGTTAACATTCTTAATTTAAAAATATAATAAATTTAAAGAT
Organism: Vigna unguiculata; assembly: GCF_037176805.1. NCBI lineage: Eukaryota > Viridiplantae > Streptophyta > Magnoliopsida > Fabales > Fabaceae > Vigna > Vigna unguiculata. The sequence goes on along the minus strand of NC_140795.1, from coordinate 43,558,882 downwards.
GATAAAAATGAGTTCAGCACAAGTCCTATTAAAAATTCAACTCATCGACTTATCCTGACCTAACACACTTAACTTGTCAACCCATCAAATATAAAAAATATTTTTCTTGAAGGTTAAGGTTTAGGATTCTCACTATGTACTTATTTAAGTTTTTAGTATTTTTTTTTAAGTTTATATACATTGTTGTTATTGTTTTCATATAAATTATGTTTATGAAATAATATTAGACATATTTGTACTATTTTTTTTAACATATTATTTGTTAGGTGTATAAATTAAATTTGTCAATTTTTGCTTGATTTATAAAATAGGAAATTTGATCTTTTTATTTCTGGTTAAATACATGTTAGTTGGAAAAAATAAAGTGAGATCAAAGAAAATAAACTGAGTATTTCTTAATTACTACTTTCGGATATTTGCCACCAAGATCCTTATAAGTTTATTAAAACATTTTTGTCAATTGATGAAGGAGAATGATTAAATAACAAAATTAGAAAACTTTTTTTCAGAAGTGTTATACTTAATGGTACTAATAAATGCATTCTTCATTACTTTTAATAATTTTTTATTGATCGGTTTCTTAACTATTAAGAAAACTCCAGTTTTCTAACTGTGAATGTAGACTGATATGCACAGGTATTAAATATTAAATGTGTAAGTTGTGAAAATAATTAAGCATTAAACAAATTATGTTAATGACATAATAACTATTTTGTTTTCTGGTAGGAAAATTCTGCAAATATTTTCCTCTTCCCAACTTGTGTCCATATAAAAATAGAAAAGTCCTTATTGTAATTTAATTACGTAATATTCCTAACAATTGAAACTTTAACATTATTTATATTTTAATGAAAGTTTAAGATTTCTCATGTATTTTATATCATACTTGTTAAAAAATAACACTACAAGAAAATTCTCAATGACCAATTTTATAACACAAAAATACGTTTAGAAACTAAATTTTTTTAATAGCCAAAACTTAGGTACCTATTGTTAGTATTGGAAGTCCCACAACGAATAGAGATAAGACTAATTCACAATATATAAGCGAGGTGCAAACTTCACCTTACAAGTGTCAATTATAATTTTCTTATCACTAAAATAAATCATTAATCAGGGATTTTCTTATAGATTCAACATCAAGTTTATAAGTCTTTTTATTTATATGTTGTTCTACTTATTTATTTTTCACTAATATTGTGTAGAATTTTCAACAAATTCTTACATTTTACTTATATAGAAAATTGAAGAGGAAAATTATTTCAAAGAACATTAATTTTTAGGTTGTACCTTTGTCTGCATTTGTATGAAAGTAATAGATGCATCCAAATTTTGACCACACACAATAAGTTCACACTTTGGTGAGAAGAAAAATTGTTTAAAAAGTGATGTCAAAGTTTGATAGTATAAATTTCAACTGCATATAATTTGAGCTTCCTACAGTATTCAATGAAATGGAACCCTAGTCAATTCAATTATGAGGTAGTCTTTGTCTAATTTTATGGAATTTTAATTATTGGTATTTGATTTATATATTTGTTTTGCTTGGTAAACTACAATTCCAATCAATCAACATCCTCATAAAAATGGAAAGAAAAATATGGAGACTTATTTAAAAAATTATGGAGAAGAAAAATGGTTCAAATCTTAAATGAGAAACGGTAGATGTGTTTTTGGTACGTGAATTTTAAGTGTTGTTCAGAATAGTAAACATCAGAGAATATTATGTGTATTATTTTTTAATTTTCGGTGCAGAATTTTGTTTATTGATAATTATAGTTTTTAGAATATCATAAATTAAATATGTATCATACATTTAAAAGTGTTTTCGAAATAAGAAACATAAATATTACAAAAACTTAGGTTCCCGATTCACTTTCATAAGAATTAATAAATACATTAATTAGTGAAAAGTAATAGAAAAGGTTACATTCCTAAAATTGATTTTTAAAACGTTCATTTCAAATACAAGAATTATGAATTTAAGCTTCCGATATTTATTTCATTACATTATTATTTTTTTTTTATATCTTGAAACTTTATTTTCTGTGTTAGTTTACATATAAATAGTTGTTACCTTCTAACAAAATTGCTAAACAAATTCTTTATATCAACTCTCGGTTAAATTTGTCAATTTGGTAAATTGTGGAATTAATTGTGTTTTTGTTATTCGTTATATATATAAAATTTAAACTTAAAATTTGCTTTTTAATATGTTAGAGTTTAATTCAAGGAAGTTTTTTTTTTTTTCTCTCTTTATTCTTTACTCATCATCGATTAATATTAGTTTCACGCTCGAGATTCTTTGAGGTAAGATAAATGTGTCGAAAATTCAACATAAAAAAAATAAAACCAATTTATTATATATAAATAAATATAAACCTTATAAAGTTTGCAAATTTGTTATGTAATTAAAATTAAATTTCATTTTTTAACAAGTGTATATATATTAACCCTTAATTTTATTTTTTTTATATACTTAAAACCAAATACTAGACGTAATACCAACAACATAATTAAAAACACAGTGCCAATACTTGAATTGGCATGGCGTCACACCATATCAATTATTACTTAAAATCAAATTATTCCATGATAAGAAAATGTCAGAAATCACGCGTTAAAAGGAAGACCATTGGTTCTATTTAAATTAGGTTTTAATTAATATCTTTAATATCTTATGTAGCTTATCGAAGCTCAAAAAATGATAATGAAATGCTAAGTGATAACTATGTTTGAACTGTATGACATAATGAGCAAGAGTGGGTTACGTGAATCCAAGACTTATGTACATTGGCTCGTGAAAAAGAGTGATTATAAAGAAGACATGCCCACTAAATGCAATTGTTAACTAAAATGGAGAATTACAAGGGGAGACTAATGAGTTTTTTTCCATCACAAATAGATGAAAATTACATAATATCAATCACCATTTATATAGAGGAGATGATGAGTCTTTTCAAGTCTTCTACACTTCATATTCTTATTCATATTGCCATGTCTACTAAAGAATGTTAATTAAATGGTTTTTATTTTAAGAGAGAAAGAAAAGCCACACAAGACAATAGAATGAAAATTGACATTAAAATTTTATCAATTACTAATTTCAAAAAATAAATTGAGGTTTAGTAATTAAATTTAAAATCTTATAAGTATAAGAATACGAGTGAATGCTCATCTCTATTCCTTCTTCCTTTCTTTTATGGTGCGTTTAAATGAGGTAATTTAGGAGAATAATTTATTTATTTGGACTTTGAAAATTTTTCAAGAAAAATGACATGGTTGGATGAAGGAATTAAAAGGAAAATGAAATTGAAGAACTTTAAGAAGGTATCAAATAATTAAAATAGTAGAATTTGAAGTTCATTAAAGAAATAATGAAATTTAAATTCTCTAAAGTTATGGAATTGTTCATTGGATAGAACAAAAAAAAGTATACAAGTCCAAAAATCAAGTCGGGTCGGGCCAAAGGTCGAGTCGGGCTGAGCCAGACCAAAGGTTGAGCCGGGAGGGTCAAAGGTCGAGTTGGGCCAGACAAAGCCGAAGGTCGTGCCAAGTCGAAAATGTCAAGCCAGACTAGGTCGAGTCAGGTTGGTCCAAGTCGGGCCAAAGGTCGAGCAGGCCGAGTCAAAGGTTGAACAAGGCCAAAGATTGAGCTGAGTTGAGTCGAGCCGGGTCAGGCTGGGTCGAAGGTTGAGCCAGACCAAAGGTCGACTTGAACCAAAAGCCAAGACAAGTCGTACCGAATTGAAGATTGAACTAAGTTAATTAAACTCAAAAGTAGAGTTAAGTTCGTCGTAAAATATAAATTAAATTGCTTTATTAAAAAAAATTGAAATTTAAAATATTTTAATTATTTCATCCAAACTAATAATTTAGAAATGAAGAGAATTTGATTACAAATAATTCAATTACTAATTATTTTAATTTTTTGGAATCGTTGAAACACAAGGTTATTTTTCTTTCATCAAAAGTAATGTCTGTATGCATGCTTTTCTTTTTCTTTTCATGAATTTCTCCTTTCAATTTCTAAGTGTCTTTTTTTCACGATCAAATCACATTATTTAGACAATGAAAGAATAGAGTGTATTTTTATTCTATTAGATTTTGATATAAAATAAGTTCATTTTTTTAGAATTTGACACTGCCCGTAATGAATTCAACTTTTGTTGGTTCTCTTAATATAGAATGTTCATTCTCTCAACCGATTTTCATTTTAATTTGTGTATTGATGTAGTTTTTTTTCATATAGAACTCATTGAGATCTAAACTATTATGAAGTTTTCCGCTAGTTTTTGGATATTGTTTGAACTCCAAGTAAATTTAAAATAAGGAAAATTATTTTAAAACATTGTTGAAATGACAAATCTGTTATGATTATGGATTATGTTAATGGAAGTATATTTTTGTACAGTTGAAATAAATGTTTAGATTTTTTTTTTTAATCTTAATATTGATAAGTTCAATTATCAAAATGAGTATTGGGTGTTGAAATTTGATTTGAGTTGATATATATTCAAGTTAGTTTTGAAAGAAAATTTAAGGTGAGCTTAAAATTTTGGTAGAAGGTTTAAAAGGGGTTGCTTTTAAGAATTTGTGAGATTGATTTTGAACTATTAAGTTTACTATAGATTTAGATTTTGAATGTGCAAATTGAAAATTATCGTCATATGAAATTGTAAAAAAATTAATAAACAATGTAACTGAACTGTATTAATTATGAATTATATAAATATTTTATTAATTTTCTTAGAAAATATTAAAAAAAACTCCTATTTTCTGATGTGTTTATGTAAAACATGTGCGCGACAGTACACTAGAAAAATCCTAAATAACTTTAACTTAATTATGTAATATTTTCTACAAGTTTAAACTTAAAATCATTTCACGATCATTGATGTTGTTTTGATATATTTAATAAATCTTACATCGTTTAAGAGTTAAAATTAACTATAGTTTAAATACTCATTATTTCATCTAAGACGCCTATAAAATTATGACGGAGATTTGCGTTTTAAAACGGACAATACTTCAAAAATACGGTCATTATTCTTAATAATACTCTTGGACAGAATTAAATCGAGTTGAAAGATATACATAGTTTAATGATAAAGAAAGCTGAAGAGGAAAATTGTTGCAAAGAACATTAATTTTAGGTTGTACGTTGATGTTGTGCATGTGTAAGAAAATGTAAAATAGATGCATCCAAATTTGACCATATTACAACAAGTTCACACTTTAGTGAGAAGAAAACTTGTTTAGAAAGTGATGCTAAAGTAAACGTTATAGTATAAATTTCAACTGCGTACATTTTCAGCTTCCTACAGAGTATCCAATCAAATACTTCCCTGGTCAATTCCATTACGAAGGAGTCTTTGTCTAATTTTATGGAATTTTAATTCTTGCTATTTGATTTATTTGTTTGTTTGGTGAACTACTTCTAAAATTCATCAACATCGTCAAAGAAAAAATGGAAAGAAAAAAAAGGTTCAAATCTTAAATGAGAGATTGTTCGTATGCTTCAGTTGAGAATTTTTGTTATGTGGATTTTAAATATTATAAGAAAATAAAAAATATAGTTTATTCTTAAGAAAATTATATAAAGGCCCATGTTAACAAAGATTTTATTCTCAACCCCATTATGCTCTTTATTATAATTATTTTAAAGAATATTGCTAAAGAAACTAATAAGCATGTTTTTGGATACTTATTTCTTGAAACACAATTTCTAAAAAAGTGTAATATATCATAATAGAACCGTCCTGAAATTGTTACAAAATGTGTGTGCGAAATTGCAAGCCATGGTCGAAAATAAAAGGGGGAGAATATTGATAATATATAGTCATTGAGAATTTCTAATAATAAAAATGATACATGTCAAGTTTTGAGCATTTGGCAACCATTCACCATCACACGTACCTTGATGATGGTAGTTCTTGGAAGTTGGAATAACTCAAAAACTTCTTCCGATATTAATATATTTTATTGTTAAAAAAATTCAATATTTTTTATTAATTTTGTTTTGAATTTTTTATAGAAAATATATATAAATTTTATTATAAAAAATAATTTATATAAAAGTATTGTCAACTTTTTTCAATAATATTTTATATAAAACACTTTTCACGATAAATTTTATAGAAAATACTTATAAATTTTATAATTTTATAAAAAATAATTATTCATAAAAAATTACTTTTCAATTAAATTTTTTCATAAAAATAGCAGAATTTTTCTTTTAGATCTTTTTAACAAATTTATAAAAAAAAATTTATGTAATATAAAATTTTTTAATAATATTTTATATATAGATATATATATAATTCTATGATTTTTTTTAAACAGTTTTCATTAAAACATGTTTGCATAATATAAAATTTAGATAATGTTTAAATTATTTAAATTATCTTTTTTTTAATCTAGGATAAAATAAGGTTTGCATGTTATAAAATCGAAATGCTCTCAGTTTATAAACCGACGCTATCTAGGTTTCTTAATCAACAATAAATTAAGTAATACTAATGAAAACGTAACGTATACATTTTCTTTATGATAAAAAATAATGAAATTATTATTACTATATCATTATAAAAGTAGATGTAAATAATTTTTATAATTTGATTGTAGGTAGCTATTTTATTTTAAAAATGCTTAAATTTTAAAAATAGAAATTGTAACATCCACTAGTGCAAAATTGCATTTTTACCTCGCCTTATAGGTCTCGGTTGGTAAGGAACCGAAGCATATAACAGCGCGGTGGCATTTTTGCAATTCCAGGCAACTTTTATGCCTCGGTTCAAGAAAAGCCCGAAGCCAAAAGGGGTTATAGGCTTCGGTTCAAAAAAAACCGGTGCCAAAAGGTCCTTATATGCTTCGATTGAATAGACCCGAAGCCAAAAAGGTGACTAGAAATTTCAAAAATGCCACTAGCGGTTACGTCTTTGGCCTCGGGTGGCACTGAACCGGGACCAAATAGGGCTATATGCCTCGGTTATTAATTGAACCGAGGCCATATAATTTTTTAATTAGGGCATGAACTCCTCTACTTCTTCCTCGCGCGCCGCTGCTCCATCTCTCTCTGCGACAACACTCTCCTCACTCTGCGCCGCTGCTCCATCTCTCTCTGCGACAACACTCTCCTCACTCTTCCCCTCTGCGCACACTCTCCTCACTGTTCTACTTCTTCCTCGCGTGTCCATGGAAGAACTGGTTTACGAAGAGGAGAACAACGCAACGCAGAGTCTCCGTCACCCTCGGAATCGCCGCCGCTACAGTCTTCACGGTGGACAACGCAACGCAAACCCTAATCCCTCTCATGGCTGCGCGGTCCTGCTCGCCTGGGACTACGTCAACGATTGACGGCGGCACGCATTCGCTGCCACCACGCCAGCCACCGACACTGGGTCCGCGAGCACCAAGGAAACCAGCCCTCCGGCCGCCGCGACAACGACCGCTCCTGTCCGAGACTCCGACTCTCTGTTTCTCTATTTCTGATTTGTTCTTGGGTGTGAACGTTTGGGGTGATTTTCTGAAAACCCCAGTGTTGTGATGTTGTCAAAGAACCATCAGTGTTCTCGACAAAGTTCAGAAGAGAAGCTTCATCTTCCACACCAAAGTATTGTTTTGCCTTTATGCTTCTGTCACAGTCGGAGATAATACCACAAACAATGTCTTCTGATTTTCCTGTTGTCATCCTTGGCTGCTTTATCTCCTGTTCTCTTTTGATGGTTTCTCCATTTCCAGTTTCACTCTCCATGCTGTTTGCTGCTTTGTGTCCCGTACTGCAACTCTCAGTTTGTTCTAGTGGCTTCTGTAATCGATTTTTCAGATCCTGCAACTGTTCAATTGCAGGGAAGCTCTTGCGGTTGGTGACAGTGGTGACGCGGAGGAAGAAGAGAAGGAGAAATTTTAATTAAAAATTTTAATTAAAAAAAAAATACTTTTACCTATGGCTCCGGTTCATTTAGAACCGAAGCATAAAAGGGACTTTATGGTTTCGGGTAACACCCGAGGCCAAAAGAGGTACCTTTTGTCCTCACCCCAATATGCCTCGGTTCCAGACCCGAGGCAAAATGGGGAAAATGACCGGGGCAAAAAGCCTTAACTGTACTGGTGATCTCAATTTTAGCAGCTTAAAACTAATAAAAATATAGAGTTTCATCATAGTTTCAAAACAGATAATCCAGTGCACACAATATATTAATATGGTTTTACAAAAGATATGACTATAAAAATATATCACTTATACACTTAAACTAAACTAATAAACTCTATACTTAAACTGACCACTGCTAAAGCTCCCACTAGAAACCTCCTCCTCAACACTAAAAGGATGGCTCTTCATCCTCCAGAAGCACCTTTGACACTACAACCACACATGCTCCCACCGAATAGGTGATCATTGCAAAAGGAAAACATACAACACGAGACAAATACACAGAAAGCAAGGGTAAGCTAATCTGATAAGAAATTCATGCAATTCAATTATAAACAAACCATGCAATCTTTCTCATTTTTACCAAAATCACATAGGCCACCACAAACACAGTACATATATATTACTCTAGACTCGATATCTGGATTATGTAAGCGACATCGGATCTCTTGGTGGCTTGCACCTGTGAAGGTTTCTAAACTCTGCAGAGTTTGGACACAAGGGGTTATCACCCAACCACTCCCAGGGTAAGTCCCCTTCGCGTCTGAGACTTGATCAAGTCAAAAGATTAAGACCTCCTGCTACTCCTCACGACATAATCCATTCTGCTCTATCTGAGCGTGAATGATTATTGGAGTTTCAGAATACCAACCAATACGGAGTCCTTATGTCCTTACACACACTAAAACATTCCCCGTAGAATTTCCCTTGAAATCCTAGTTCAACCACTTCTTCTCATATTCCAACTTCATGCAATTTCACCACACATATTACCAGTCATAACAATTCATGCATATCATGACTAAGTTCACATTTTTAACATTTTAACATAGCTTCATCCATTAGAAACAGAGAAATAACACTCAACTGCAAAGGTTCTCGCCCAAACTAGAAGGTCTCGTCCAGGCGAAAGGGTTGTCTCGCTTAAGCGAGTCATTCTCGCTTGAGCGAGGCTCGAAATAGAGAACTATCCAAACTCTGGGTGGGGTGAATTCTCGCTTAGGCTAAGTTGTCTCGCCTATTCATAACACTTTGGGGACAAAAAAGTAAAGTTTTGTCATTAATATAAAATGATATTGCAGTTAATATAACACAACAAGTGATTAATGAAAACATGTTGGATGACAAGAATCATTCCATTAATGGTGATGATTGTGATAGTGTAACATCCAAAGATAAAATAATATATATATATATATATATATATATATATATATTATTTTAAAAAATATATATATTATTATTATTATAAATAACAATATATCTATAATAATAATTGGTAAGTATATAAATAAGGCAATTATAAATATTTAGGATTAATTAACTAATAATATATATATTACACATTTGGTTATAATAGGCATTAATTATTTTAATTATAAAAGTAATTTAAAGGCTAACATCTTCAAAGTTTTCACTATTATAAAAGAATTCAATAGCGTAAACTATAACATTGTATATATACTATAAATTTAATTTTAACATAATTATTAGTTTATACAATTAATAAAAAAAAATATAAGGTTGCACATGGTAAGTGCAATCCTTATCTATTCTGATGAGCATTAATGTAAAAGAAAAAATATCAGTAACCAAATGTTAAAAGCCAACCTAAGGGAATAGTGTTTACAAAATATAGTTAAAATTAAACTACATGTAATGATTACATTAATACATATAAATAGGGGTGAGAGATGAATGCGTGAAAGTGTGAAATTGGTAGAACGTGACAAAGGAAGAAAAAAAAAACAGAGAGAGTTTGGCGAGGTGAATCAAGTTCATTCAGAAATAGGTGGTATGAGTGCAACAAAGAAAAAAAAAGGCTTAATTACCATTTTGGACCCCTAATTTATTGGTTTGGTTCATTTTGGTCCCTTTATTTTTTTGTTGGTTCAATTTGGTCCTCTAATTCTTTAAAATGGTTTAATTTGGTCTCTGCCGTTAAGTTGACGTTAACACCGTTTCCGTACATGTCACGTGTCATTTTGTGGAATTTTGTAATTTTGTAATTTTTTTTTTATTTTTTTTCAATATTAAACTGCCACGTGTTACTTTATGGTTGCGACACGTGTCAAATTGAGATTTTTTTATTTTAAAAAAATAATAATGCCATGTGGCAGGTCACGATTGTGCCACGTGTCAAGCTAACATTGATTGTTTTCAATTTAGTCCCTCTATTTGAATTTTTGATTCAATTTAGTTCTCCAATTTTTTTAAAAGATTCAATTTTGTCCTCTTCCATTTGATACCAAATTAATAATTAAGCTTAATTACAATTTATACATTCATATTAAAATAATTTTTTTATCATTTATACATCAAATCTCTCCCTAAATACTCATGTTTTTTTTTATTTTTTACATTTTTTACTTATAATTTTTCACACTTAAAAGTTTGTACACATGTAAAAAAATAATAATAATTTGAATAGTTAGAAGGAGTAATTTGATCTATAAATATAATAAAAATTATTTTAACATGTATATATAAGTTGTAATTAAGCTTAATTACTAATTTGGTCTCAACTTAGAGAGGACAAAATTGAATCATTTTAAAAAATTGGAGGACTAAATTGAATCAAAATGGTAAATAGAGGGACTAAATTGAAAACAACCAATGATAGTTTGACACGTGGCACAATCGTGATGTGCCACATGGCACTTGTTTTTTTATAAATTAAAAAAAATTATCAAGTTGACACGTGTCACAACCATAAAGTGACACGTGACAATTTAATATTTTTAAAAAAAAATTAAAAAAAATTTAAAAAAAATTACAAATTCCATAAAATGACACGTGGCATGTACGAAAACGGGGTTAATGTCAACTTAACAGCAGGGACCAAATTGAGCCATTTTAAAGAATTAGAGGACCAAATTGAACCAACAAAAAATAAGGGGACCAAAATGAACCAAACCAACAAATTAGGAGACCAAAATGATAATTCAGCCAAAAAAAATATATCATCAAAGTCCCAGTACAACCTTGGTATAATTTCCACAATAACTAAGGTAAGGGGAGGAAACATCTATCATTTTTTTTTTTTACTTTGATTATTTTTATCTATTTATAATTATTTTTATCTCTATAAGTGAGGTGTCCCTAACCTCATTTTAATTTATATTTAGTTCTCGTTCCTATTTATTTATTTATATTTATCTCCACTGGTCTTATTTACTCAATTTATATTTACTCTCATTTACGTTTATATTTATCTCCAGTTACGTATTGGTCCTTTTTATTTATTTTAATTATTCATTGATCCTATCTATTTATTTATTTATATAATTATATGGTTTAATATTGAAATAAAATTTATGATAAATAAAGATTTGATTATTGTAGTTGGAGGTATGACCTTGGGGATTTAAATGAGTTAGTATTAGTCAAGATGAGATGTTCTTGAGTTACTTTGTTGGCCATGAGTTCATTTATCCTGACTAGTCACTACAAAATTAATTAATATCTTTATAAAGTATAATAAAATCCAGTTTTATGGATTTGGAAGAATTTTCATTTCATTTTATCCTATTATGATATGTTGTATTTTTTTTATGTGATATTTGTCTCACTTCCCTATTTTATGATTGTGTGTGAAAAATAAAATTTTATAACCTTATCATAGATGGTCATTCCAAACATGCATGATCCCTTCTTCGCCGACATTGTGGCTGTTTTCCCGGGGAATGCATGGCAAACCAATGTAGTGAATAATTTTGTAACATTTCAGGAAACGGAAAACTTTACTATTACTTTTTTCTCTGCTCCAAACGCATAGATTGTCATCGAAGGACAAATCGGAGTTACCTTCTATTTACCCCCAACATTCTAAGTGAACCCTATCCATAACATTTTCCCTCCACCTGTTTGAAAACTAGTATATGAGGGGGAAACTGTAAATAAATAACATTTCTTTCTCTTCAAGTATAGAAAATATAAGATGTACTAAACGGTGTGGATATAAGATGTATACAGTATTATATATATATATATATATATATATATATATATATATATATATATATATATATATATATATATATATATATTAAGTATAATTAGATATCATTGTATAATTTTGCCTCTAAATTTTATAAGTGCATTGTAGAAAATAATAAAAATAAATAAATAAATGGAATTTTTTTTTTATCGTCACAGATAGTCATTTGGTCGATGTAGGTGATGATATAAAAATTATTGAGAACTATGATGACTTGGTTATCCAACACTTTTTTAATGAGCATAATAAAGGTCATTTTTCATTTTAAATTATGATTTTTACATTAACTACAAAAATTTCACATTGATTAACATGTGGATTCAAGTAACAAGATGATAAAAAAAGAAGAAGATAATAGTCACATATTAAAGGTAACTTAAACGGAAGACTCAATTAGAAAATGTAAATTTTTTTAATACTTGATAGACCTAAAAAAATTAATTGAGACTCAATTGAAAATATTCGGTTTATCAAGAATTAAAACTTGATTAAGTCTAGATTAAATTAGGTTTAACAGAATATTTAATCCAATTAAAATTAACATTGTGCGAGTTAACTGAGTTCATATAATTTGTTTTATAATTATCAAACTGGTTATTTATAACTAGTAGACCTTCTGGACATCTGTGAAGTAATACTAACTTTATAATTAAAAACAGAGTGAGAATACTTGAATTGGCATAGTGTCACACCATATTAATTTCTATTTAAATAGTTTTTAAGATGAAATTATTGCATGCAAGAAGCTGTCTACAATTACGCATTAAAAATAAGACAAATCATTTATTTAAATTAGGTTTTAATTAATATCTTTCATTGCTTATTAGCTTATCAAAACTTTAAAAAACGATAATGCAGTACTTAGTGATAACAATGTTTTAACTATCTGACATGCCCATTAAATGCAATTGTTAATTAAAAGTAGGATTAAAATGGGAAGACTAATGATTTTTTTTTTTTATTACAAACACATGAAAATTTCAGAATATCAATCACCATTTATAATGTAGAGAATCATGTTATATTCCTCAATCCATATGAGAACTCGACTTGTGTTAAATGCATATTATTCATTTTCAGTTCATGTGAAAATTTTGTTTTCGCTGATGGCTTCTTTTTTTTTTCAACACTATTGAGTAACTTTTGATACAATTACAAAAATAAATAGATTCAAAAATGCACATAATTTAGATAAATTGTGTTTTAGAACACATTTTTTTAACAAAATTGTGTTTACAATATTTTATATATAAAAAAGTAGCTGAAGTGGTGTTTTAAAATCCAACTTTTAGTTCTTTTTCAAAGTTAAAACATGACTTATTTACGCATGTAATTTTAAAAGTGTTTTTTGTGAGGCTTGAAATATTAAGTTTTTTAATATATATATATATATATATATATATATATATATATATATATATATATATAAATTGTTTACTTGAAGGACAATGATACTTTAACCTGTTTTTTTATACCACTTTTAATCCACTATTTCAATCATCATTAGATCATCACATCACATCACATCATTTGAAAGAATCAAAATAAATGATTTAATGATGATTGAAGGAGTGAATTAAAAGTGGGTCAAAAAAGGTGGGTTAAACTATCTTTGTCCTTACTTGAAAGTACTTCGTTGTCCAAGAAAAATCAATTTCAATAACTGAGAAACAACTCCAACACATAATGTTTTTCTAACTCAAGCATATAAATCTTGAAGTACTTCGAAACAATTTTCAAAACTTCAACCTATAAAATAAACACCTCCACTTATTTAAATTACTAAAATATTTATATTTATTAATAAATTCAGATATACAAAATATAAAACTCTTGCATATGATTATTATTTTATCTCAAGAATGGTGGACAAACTTAAGGGAAATCGAGAGAATTTCTGTGTTTAAGAGAAATAAAATGTACAAATTTATTATTTTAAACATATTTACAATTTTTTCAGAAAAAAAAAACATCTTCATTCTTCACTAATTTAAACTCTATTATCTAAACTTAAATAAATTAAGTCATTTTTTCTACTCAAAATTTAATGTTTTAAACGATTAACAACATGGCACTATAAGAAAAACATTAAATAAACTAATTTTAGAAAAAAAAAATTATATACTATAATGACCGGTCTGGATATTAATTTATAAATTAAAATTTGTTGATATTTAAAATAGTCTTTATTATTGAGAAAAATTATAATTAATTTGTGAATTAAAGTTTAAATTAGTTTCTACCATTAACTACTAAGAAATTAATATCTAAACTTGTCTCTAATTTTAAGTAATTAGTCAATATAGAGATTAAATTAGATACTAATACACTGATAGTTAAAACCTAAATAAGTAAAGTTAAAGAGTTTCACAAATCAATTGTAATTTTGTATTTATAATATAGAAACTAGTTTAAATATTAATTTTTAATTTATAAATTGATATCTAAATTAGTAGTGATTAATTATGTTTTGTCTTTTGATTCTTATTTAATAATTTTTGTTTAGTGGAACTTTAAAATTATTTTGTTTTTTACATAAAAACGCATTTTGTTTTCTAATAAAAATTTTCAAGGAGCATTTGTTGCAATATCTAAGACTTGAAATTTCCATGGTCATTAATGTTTTTTACTTATAAAGAAAATTGTAGAGGAAAATTGGTCCAAAGAACATTGATTTTAGGTTTGCACGTTGGTACTGCACGTGTATGAAACTGGTTAATGCATGCATCCAAATTTGACCAATCTATAAAAAGTGGTGTTATAGTAAACAATGATAGTATAAATTTCAAATTGCGTATACACTTTGTGCTTCTATAAAACACTTTGTGTTTGACCATTCGACATTTGTCTAATTTCATGAAATTTCAATTTCAAATGTTTGATTTATTTGTGTGTTTGGTAACCTACTACTCCAATTAATCAACATCCACAAAAAATTAAAAAAAAGAGGTGTGTTTACGTAACCGAGATAATTCAAAAACAATTATTTAAAAAACATGGATTTTAAAATAAATTATGAAAATGAATGCTTAAATAAAAATCGTGAAGCTCGATTTGATGATTAATTTATTTTGTTATCGAAAAAGAAAATCGTGTTTTTAAACACAATGTTTATCATTTTTTGGTGTTGCTTTATAATTAAAGAAATTGTCTTTTTAAAGGAAAAAATTATGTTTATCAATACAGTTTACGTTTCGATTTTCATTTGTGTTAAAACACCACTTCCATAAAAGGGTATTAAAATTATGTTTTAATTCATGGTTTTAATTTAATGTCATGAATTGCAATTACTTCAGGAAAAATTAAAAATTAAATTGTAATTTAAAATAAAATTCTTATAGTTAAGCTTTTATATATATTAAGTTTATATAATATAAAATAAGTTATTTTAATTCTGGTTCTTATTAAAAAGGTAATTTAATCTTATAAAATTAAAAGTATTTGTAAAAAGAAATAAAATATACAATAAGATATGACCCAATTATGTGTTTAATTTTTTTTTTTTTGTAACGATGAGAATAGACAGACGAAGTTTTGACTTGAAAGGTGTACTCTTTAGATGTTTACATAAATCTACGCAAGATAAAGTTAGATAAAGTCAGTTAGATGATGAAGTTTTGGCATGACATCAAACTCTCTCAATATATTTTGTAAACCTTAGTTTAGAAAACTCCTCTTCTTTTGGTTAGTTGTAATTTAATAATGTCATTTTAAAGAGTTGAGAAGAATTTTTTTTTTTCATATTAGTTCATTATAAACTTACATTAAATTCTTGATCACACAATCAAGTTTTACTAAACAAATTATTGCTGCAAAACATAGGTAAGTATCTTTTGGACTTTGATCGCTTTTGACTAAAACAAAATATTATTCGAAATGCACTTGGTTCTGTCTGAGATTTGATATTATTTGAAGCACTCACTTCTAGTTAAATTAAGTATTATTTGAAACACACACTAGTGAAAAAAGAGGAATCTATGACGACTTATTATGACAGGTATAAACCACCTATCATAATAAGTTGACCGGTGGCATTTTTGTAATAAAAGTAACAATTATTATGACTGATAAAAAGGAATCTGTCATAATAAGTGAAAAGGGAAAATTTATTATGACAGATGTCGAGGACCTATCATAATAGATGGGCGCGATGGCAAAATTGAAATTATGTTAAAAATATATTATGACAGGTTTAGAGAAACCTGTCATACTATCTTTAAAATCCTAATTTTTTTCTTTCCCTATTTTCTCTTTCTCGTCTCCGTTCTGTTTTCAAAATTATACTTTCTCGTCTCCATTCTCTTTCTTTAAAATCCTAACTTTGTTTCGCTTTGCCGTCACCGCTCGATTCACCACTTCGTTCGTCGCTCGATTCGCCACTTCGTTCGTCGCGCCATTCGCCGCACCGATCGTCACGTCGTTCGCGCACCATTCGTGCACTGTTCGCGCGCCGTTCACGCACCGTTCACGCACGTAAACCCTAACTTTGTTTCAAGAAGAGTGTGATGTAAATGATTACAAGTTTACTAATTAAAAGAAGCTAATGTCCAAAGGTGATTGATATCAAAAAAACTATATATTTTAACTTGTTAAAGAACATAAACATTGTTTTTCTCACAACTAGGACTTGAGCTAGAGCATACATTCGTATGTTGGTTATTGTCAGTCCTTTATTCTTAAATAAATCTTTTATATATAGAAGTTAAGAAGAAAGAGACGTCATAAATCCCTTTTAGTCGTTGAGATCTTCAAATAAGGCTTTCTTCTACATGTAGCGTCTATCCACATTAGATATACATCGAATATTCTTCATGAAACATTAACTGCATATTTCTCATCCAAATGACATTTTGTTGGAAATCCCACATCGACTAGAGATAAGGTCAATTCATAATATATAAGTGGGGTACAAACCTCGCCTTACAAGTCGGTTTTGTGGGATTGAGTTAGGCTTAAACTTCACTTCTAACATGATATCAGAGTTAGGTTAGAGTCTATCTTCTTGGATATTCTATTCCATCCGCTATCGGGTCGCTAACGGACCATCCACTATTTTCTAATTCTACGCACGAGATAAATATACCTCAATTGTGCAAATCTCATCTTACAAGCCGATTTTGATTCATAGATTAACTGGTGAATGAAATATTTTAATGTAAACTAATGTAAAGTAAACATTTATTATAAATATACCATAAAATATTCAAAACTATTATCTTTATCGTCTATCTAGGTCTTAATATCATACAAGATACGTATACTTTTAATATTATATTATATCATTTTTTAGTAAATATTTTATGGCATAGTATGTGGATTATTTGTATGCTTTTAATATCATTAGTTGGAACCACCACTTTAATAACTAAGATTATAGAAGCTTGGAGTGGGAAGTTACAACAACATGTCTTCAATTGAAAATTTAGGGTTGTAGGAACTGCCATGTGAATGGGTAAACTGATAACGGTATGTCATTGTCGGAAAGAAGAAAAAGAGCTTCAACTCTTTATGTCATTCACAAAGAGAAAGCAAATATAATGGGAACAAGTCAAGCTTGGTAATGCCACAAATAATGATTCTAATTTTAGTTACAAATTTTATGTTTCTCACTAAATTTATATTTATTGGAAATGTTATATTATCCATGGATATTCAATAATATTTCCCATCCTTTATTATTACTATTTTAATGATATAAATAATTATATCTATAATATTTTCTGTTAACAATCCTTTATTATTTGACTATAAATTATTTGTGAATTAAATATTCTTTGTAAATTTTTTCTCTTGTATTTTTTTTTTAGAAATTGTGAGATTATAAATGTAAATATAACTTTTTATTAATATTTTATAACCTATTAATGAAATTCAAATCATTGTAAAAGTTTATATAGAATTCTATACATATAAAACTATAACGAAAAATTTGTCCTCCTAACCTAACGATTTGATTCTATTTTTGCATTGTAATTACGCTTAAAAAAAGTTATTTCAACTTTTAAAATAAATGTTAGTTATGTATCTTAAAATAAATATTAGAGAATAAAAATAGTGATTCGAAATTTTGGAGGGAAAAAATTTATAAAAGAACATTCAGACTAAAATCAAAATTAACGCAAATAAATAACAATGATTTCAAGTTTTATAAAGATGAAAAATTAATGAGAATTACAAAAATTAAAACTAGTTAATTTACATAAACTAAAAATATACTTAATTATTGAATTTAATATTGTGTTTGGAAACTTGTCTTTCTTTTTCAATTACGTGTTTTATATAAACGACTTATTTATTCATTCTATATTTTAAAATCTATCAATTTCGTAATTTTTTTTAAATGTCCTCTTTGCGTAAATTTCTCAAGAAAAGACAATAAGTAGGAATTATAAAATATCATTCATCCCCATTAGGGTTGGCTATTGTGCTACACAAGTGCTATACTTTGGTAGAAGAACAAAGTTATAATCTTAATGAGTAATTGTTGGTAATGTTTCATTACAATTTTTCTTACGTGAATTTCATTTTCTCAAACTTTTGACGCTTATAGTTCCTAAATCTCATTAAATTATTATTATATATTTCAAAAACTAGTTTTTAGAATGTTAAAAAACAGCAGAGTGTGAAAAAATGGTATAAAATTATAATTATTTTACTAATTTCATATACCCTAACCTGTTATTTTACCTGTTCTAAATGGACTGGCCCAATTCAAATCCTATCTTCGTTTTGCACTTCCATGGTCTACTTCTGCACCCCCATAGGGTATGTGAAAGACAAAACTACCCCTTACTGTCACCCTTACTCACCGCTACTCTGTTCATGTGTTGTGTTGTGCACTCATGAAAGAATGTCCCAGGATTCTACATAAAAAAAGTTTCTAAATTGTGAAATCTACGAAATCTTACAAAAAAAGGTAAGAATATGTAATCAGAAACTAATATGTACAGTCATTTTTCCATAAAGAAAATAGGATCATACTATTTAGAAACCTTTTTTTTATATATATAAAAAGATACTTTTCAGATTGTATAATCCAAAAGATTCTTAAATTACACAGTCTAAAGGTTAAAATTGAATTTCGAATTATACAACTTAAAAATTAAAATTAACTTTTAAATTATTGTTCTGGATTACGTAATCTATTATATGTTTTAGGTTTAGATTGTGCAATATCAGAAATTTTCAAATTCACATTTCAAGAAAAAAAAAAGCTTTAAACCGAAAGGTAAAAATGAAGATTTTAATATTTATGGAGGCTGCAGAAGAAAAGTATGAGCTAAAAAGTTCCCTTCAAAAGAATTGTGATGTGAAGGATTGAAAATTTTAACGCAACAACAAATAGAGAAGGAAAGTATAGAAGAATGAGATAAAATAATGACAAGTCAATTAATAATTGTAATTCCAGATTCATGATCAATAATCGTGTTATACCCCATCGAAGAACAAGTCAAATCACAATTATAATTGTCAGTTGTAACACATAATATGTGAGATTGTTAAGAGTGAATTACAGTGCAAAAATCCATTACTTAAAAAATAATGTAAAATTGTTTCAGAAATTCCTTAACTCAAACAAAAAGAAATATAAGTGATAAAATGCATTACAAATTCAGAAAAACTTAGTTGTAGATAGAAGTGAATATAAGATTATTTTATATAGACAGTAATTCAGAAAGGTACAGACTTTGCAAGATATCAAATGGTACTATAACCTAGGTAAGGTTAAAAATAGGAAGGCAACACAGTTTTTCAGTTGAGCATAGTGCATTTGATCGTGCAAGTTTTTAACTAGCAGTGGAGGTTAACCAATGGTTGTGAATTGCAAGCTTTTCCCTTTTCAGACAAGGTCAAGAGAAAAGTTTGATCCCTACCTATGATTGAAGGGTTGGACCCGAAAGCGAAACATTTGTGGACTTGGCAAGACAAGAAGAAACAACTAAGACAAACAACACAACACAGTGCAATGCACCCTATAAGGGTCCCCGGATGACAAACATACACCCCTGCCATCTGATATTAAAATCACTTTCTAAAAATTTTCCCATTTTTATAATCTTTTTCTTTTTTGGATTGAAAAGTTGAAATGACGAATCAAAGTGAACCAACCAGCAAATGATGAGCCAGAAGGACTTGATTGCAGCCTTTGAACTGCACATTCATGGAAGGGGACCATGCCTCAGTTTGTGGCAGATGGGTACCAAGTTGTGTTTTTGCTAGGTGTGTAGCTCCCCCATTGCTGCACTGCATTAATTAAAAGGCACAAATACAGGTAAACATGTAGAAACAGAGAGCTGTATAGGGAACCCACCTATGAGCACCACATGTATTGGAAAACTACCCCACCTTTGAAACAATTGCAGAGGCATGTAAACGTATGACCCCATCAAAATATGCAGGTTTTCTATGAATCCAATTGCTCCCCCCTTTTTGTTAAAAAAGAATAGTGATAATTATGAAAAGGATAATATAATATTATTTTTTTTATTATTGGATAGGAAATAATACAATAATCCACAACACGGAATACATATACTTGGCTATTTCTGTATATTTGAAACGATGAAATGCAAGAAGCAATGTTTCACATAATTATATAAATATAACCCACTATCGGTACCCTACCTACTACCACTATGCTTCCCTTGCATTCTACCTTGGGTCCTAAAGGAATATAACAACTGTTGTTTCAACTGACTCTTGCTCAATCATTCTTTTACTGCAAATTCTTCTAAAGGCATATGATGAACAGAATTCAAGACAATTTCTTCAAATATACATTCAGTATACTAGAGGTTCTGCAGAGAAATGGAAAATCCTTTTTGCTTTATACCATACAGGTTAAGTCATTTTGTAGTAAACTAAACCTCAGTTCATTTCTGACTGTAACATTGGGAAGAAAGCCCAGCTGTTGGCTGATCTACCTTCCCTCCCGGCAACCCTCCTGTTAGTCCACCATTCAGAGCCACTGCCACCAGTACCAGAAACAACTCCTTTACTGCTGTCAAAATTGAATTCTTTAGAAGAATTTACAGAATTCTGCTTATGGAAGCATTGCTCTCCTTCTCCTGTAGGATTGTATGGCTTGTCATCTGTTTTCTCTGTACACACATTACAGCTAGTATCGGTGTCTCTTTGCACCCTTTCTCTGTCAACAGGGTCTTTGGCCAGTATACCTTGTGAGGACCCTGACATATTTCTAAGCAATACCCCAGTTTTATTTGCAAGACACCGAGCAACATCTTCCCCAGTTAATTCAAATGAAACTCTGTGATCAACCAATGTTGCATTACTTGGATGTCCACTGTCCGAGTTAGCAAGAGTTGCTTCCCTAGAAATCTGGTTTTCCACAGAGATGTTTTGATTGGTGGGCCCAGCACCATCAGGTGTCAAGCAGCCAGAACTTATTCTGGATTCCTGCCCCAGACCATCAGGTGTCACACACCCAGAACCTATCCGCGAAGCAAGCCCAACACCGTCAGGAGTCACGGATCCTGAGCCAAGTCTTGAACCTTGCCCAGCACCATCTGGTGTCAATGATCCAGATCCTAGTCTTGAACTCCATCTTTGGGTGGAGAAGTGTTCAACACCCAAAATCTTTGGTGTTTCCCCTTTGCGGAATTCGAGAGTAGGGGGTCTATCAGGAAACGGGGTAGAAGTGCCAGAAGTTGAAAATGCTGATCCAGGTGATATCAGTTGGCCACCTGGGCTTCCAGGATATTGTTGGTAAGGCTGAAAATCATAATTGTATAATGCAAACTTTTGATTCCCATTACTTTTCCGAGCCCTGTCCAGTGAAGATGCCAACAATTGAGCAAATGGAACGTCAGGGGATGAAGGCGTTGTTTGATGCACAGATTCGGGTGGGGGAGTAAAAGGAGCAGTGGATGGTTCAGTTGTGAAGTTGGAAAATACGGGCGGAGAAACTAGTTGAGTCTCATAGGCATATGGACCAATGGTGAACATGGATGCTGGACCACCAGAAGAGTAAGCATTGGCCGCAAGAGAAGAGAGTGAAAGTAATCCAGGCGGTGATTGAATAGCAGATGGTGGATCAGATTGGATTAAAGATGCAGGAGAAGATGGAGGGGCAATGAATGGCATTACAATGGCAGTTGAAGGATTTGGTGGTGCAGTAGCAGCAGCAGCAGCAGCTGGACCAGTTGGTGCAACAGGTTCAGGAACAAGGACAGCATGGCCAATTCGTTTGCTGCTTTTACTGCTTTTACAAGATCCAAAGCACCAATATTGGCTCCAGCAGCCTCCCCAACGTTTTTTCTGCAGTTAGCGAAGAAAAAATTATACATCCAAAGTTGGACAGAATTAAAACATTACTCACACTCACCAACAATATCAAAGCATTTGCAGAGAAAGAAAAATTTTAGGATATACGGAAATAATACTGGATTTCTAAATTCAAATATGATCTATAACTATTATCATTTTTGCAATTTTGTTACACATTATCCAATTCACAAGTTTAAGTTACACATGGTTCAATATTGCAAGACAGAGAGAGCTTTGGCCAAAATTTTGATGTTACACAGATTTGGACTATCCATTAATATTTTAGTTTCCATAGTAAGCACTTCTAATTTTCTGATACCTAATCAATATACAAACACATTTGAATTACTTCAAAATTCATTCACAGCCTTCTAATGCATAGATATGATTTGAATAACGATACTGGATGCAACTAATACATAGATTCATCAATCAGCAATGTGGCTTGCTGCAATTCATGTTATAATGTCTTCTTTATGGTGCATGGTTAATCGAGAAATAATCTCTTGGGAGAAAATTGAGTTAACTTGACATGGTGATGATTCCATAAACTTTCTTTCCTTGCCAATGATGAAATTATTTTCAATTGAGAGCATTGTGCTCTGATATGTTGTTCTAATTCAAATGTGAATTAAAACTGGTGATTATATAGTCATGAGAGACTGACTTCAATGATTTCACCATGAAAACAACAACGCCACAAACTGCTACTTTTCATGTTGCAGACCTTTGATTGTGCTTTTCATAAGCCCTCCAGGTTTAATGTTTCAAAAACATTAAATTAATAGTATTTGTCAAAGTCTGAAACTGACGGCACTAAAAAACAAACTTGTCTTGCAGAGTAGCAACAACAGAATTTACTTATTGAACACCATTTGTGAATAGGATAAGTTTGAAAATAGATAGTGGTGGCCATAAATACATGTCAACCAATGTCTGTTCATGTAATTCTTCCGTGTTCTAAAAAAATAGCTATGCACACATTTGAATTTAAATGCATGTTGATTTGATTACTAGGTGTAGTTAGCTAATATATCAAACATTTGACAGACCTAGAAAACTTAGGTTTGTCTTCTTTACTTTACAATGGATAGGTTGATGAATCTATGCATTACTAACACCCTGTCCTCACTTTCAAACCACCAAAATCAGAATCACATTGACAAAATAATTATTGTCAATGGGGATCAGTGATAAGTAAATTTCACTGTCACGCTTAGAAGAACAGCTTTGTTTCCTGGCGCTGCCAATTTCAGACTTTTAACCAAGTTCCCTTCATTTGAATTGATATGGTTTTAAAACGTAAGTTTGAGAGACCAGCCAAAAGTACCTAGCCATAATAAAACTTGAAGTGCTTATTAAAAGCACTACCAAAAGTGTACAACATGAAAAATTAGCAATTTGTCGGATAGCAGACACATGTAACAGTCAGTTCCCCGTGATTATACAACACCAGTTTTAATTCACATAAGAAATAGAACCATATAACAAGTCAACTCAGAAAACAGTGCTCTCAATTTAATCCAAAATGTTCACAATTGACGAGGAAAGAAAGTTTATGGAATCATCTTGTCAAGTTGTTGACTCAAATTTTCCACCGAAAGATTGTTTCTCAATTAACCGAGCACAAAGTGAACATTATAACTTGAATTGAATAACGTCAAGCAGTAGATTAAAAACCTCGAGAGTCAAACTAACACGAATACTTTGAACTAACAATAAATATGAAACCTCTGATAGATAGGTATATCAATCAAAGCTACACAGAAGACAACAAAATTTATAAATATGGAAATTTCAAGGCTGTACTGGTTCTTTTCTTGCAAATCCCTGTCTCTGCTTAATTATTCAACACAAATTCACAAATAAAAAAGCTCAAGAGTTTACATTAACACAAATCCCATGAACCAACAATAAAAAAGAAACCTCCGAAAGATAGGTATATGAATCAAAGGACACACGGAAGGCAGAAAACACGACAATTTATAAAATCGAAAATGAAAATTCAAGGTTGCCTCTGTTTCTTCACTTGCAAATCCTGTCTCAGATTAACTATTCAACACAAAATTCACAAACTAAAAAAAAAAAAAAAGAGGGATACACCCCAGGATTCACACTCCAAAGTTCTCTTTTTTTTACACCTTTTAAAGCCACAAACGAAACAGTTTCAGATGTTGAAAACGAAACGAAAAGAGAAAAAGAAAAAGTGATTCAATATTTCAAACCTTTCGACGCCACCACCATCCAGTCAAACAAGACTAGACCAGACCTTCACCATGAAAATAAAATAAAAAATAAAAAATGAAATACAGAAAACAGAGAAACATTAGACACAAAACTCGAAACAGCAAACACAGAACACGAGATCCCCATTTTCCCCCGTCCTTGGCACGTTGTTTTCTCGGTACACAACAAGGCCTCCAATTTCGAAAATCGAAAAGAGAAAAAAAAAAAAGCGAAAAATCAGGCGCACGTACATATACAAGCAAAACGAACATTCACAGAGAGAGAGGTGAGGAGAGAGAAACTCACCGGCGCGGCGGTCGGTTGAACTCTGGATTCGGCGGTGACGATGGCTGTGGCCGCAGCGCTCACCGTCTCCAGGGTGGTGTTGTTGCGGCTTCCCATGGCGGGACTCGAGCTGAACATAGAATCGGTTTCCGGTCACCGGAGATCGGGAGTCGTCGGCGGCGGCGCAAGCAGTTCGACGCCAGATGCAATCATGGATTTGGGAAACGGAGAATTGAAAAAACGAAAGAAAAAGAATAATAATAAAAAAAAAAAAAACTCAGATAATGAAATAGAAAGTGTGTGTGAGAGAGAGAGAATGGAAAGTGCGTGAATGATTGATCACTCAACGGAACAGAGAACAGAAGTGAAGTGAAGATGGAAATGGAATTGACAATGAATAGAGAATTATTAAATTATTATCATTATATTATTATTATATTATTATGTAATATTATATTATTATATTATATGGTTGATAGTTATGTTATGTAGAAGAATAGAAACATTATTATCGTTGATTCTCTCTCTAACTTTGTGTCTTCGTTCGCTTCCCCTGCAGTCTATATCCTCCAGTTACCTCCATTTTTGCGCCAAACTATTGCCACGTCACCTAAAACAATTTGGGCCCACTCTATTTATTATATTAATAATAATAATTTTACCTTCCTCCTATATTATCTAATTGTGAAATCAATTTTATTTATATTACATTTTTCCAACACTTATTAATATTCAGTAATATGTGGAGCCAAATATATCAATACTTACTTTATGAGATTATTCTAATTGCATTTAATATTTTTATTTCTTTAATTTTTATAGAAGTAAGGTAATACTTTCAAATGTTACTATAATTGTAAAAGGTATGAATTCATCATTATTAAAAGAATTAAATAACTTTCTATAATATAAAAGATATTGGAAAAATTGAATGTTTGAATGTGAAAATTTATAATGACTCTTTTCCTAAAAAAATTAATTTAATAATTAATCTATTTCACTAAATACTTCTCATAACTTATTTATGAGTATTGTCTTTATTACTATATTATTTTCTTAAATATTTTTGTCGTTTTAGTAATTTCAATATCTTTTATTCCATGGTTTACATAATGCATGAAAACTTTTTACTAACGAGAGTTCCACGTGAGACAAATATCACTTTTATTTATTAAAGTAAAAAAAAAAAAAAACTGTATCTGATTATATATATATATAAAACTCAAGTTTTTTTTTATTTTTTGTAGGGAGCTTCTGAAAGATTGAGTGAAATATACCATCTTTTATCATTAAATTTAGTGATCTTGGAATAGAAGTATCGATGGTTTTAGAAAACATGATTAATATGATTTTTCTTCTCTTTTTATAGTTGCATCAATAGTCAATTTTTCACTTTTTTCTGCCTTTTTTTTTTTTCTAAGGATGTAAAATACACATGGCTAGATATCATTTTCATGCACAAACTAAACTATAGGATGAATATAGCATTGTTAAGATGTTCATTGGTATGCATGACTAGTTATCATCTTGTCCTATGTTGGAAAAGATAGCATTAATAAAAAGCAATTACATAAAGGTAGATAACCATATATAGATAGAGGCTATTAATTATGTCTCAATAGAAAACAAATACACCAAAAATGAGATCGTTATTCAAAAATTAGATTACAAAATATGAATAATATTATCAAAACTCATATCATAAATTTGAATATTTAAATATTCCAATTTATATATCTGTAAATTGGAATGGGTTGATAACTCAAACTTCAAAAAGAAAAGAAAATAAAAACTTTGTTTAAGGTGAAGCCACACTTGTAGTTGTACATCTTCACGTGGCTATAATAATATACTAATTAGATCTTAGTTAGCATGGAATAAAAAAGATTGGTCTAAATTGCAAGTGGAAGTTGAAAAGAGGTTTAAGAAAAAGCTAGGTTGTACTATATATTAATAATATTAATATTATTAATATTGACAACTAACTATATCACATAGTTTAGTTTCATGCAATGCAACTAAGATTTCTTAATAATTAAGATCTAGTAGTAACAGAGTTAGGGATAAAATAGTAATGATGACAGCTCACCATGTGGGTATGAAATTACGAAATTGCCCTTGTGTTTGACTTGAAATTACTGTTTTTTCACTGGGTGAAAAAAAGCGTGATATTAAGGGTGATGTGAGATACTCGTGATTCACTGCATCAGTTGTTCTTGTTGTTTTGCTGTTGCTTTTTTCTGAGCATTCACGTGACACTTGTGACTGCTACCCTGCTGTCAGGACCACGTGTGTTTCTCCTGAACTTCTCTCATCGGGCCAATCAGCAACGTTCGTTTTGAATACTTCATGATCTGATTAGCGGTTGACTGCATCACGTTCGTCATCAAATAACTGTCAAGGTTGAGATAAAGCGTTGCAAAATCCAGCCATTTTGCGAAGCATAGTTTTCTCATCTGATTTTTAAACTACCCATGTTTCATCTTATTTACTTTGTTATAATTAAACCTTAAATTTAACGTGTTTATTTAAGGTATTATGAAAAATAATTAATCAATTTCTTCTGTAAGGATTAATCATAGTAAAAACTTTATCATACTTGTCACATAAGTAGTTAAAAATAATTGACATGCAATCACCCCAAAAATGTTCTATTTACGAAAAGTTTAGTTTCATAATTACAGATCAATGTTTACATTCCTATGTCTCTCTTATTCAATTTTTTTTATTATTTTATCCATAGGCACTGTGCATATTGTTATTATTGAAGACAAATGAAACAATCTAATATTAGAATTTATAGAAGATTTCTTTGTCTGAGTGTTTGTGAAAAGAAAACCTTCCAACACTTACATGTTTCATGTTTGTGAAATGACAATATATTTTTGTTTAACTTAAAATTGCCAAATTACTGTTTATGCAAGACATTCAAAGTCCTTTTAATTTGTCTAAATTTGTTGACCTATAACCTTATATGTTACTACTATGTCATGTGAACTTATAAGCTTATTTATTAATAGACACATTTTAACATTGTCAACAAAAGACATGGTATTTATGTCTTCTTGCTAATAAGTGACAATTTACAAACAAAGGCACACAAATAAAGATTTCCAGAATAAAATAAAAAAGTAAATTATTTGCTGTGTCAACCTCAAAACAAACCATAAAAAAAGGAAAAAAAAAAACATATATATTACTTCATGCTTTTATATATATATATATATATATATATATGAATATTTGACTTACAAATAAAAAATAATGTTTGAAATATAGAGAATTAAAAAGCTCTAACACTGTAGGTTGGTATGGAGGCTTTACGCACTCTATTTTTTTCAATATTTAGCATGTGAGAGATAATTTATAAGTGAAATATAATTTGGCTCTAACGTTATAACAGAAAACGTTAATTAACGTTTATTGTGCCTGTAAGACGTAAGTTAACATCAGTAGCATTTATAACGGGTTAATTTATGTATGTTGTAGAGAAAATAGACGTTAATTTGTAGTTTTTTGTTTTTCAATTTTTTCGTCAAAATTTACTTTCACTAAAATCATTAGATATAATATACAATACAAGAATATTTCACAAAATTTCGAAAATCTTTTAAGTAGTCTTATTATCTCAATTAAAACTGTAAAGTATGAAAAAATACGTGAAAAATAAAAAATAAAAAATATGGTCGATTTTTTGAAATTTAGAGAGCATTTAGAGTTTAATTTACAATTAATTTAAGTTTTAATAAATAAAAGAGTATAATTTGTATTATCGATGTTTACTATTTTTATACACAAACATTCGATTGGAACAACTTCACCATTTCATTAGTATATTTTTTTTATTATTGATAAAATAAAAGAAATTCAAACATACTTACAAATATAAATATATATATATATATATATATATATATATATATATATATATATATTTACGGAATATCACAATTTAGATCACAAACAAATCAGAATGGAAGCCAACAAAGAAAATTTCATCCTATATTTAGGATTTAAGAAAAGTAAAAAATAATGATTTACTATATATTAATTATAACTAAATTAGAAAATAGGCAACATAAAATTATTTGTTTTTATTTCTTTATCTTTCAATGAAAGTAGTTCATTAGGGAGAAATTATATAAATGTGACATGAATCCAAAACACATAAGAAATTTGCATTGCTTTTAAACAAAAATCTCAAAGCATTCAATTTGGTCAAGTCCTTTCTCATATGGTATATTTCTCCTCAATTGTACGATGACCTTTACTTATACTTCTATTGTTGCGGTTATGGTGTTGTTGTTGTAGTCACAACGGTCTTGGTCGGTCACCAAGGCAAATCATTGGCTCTGATATTACTAATGAGTTTTTCTAGTGAGATTATATAAATGCAGCCCTATATAAATGCAGCCCAAGTCATAACGCACATAAGAAATTAACATCACTTTTAACCAAAAACCTCAAGGCATTGAATTTATGAATTTTTTTTCTTATGGTGTTTAACTTTATCATTTTTATCTAATGTGAGACTTAGACTCGCACTTAGATTATTCCTAACAGAAAAGAGATAAAATTAGAAAAGAAAATAAAATTTAAAATTCTACTTTATATATATATATGGTGCACTGATGTCTAACGTGAGCTCATGGGGAAGCTATATATATTATTTGAGATAAGTTCGTATAGCTAAAATATTGAATTTGAAATGTTTAGTAAGTTGTGTAACATTTAAATATTTAAAATGCATAACATCTAAAAATTTAATATCATCATATGTTTTAATATCTTCACCCATGACTTTTCCTTTTACACCTCATTCTCTATCCACGCCATCTTGTTTTTTTTTTCTTTTTCTATTGCATTAACAACCCAAGTTTATTTTAACAATCACACTTCTCTATATGTCTATTAACACTTCTACTTATCCCACTAATATTTTTTATTTTTTTCTACCCACTTTTTTCATTATCATTTTTAATTAATTTTCTTCATCCACTTCATCCATCTAATGTCTCCACCCATCATTTTTAATCATTATTTCCACTCACTTTCTCCATCTAAAATGCATAACATCTAAAAATTTAATATCCTCATATGTTTTAATTTCTTTATTCATCATTTTTAATTATTTTCTCCATCTAATTTCTCCATTCATTATTTTTAATTATTTTTTTTCACCCACTTTCTTCATATAATTTCTCCATCCATCATTTTAAATTATTTTTTTCCCATCCATATTTTTCACTCATTATTTTTTATTATTTTTTTCCACCTACCTTCTTTATCTATCATTCTATAAATATCCACATATCTTTCTCTTCAACGCATTATCATTGTATTCCAACACATACACACATCTTTTGCCTTACACTCACCATTCTATTATCCTCTAAACTCCACCACCTTCATCAAATTTTCACTACTCCATCTTTTATATCCAAACCCCTTCATCACAGGATCCAATTTTTGTTTTCATATTCATCTCTCCATCATCCATTTCTTACATCTTCTATAATTTCCGAGGTAAGAAAAAATAGTAAAATTGTTTTATACATGTTTATGTTTGGTTAGTATGATCAATTGTGTTAGAGATTTCTAAATTGATATATTTTCATCTCTCTTCCTCTTACTAGTATTGTGCGGACTACCGTCGTGTAAAGTTTCCCTTCTTTATATGTTTTTGATTTCATTTACTTACATTGCTCAAGTATTATGATAAATATGATTAAATGGTAATGAATTTTGAATGGTATAAAGATGTAGAACAATTTATATATGATCATTTCTAAGGAGGAATGACATATTAAATAGGGTATGTTTGCATTGAGTTTGAATCTAGAGAGTAAAGTTATCCTAACTCTATTTAACACACAAATTCATATAAGGATGGAATGTAGGAGTGAGAGTTGAAGGAGGTTCCTTGTCTGAGGACCGATATGAAATAGTATTGTCGCCTAGAGGATTGATAGGAGTTAACCCAGTCATGGTAAGTTAGGCTTAAGTAGAGTTTGTGTTGTGTTTTGCTACAATTTACTAAATTAAGTGGAGCTACGATCGTGTTTTTCTATATAATCCATTGAGATTATTACATGACAAGTGTATGACTTGCACGAGTATTCAACTTAGTGTATCAGTATTTTGGAAATTAAGTCTAGGTCATATAAATGTCTTAACAATTGATTTGAATATCTTATGCAGTGAATTGTTTTGTTGATATTAGGTGTGTTGTTTGAGTTTTAACTTTTTAAATATCACTAGTTTACCCTTGCATTTATTTTGTTTGTTGTTTATCCACCTGTGATGATCGTTTGGGTCATAGGAACAGGGCGTAAAAGACAGTGATGCACAATAGTAGAGTTTTTAAGGAGAAGAGATGAAACTAGTATTTTGGATTATTATTATTATTATTATTATTATTATTATTATTATATATATATATATATATATATATATATATATATATATAAATCCTCCACTAATGGAACATTTGAATTTTCTTGTCTTTTTGAAAAATTTATTTATATGGAGTAATATTATATATGTACAATGTATGCATACATTCTCGTGTGATGTTTTAAACTGCTTTATATTATCTACACAATGATTTGATCAACTCTAGTGATCCCACTAGGAAGATAGAAGAAGATATGCAATAATTGTATTCTAATCTTTTTCTTGATTAATCAATTTTCGAGAACGAAAAATTTGTTGTTAAAAAGAATTGTAACATCTAAATATTTACAATGTGTAACATCTAAAAGTTTCATATTATCCTATATTTTCATACCTTAACCCACTACTTTTGTTACACTTCATTTGTTATTCACAACATTCTCTCTTTTTTTCTATAGGGATAAAAACTCAAGTCCATTTTTAACAACCAAACTTCCAAGATATTTCTATTAACACCCCTACCCATCATTTTTGTTTACTATTTTTCTCTATCAAATTTTTCCACCCATCATTTTTAATTATTTTTCTTCACCCACTTTCTCCATCTAATTTCTTCATCCATCGTATTTAATTATTTTTCTCCACCCACTTCCTTCATCTATTTTTTCCACCCATAATTTTTAATTATTTTTCTTCTCCCACTTCCAACATCAAATTTCTGCACCTATCGCTTTAATTATTTTTCTCGATCCATTTTCTCCATCTAAATTCTCCATCCATTTTTTTTAATTATTTTTCTCCACCCACCTTCTCTATCTAATTTCTCCATCCATCATTTCTAATTATTTTTCTCCACCCACTTTCTTTACACATCACTCTGTAGATACTTACATATCTTTCTCTTTAACACGATATCATTCCATTCCAACACACACACACACACACACACACATGTCTTCTCCCTCACACTCACCCTTCTATCATCCTTTTAACTCCACCACCTTCATCAAATATTCACCATTCCATCTTCTATATCCAAACCCCTTCATCACAAGATCCAATTTCTATTTTCATATTTATCTTTTTCATCGTCCATTTCTTGCATCCTCTATAATAGGTGGAGAAATTATAGAACATGCAAGAAATGGATGATGAAGAAAACAAATATGAAAATAGAAATTGTGCTTTGTGATGAAGGGGTTTGGTATAGAAGATGGAAGGTGAAGATTTGATGCAAGTGATAGAGTTAGGAGAATGATAGAAGGGTGAGTGTGAGGGAGAAGATGTGTTGTGTTGGAATACAATGATAGTCTGTTGAGGATAAAGATATGTAGGTATTTATAGAGTGATGGGTAGAGAAGGTGGGTTGAGAAAAATAATAAAAAATGATGGATCGAGAAATTAAAGGGAGATAGTGGGTGAAGAAAAATAATTCAAAATGCTAGATAGAGAAATTATATATGAAGAAAGTGGGTGAAGAAAAATAATTAAAAATGACAAGTAAAGAAATTAGATGTAGAAATTTGATGGAGAAAAATAATTAAAAATGATGGGTGGAGAAATTAGATGGAGAAATTGGGTGGAGAAAAATACTTAAAAATGGCGGATAGAGAAATTAAATATATAATGTGGGTGGATAAAAATAATTAGAGATGACTAGTGGAGAAATTAGACGTAATAAGTTGGGGAGAAAAATAATAATAAAAAAAAATAGGTAACGTAAGTAGGGGTGTAAATAGAAATATAGGAGAAGTGTGGTTGTTAAAAATGGACTTAGGTTGTTAGCCCAATAGAAGAAATAAAAGGATGGTGTAGACAAGGTATAAAAGGAAAAGTACCGGGTAAATATATTAAAACATAGGATAATATTAAACTTTTAGTTGTTACACATCGTAAATATTTAATGTTACAATTCTCCTTGACAACAAAATTTTCATTCTCGAAAATTGGCTAATCAAGAAAAAGATTAAATATAATTATCGCATCTCTTCTTCCATCTCCAAAGTGGAATCACCAAAGTTGATCAAAACCATTACGAAAATAATATAAAGGAATTTAAAATATCATGCGACAATGTATGTATACATAATACATATATAGTCCTCCTCTACATAAATCAAATTTTCAAAGGCAAGGAAGTTCAAATGTTCCATCAGTGGAGGATTTATACATTACTAAATACATATAATAATCCAAAATACAAGCTTCATATCTCCTCCTTAAAAAAAATCTAATGTTGAGCCTCATTGTCTTCTGCATTATCCTCTGCTTTCATGTACAACACAATCATCGAAGATGCACAAACCACAAACAAAAGAAATCAAAGGTAAACTAGTGATATTTAACAAGTTAAAACTCAAACAGAATACTCAATATCAACCAATCAATGCACCACAAAAGATCATTCATACAAACCTAATCATTTATTTAGACATTAACACGACCTAGACTCAATTTCCAGAATACTTATGCATTGAGTTTAATACGCATGCAAGTCTTGAACTTGTCATGTGATCTCACCATGGATTATAGCAAAACACAGCTCTGACTCCACTTAGCCTAATAGATTGCGACAAAACACGACCTTTGCTCTACTTAAGCCTAACTTACAATGACAGGGTTAACTCTTATCAATCCTCTAAGTCACATTACTATTTCATAGTGATCCCCCTAACAAGGAACCTCTTTCAACTCTCACCCTTAAACTCCATCATCTATATGAAATCGTGAGTTTGGTAGAGTTAGGATGACTTCACTATTTGGATTCAAACTCAATGCAAATACCCTATTTAATATGTCATTCCTCTTTAGAAATGGCCATATATACATCATTCACACTTCATTATACCATTCAAGTCATTGTCTCAATATATCTCAACATTCATAACTCAATCATTCAACCATATTTATGAGCAATGTAAGTAAATGAAGCCAAAGCATATAAAAAGAAGACCAGATTTACATGACGACAGTCCGTACAATACTGGTCAGAGGGAGAGAGATGGAAACATATCAATTTAGAAATCTCCAACACAACATATCATACCAACCAAGCATAAATATGTATAAAATAATTTTACTAGCTTCCTTATAGACAATGTGAGAAATGGATAATGGACAAGATGAATATGAAAATATAAGTTGGGTCCTATGATAAAAGGGTTTGGTAATCAAAGGATAGTGTAAAAAGATAGTGGCACTCAGAAATAGAGTTTTTAAGCAAGAGATATAAATCTAGTATTATAGATTATAATATGTATTTAGTTATAATATGTATTTAGTAATGTATAAAATTTCCTTATTTTTTGAAAAAAAAAATGATTTCTATAGAGGAGACCGAATGTATGCATAAATTTTTGTGCGATATTTTAAATTAATTTATATATCGGTAATGGTTTGATTAATATAATATAGAGATTAATTGGGATGGTATAAGTTGTGGGTAATATGTAGGTTATCATTATGATTAAATGAGAGTTACTTATAAATTCTTCATCAACTAAAATAATATTTTAATTAATATTTAAAAACATTATTTTTTTAATAGGAGAAAATTCTTATATAAAGATTTTTTAATGTTAAAAACTTATATTTATAAAATTCGTGTTAGAATAATATTTTTTTATCAGTAAAGAATGTCGTGAACCATTTCCGTAAGTACTTTAAGACAGACAATTAGAAAAGTCTATTAAAATAAGACGGAGATGATATTTATTTATAAACTCATCCTGAATTAATGTAAGTAAGTGTTATTTTAATGATAAAAGATGGTATATTAGTTCAGCGTTTTAGTGTTAAAAATGTGAATGCCAAAAGATATCAATTACTATATTTAAATGCAAAAACATGTAAATAAATATAAAAGCATCGTATGTGTTTATTAAACATATTGTTAGTTAAGTTAACACGTGAGATTTTGGGCGAGGTTTGAAAGAAATGTTATGTTATTATAAGAGTAAAAAAAAATAACATATAAAATGAAATATTTTTCATTTTATTTTTCTTATTCTTACACATGTAACATATACTTGCATGATGATGTGTGTCAATTTGAAAAAAAAAATGCTAATTTTTTAGAATTCATAGCAAATTGATTTGTAAGCCTCGAAATAACTTTCTTTTACAAAATATAGATATTTTTTATTCCAAAACAATTGATTTATAAAGATCAAACCTATTTTTTAAAAAATATAAAGAGTTATATATGTTTTTGTTCCTTTAATTTTCAGTGAATTTTAGAAATAGTTCATTTTGAAACTTTGTATCAACTTAGTCATTCATTTTTTTCGAAATACGTGAATTTAGTCATTTTAATCAAATTTTGTTAAGTTTATTTGACGTTTCAAACGTATTTCATGATAGTATTTGACTTAACATTAAACAAAAAATGTGTTAAATAGTATAAACAACTTAGATATAATCAGGAAATATATACGAAACATCAAATAAATATAATAAAATTTGATTAAAAGGACTAAATCCACATATTTCAAAAGATAAAAAATTAAATTGGTCCAAAGTTTCGAAATGGACTAATTTCAAAATTTACTTAAAGTTAAGGACAAAAACATATTTAATCCAAATATAAACTTTAATTTAATTATTCAATTTATAATACAATAAACAAGTCGAATATATAAAGCATATTAAACTGAAACAAAAAAAATTCCAATAAAAGTAAACCTAAAAAGGAGCTTTATTGCTATGATGTAAAAAGACCCTAATTTTTTTTAAAAAGGAAGGAAGAAATTAGAAAAAGTTGTTTGCATATTTTATTGTTTGTATGGTTGAGAGGATAGTGTTGGTGTGCACGTGTGGTGATCCACTTGCGTTTTGGTGACATATGTGAATGGGTTTTCGTGCATTGCCCTCGTGTGTCTGTGTGTGAATGTGACATTCCAAAAGGCCAAAGCATCTCACTTTTTTATACTCTTTCTTTAAAACCTTGCACACCTTTCACTCCATTCATATTTCAAAATACCTTTTTTTTATTAATCTTTTTAAAATTAAATATATTTCTCGTCTTCGTATTATCATAAAAAAATTGTTTGATTCCAAATTCATACTAAGAAAAACTCTTAAATGATCATCAATTTTAATGATTAAAAATATATATTTGGAAATTAATATTTTAATTAAAGATAAATTTAAGCACTAATTTATTTGACAGTCAAAAATTTAATAAATAATATTAATGATTAATTTAAAAATTAATTCATAATAAACATTATTTTAATTATTAATTTAAAGATTAATTATAAACTTTTAAAATTATTTTAGTTTTTAATATTTTTTAATATCTAAATTAATTAGTATATTGATCGTTATTCAATAAATACATGAAAAATTATGAAATAATACAACATTCACCGAGTATAAAAATATGTTCTACATAACTTCCATAATATATAAAGATGAAATATTTAATAATTTATTCAAAGAATAAACACGACTTTTATAATAATTTTAAGAGAAAAAGCGATATTTAAACCTTTTTTAATATTTTAAAGCACTAAAATAAGTGTAGTTTAAATGAAGAGAAACAAAATTCATCATAAAAGTTGGACTCTTTTTTCTGATTTTTACATCATTTATTTTCATATAAAAAAAAGTACAACATGAGAGCACGCTCTAATATTGAGACTTTGAAAAGAAACTTGATTAAGACATGTTTGGAAAAGAAAAATAAATTAACAAGAGGGTAATTCAAATTCACTCTTAAAAAAATGTGAATTGTTCAGCACTTGTGTCAACTGGCACAGGATCTTTCTTTTAAAAGATTAGAAAAAAGCAACTTTTACTAACTTGACACCACTTTTTAACCTTGTCTATATATGACATCAAAAGCTTTAATACTTCATAATTGAACCTATAATTATGCATAGATGTGGATGATTAGCTCAAACATACTCAGTTAACCAATAAACCAACAAAAATATTTTAAAAAAAAAAACCAAAAGATTGTTCTTTTAAGGTCAATGTCAGAGTGATTCATCTACTTTACATATGAATGGCTCACACAAGGGTTTTTCTCCTTTTTCACATCACTTTCCATAGCTAAGTGGATAAAAGAATTCAAGTTTTTATTTTCTTTATACTATTTCATATACTTGGTCTATATAATTTGCAAGTTTTGATTCTTTCTTTGATTACTGATTTGGACACCCTCTTGAATGTAGATAACTTATTATGAATTACTTTTTATTAATTATTTTAAAGTCGTATCCTTTATAATTTCAAATTAGTAAATGACATAAAAATGTTTTAAATTAATTCTTTGACCTTTCTTATTTCCTTAATGATATATGAATTCTTTTTTCAATGAAACTTTTTTTATGGAAATAATAAACTGTAAAAAAAGCCACTTTCCATAGCTAAGTGGATAAAAGAATTCAAGTTTTTATTTTTTATTTTTTTTATACTATTTCATATACTTGGTCTATATAGTTTGCAAGTTTTTTATTCTTTCTTTGATTACTGATTTGGACACCCTTTTGAATGTAGGTAATTTATCGTGTATTACTTTTTATTAATTCTTTTAAAGTAAACGATATAAAAATGTTTGAAATTAATTCTTTGACCTTTCTGATTTTTTTTCCATGCAAATTTTTGCAATGTTTTTATGGAAAGAATAAACTGTAAAAAAAGCAACTTTAATGTTTATCACTGTTCTATTTCTTACTCAACTTTTTTCTGAAAAGATGATAATCATATGAGAAAAAAGGACCCCATTATGTTTTTTCATATCTTTTAGGGGAAATGCTAATAGTGAAGGATAAAAAGCATCATTCCAAAGTAGTTTCTTTCTTTTTTTTTAATAGCATTATTCTTCTTCTTTATCTATGATAACCCAATGAGGTTCAATAACATTCCTCACAATGTTACTTTCAAAATCTTTTAAGCATATTTCCATTATTCTCTTTACAAGGGGGTGAAGATGGGGTTGTGGTATATGAAAGTTTTGAAAAATTTGTTTGACTTTATAGATTGAGTTTCAATGATATGAATGGAAGTGAAGAAAGAGAGGGGAAAAAGACACTAACTTTATTCACATAGCTAATTCATAGATTGGTGGGTCCATTGGGAGGTGGAACTACCTGATATTTGACAAGATGCCCCTCTTATGGGGTGGCTTTGTGTGTCCATGGCCCTACCAGTCAAAACCTTAGCCAGCACACCACATGTTGCAATTTATCAAGTAGGTGGTGTGCATCTACACATTTTAATATTTTTTTAAAAAAATTGAACATATAGAAGAGGTTTATGTGAACAAGGTTCCTAAAGACTCTCTAGGGTTACCACACATTAAATCATCTTCATCAATGTCTTCTCAACTTATTATATATGAGTTTGCTTCTGATGAGAAACTTCGATTAAAATTTATTCAAAAGAAAAATGAAAATGAAACATTTGGTGTGTGGAGAATTGTTTAAGGGACAATGAGTTTTTTTAAGATTTTTTCATCCAAATAACATATTTGCACTTAAAAATTATCTTGATAGTATATTGTGTATAATATTGATTTTAAGTTTTTTTTTTCAAGATAAAATTCGGCTAGATTGTATTATTTTTTATAATTTTTTTAAAATAAAGAGAAAGAAAAATAAAAATTGAGGTTCTCGAAAAAGTTAAATTCTGATATGTTTTTTAATCAATTTTTTTTCTCAATCGTACTTGTAATTTGATTTGTTGAAAATCAATTTTTATTTAAAAGATGTTAAATTTTTTTTTTCTCAAACTGATATAAGATGTTTTTACAAGATTGAATATATTTTGTGATGACTTTTACGGTACATCTTCAAACTCTAAATCAAAATGTTTTAGGTTCAAATCCCATACAAAACTAGAGAGATTTTATGTCTGCAGAAATTGAAAGTTTATAGTGATAGATGATAATAAATGTTGCAATAATAAACATAATTAGTTTTCTGGATGGTCTTTGCTTTTTATATTGTGTTATGGACTTTCACCTCAATGGACTTGATCTATGTAATTAATCTCTTTGATTAGTTTGTCTAATATTTTGTTAATGCATTTTAACCATTACCTTAATTTAATCACAATTATTACTGTTGTTATGTTATGATCGATATGATATCATGTTGTCCGAGTAGATACATATCAAAATAATATCAAATCTGATGACTAAGATGATCTCGAGTATGTATAGTACATCAGACATATTATTTTCGGTGTAAACTAGATATAAAGTATTTAATCTCTTCACTTTATGAAAATTATATAAAATATCTCTTCGACAAAATAATATTATATTATAATTTATTCTGTGATTTTGTTTATCTCATGAAAAACACTCCATAAATCTTTTGTTGTAGATAATATTTTACATAAATTTCACAAAGTACATAAACTAAATTATAAAATATTTCATTCCTACAATTTATATGGTAAATATTTTTACATGAATTTCATAAATTATAAGGACTAAAAATTTCATAATTTGGTTCACGAACAAAATAATTTTTTCTATAATAATTTGAAAATAAAAAATATATATTTAATTATAAAAATAAAATTATACTTTTATATAAATATTTGGTAAAACTAAAGATGAATGTGCATTATTTGAGTGAAAAAAATCTCCTTTTGGTGTCCTTTTAAAGGATAAAATGCAGCACTCATGATGGTTCTTTGAAAACAAGTTGTTTTGAAAGCTGGATATGAACTGGGTAGCCTTTTTAATGAAGCCTCCAAAACTATTTAATTAGCACAATCTGACAACTCTGCCATTAATAAAGTTTTTCTTTCTTTTCAAATTTATCTTATGCCCTTAGATCCAACACATTCAATTTATAGATACAATAAAGATGCAAGTACACACAGGTACATCAAATTCAATTTATATATTTATATATAATTACATTTTTGGAATCTTAATTTTGTAAGAAAATGTTGTATGTTACTAAATAAGGAAGACCCCATTGTTCAAAATCATGTTTTTTCTTTTTAAATTATAGTATTGATAGAAATAATTTTTTAATTATAGTTCATAGTCTCATAGTAAAAGTGAACAAAATTTAATAATGCAGATGATATGAGTATGAAAAAATATATATAAATATTTGTTTTAAAACATATTTATTTATATTATTTTTCTTTCTATTTTTCATTTATCTTTTGGCCACAAAAGGTTAAAAAAAGGTACAGCTCTTTCAGTTGACTTTAGCTTCCTACAAGAAACCTGTACCATATTTTATAAAATAAAAATAATAAGAAGCCAAATATTTATTGTAAAGTGGTGCCTATGTTACATAACTTGATAAGATAATAAATACAACATTTATTACATCAACTACTAAATTATATTCTCCCTGTTAGAAGTGATTTAGGATTTTTTTTTTACTCAAACTAAGAAAATTGTTTTTTTTTTTTAATTTTAAGACGATTAAATAGTATTATTTGGAAATAAGATAATTTAGTCCTAAGAATCATTGGTGGTCACAGCTTTATTGTGGTGTCTTTGACCTTAGAATAAAATGGAATCCAAAGAGTTTATAATAATCAATAGCTGTATTCAGATAAGGTTTTGATTTGTTCATATTAGAATGGATGAATGAATGATTGCACAATCATGCAATGTGATCAAATTGAAATATCAGCTTCAAAAGGACCAAATAATTAAATAATAATAATAATAATAATTAAGTTGGTTTTCATTTTCAACTCACAATTGAAAATATATGACACAGATTAGTATTGTCTATAAATGTGAGAACTCAGTAAAATTAACAATTTTTAAATGGTAAAACATGTAAGAGTTTAAATAAATTTAAATTTGATATATTTCTCAAATTTTTACTTTTTATGTTTTGTTTATCTTCCATAAAAAAATTACCTTTATTAAAGGATTGACGCGGTTCTAAGAAAAAAACAATTTTTTTTTTTCATGATTTGGACTAATTTTCACATGTTTATTTTCAGCCCAAACTGTGATGTGTGTTGTTGCAAACTTAGGAGTAAAAGAAATGGCCTTTTCAAGACCAATCCACAACAAAGTAAAAAAAAAAAAAAACTTAAGGCTATTGCTTCCTGCACCCAAATAACTACTAACTGCACCCTTACAATAAGAGGAAAAGATTAAAAATTTAATCACACTTGCAGAAAGTAAAATGGTTATTTTGAAGGACTGCAGAAAGAAACTAAGGGAGTGCAAGAAGTAAAACCCAAAAATTAAAAAGTGGAAACAATTAAGTTATTTCTTCTTGGAACCAACAATTTGAGATTATTATTTCTAATGAAAAAGCCCAACTATTAAGTAATTTAAAATAAAAGTTATAGTTTTCAGATTAACCATACCATGATAAAAGAGGGTGTTGATGGATATTGTTATGGTGCAAAAGGAAAATACCTTCCAATACTTAAGAATTCTATTTATAGGAAAAAAAATATAAAAAAAATCTACATAAAATAAAATTAATTTTTGATTAAGTAATTTTTCAATTATATTTATCTAAAAAGTTGTTTTTTTAAACCATATATAAATTTTTTTATGAATTTTTTTATTTTTCATATGAATATATACATATATCTAAATATCTCTTAGCAAAATTGCTTATTCTTTTCACCAAAACAAAAGTTTCAGACAAAAACAAGCAAACATGATAGTAAATCAGTAATTAATATTGTAGTTATTACTGTATTATTGGTCTGTTTATTTATTCTATATTTATACCTTTTTTATTTTATCCTTGATCCATTATTGTACATGGCATCCAAGTATTGAAATTTTTTTTTTACTAAAGATATTTCTAATAAATGAGTTATAGATACATTGTTAAGCTTAAAAGATCTAGACATTACAAGAAATTTCCATTATAATGTGATATGAAATATCTTAAATTTAAAAAATTAGGCATTAAAGTAGAAAGTGAACCATAATAATAAAAATTACTCATAACGTTACAAAATTTATCCTTACATTGAATTGTAAATAAAAAGATATAAACATTTTATATAGAACTTGCAAAAATATAATGTGATATAGTGAAATGTATATAAAATAAAACCTTATATTACTATCACAAAAGTAATGGATCCAAGCCTGAAACAAAGTACTTATAAAAATAAAAATGGTAGATTTGAAGTGAAGAAATAAAGTGTGAATAGAGTGGGCCAAAACATGTGCCCTAAACTGAACTCTCAAGCCCAAGTGAACCCAGACTTCACTTATTGACCCAGACTTCCCACAGATGTTTAATATATGGTTAGAGATTGACAATTACTTTTTGCAGCTTATAGTTTCTTCCTGCAGTTCCATGAAAGCATAGGAAAAGTATTATTAATTTAGATTTTTCATTACGAAATTTGTAACGTCCAAGTGAAAAGCTATTAAAACAAAACATTCCATAGTTGGAAATCTAAAACAAATAATTTACGGTATAAAATATATTAGCACAATCCTCCAAAAGATAAAATCATGATAATTTTATATATCTCAAAATACTATATCTCGGTTCTAAAACAAAACTTCTCACCACATAGAACCTAATCAATTCTAACATCTTTCTTAGCTGCCTCATCATCTCTCAAAGGAAATTCTAAACTTGTACCATCCTCTCACACTCAATAAGGTGATCGTTACAAAAGAAAGAAGAAGCAACATAAAACAACAAGACACACACGAGAGTAAGTTAATTTATAAAAGAAATAATCATATAACAGTTAAATTAATTACATTAGCAAAATAACATATTTCAAACATTTATAAAATACCAACATACAATTACAGACTCTCTAGACTCAATTATCCGTATCTAGACATTGATGTATGATTCTTGATGTGTTTTTCACTTGTGGTAATAAAGAATACTGCTCAACTAAAGAAAAGTTAAATGCAAAGCTAAAAAAGATTGGACATCAAAGGAGACCGAAATTTTGACTTATTTGAAAAAAGAATCTATTGGATTAAACTCAGAGTTATTCGAGGTGAACACAACATCACTCC
This sequence comes from Vigna unguiculata, assembly GCF_037176805.1. Taxonomy (NCBI): domain Eukaryota; kingdom Viridiplantae; phylum Streptophyta; class Magnoliopsida; order Fabales; family Fabaceae; genus Vigna; species Vigna unguiculata. The sequence continues at coordinate 43,515,568 of NC_140795.1, read as the reverse complement.
CTCTGATCGTGAAGAAGAAATAATTTGAGTGAGAAACTAAAGGAAAAAGACAAAGATAGAGAGAATAATGTGTTTTCACGAAAAAGGTTTTTTGTGCCTTTAAATACAAAATTGTTGTTTTTGGTTCATTTAAATAAATGTTTTATATTCTAAAAAGGAATTTTTCATAAACACATTATATAATTTAAAATATATTTTAGTCTTGAAATATATTTAAAATTATACAATTTAAAAATATATCATAAATGACTTAATTTCTAATATATGTTGAAATCCATAATATATTATGTAACATCTCATTTAATAGCTTTTAAACTACTAAATAAAGCATTATATAGTGATAACCCAAAGTAGATAGCATGAAAGTTAAGTATAATCTTATACAGTCATCCAAAACTCAGAAATGACAATACTATATGTACAAGACATTTAGAAGAAAGGGAAGGTAAATTCTAGCCACTTACTACAAAACACACCTATCTACAATACCTCTGGATACTACTGCTCAGTCCTACTATCAACACCACGCGAAAACTCTCCACCTGCAGCCTCCTATGCTCACACATTTAAGTGATCATTATAAAGAATAAAACAAAGGGTAGACAAACATAAAACGCGTAGGGTAAGCTAATAATGATTTAAAGAAGGTTACATTAGAGTGAGAGCATAATAACAATCAATTATCACAATTCACACAGGAACATTCCAATACTCTCACGTCATTCAACTCTAGACTCAATTATCCGGATATTAACATAGGACCTCTTGGTGGCTTACACCGATGTACGATTTCCAAACTCTATAGAGTTTGGCCTCAAGGAGTTATCACCCAATCATCACACCAGGTAAGTCTCCTTCGCGTCGCGCCAAAGACTTGATCGAGTCCAATAGCTAAGACCTCCTACTACTCCTCACGACATAACTCATTATATTCTATATGAGCCTTAATGATTATTGGAGCGTCAGGATACCAACCAAAATTGAGTCCTTATGTCTTTGCATACCCTACCTCATCCACACTTAGAATTTCTCCACGAAATTCCTCCATAATTCACATACAACAGGTCCATATTCACCTAATCTCACTCAAAGCATACCAAGACAGTCAAAATAATTCATTTCAGATCAATTAATGCAACGAAACACATCAAAACAACAAACACATGAAATCTGGCAGCTTAGCGTTCAACCTCATATCCAACACTCAGCCTCAACATTAAAATTTTGTTCCAAACTTGCAGGGTCCCAACGCTGGGGCACTGCTCGGCTAGCGCTCAGCCTCATTCTTCTCGCATTTTTCAACGCTAGGCACCGTTGGGCTAGCGCTCAACGTCGATCCTCTCGCATTTTTCAACGCTCAGCCTCACACCAGAAAACAACACATATTCTGGTTTTCGTTGGGAGATGTTTCACTTGATTTCATGACCCAAATTGGCACCTCCATGGTAGTGTTGTCTAGTTTACAAAATGGTTTTCAAGCAAAGTGAGATGATACCAATTAGAGCCATGATTCAAGTGTTCATTTTCCAATTCAACCTCAATTCACACAATGCAATCACAATTTCACTTATACCAAACATCAAACAATTCACATTGCATCACACTTCAAACAATCAATTCTAATTACACACAATTATATTCATTGTATCCTCTAATTAAATTCAATTATCAGTTTCCCTTACCTGATTGATTTGTGCAACTATAGCAAAAACCTAAAACCCCCTTCTCATTGCCGATGCTCACAAATCAACCTAAAATTATCAGAAACACGATCAAAAAACATCATTAGAGCCACTGATCGACAGGGAACTTTTTTTTACAAGATACGCAAACCTCATATGCGATACAGATTACATCACATGCAAGGTTTTCAAGAAAAGACCAAGAGCAGAATTATAACTTACTCAATTCAATGTTCTGATTGGACAGACTTGAAGATCTCGTCGTAGTGATCACTCTGGCGGTCTCTGATTTCAAAAAGGATGAGAGAAAAATGAGATATTTTAAAAAGAAGTCAGAGAGAATTTAGATAACGGAGTTTTAGAGAGTTAGTGTTTTCGAAATAATAAAATTCTTTTATGAAATTTTTATTTATATATAAGCAATTTATTATTAAAATAATAATAATAATAAGATCTCATTATTTTAAACAGAGTCATTCTTTTAATGTGATTTTCTAGGTTCTCATATATTATATATTTTTTATTTATTCAACTTAGGATGTATATTTATATAAAATATATTTTAGATTATATAAGTTTTGAATAAATTGTAAATTTAAAATATTTTTAAATTATACAATAAAAAAATTAGATTACAAAATTTTGAATTGTATAATTCATAAACATATTTTGAATTATATAATTCAAAAATATATTTTCATATTCGAAATAGACTTTCAAATATACAATCATATCATAAATATATTTTTGAATTATGTCATTCATAACATAATTTTAAATTATAAACTTTCAAATCAGTAATAAATTTTAAAATTATATAGTACAATTAAAAAAACAACGTGTGTCAACTACCAAGACAAGGACATGTTTGACACATCCAAGGTCACTGAACTACACATTCCGTGATGAAAATATGACATAACATCTTCTTAGACGATAAACCCTTCACTTGGCTCCATCACTTTAAAAGCACAAATATTTTATTGATAAATCCATGAGAAAAGAAAATTCTCCGTTTTTTTCTAATTAATATTTAATTGTTTTTCACTCTTTTTTTTTTCTATCTTATATCTTTCTTTTTCTTTTCATTGACAAACACATGAATACCGATATTTTTGCCCCACACATTTTTTTATTATTATTTAATACTATTCCTTATTTTATTCACTTTTTCTTTCTTTTAAATATACAAAAATTTAATTTTTGTCAAGATTATTTTACCTTTATAAAAATTGTGAAAGAAATTTTGTTCACAATAAATTTATTTTCTTTATTTACATTATATTAAACTTATTTGTTATTCAATCTCACACTACTTCTTATTCATTACAGTTGTCACTCCAACACTCCAAATCTTTGCCACATCACAACCATCACTCCACCATGGTCAACCCATCCCCACCAAATGTGATCCATGCAACTCACTACAAACCATTGTTCCTTCAATAAATGAGTATAGGGATTTTTTTTTTTTTGCCTATTTTAGGTTTTCAAAATTCATATACTAAGTTTTACATGAATGAGGCAAAACTATCCTTCAAATCGATTAAAGACAGTGAATGTAGTAATATCCATCTTATATATAATTTTATAAAGTTAAATTAGACATTAACATAGTAACAAAGTTTTTTATTAAATTCATGTTAAATCACCTCCAAATATCAAATATCTAATATGTTTAGGATGATCAATCCACAATTTGAAAGTCCAAATATCCCTATTAAAGAAAAATACGTTTGAAATCGTAATTACAACTAATTAATCTTCATTTTGGATAAAATGACACCAAGTTTTGTTTGCCCTAAAACAGAGAACTAGAGTACTAGACCCTATACACGTGCCTATATTAATAACTATAATTGCTTTGAACTTTCAATCTATCTAAATGTGTGGCTAATTATTGCTTACCTACTAGGTTTTAATTCACAATTCCCTCTATACTTTCTCAATATTTTAATCCCCTTTTCTTTTTTTATTTACATTTTTATACCTTATATTCACATGTTCCTTACAGTTGCCATGAAAACACACCTATATTTGCTTTCCTTTTGTTTGTTGCTTTTATAGCATTAAAATTTCTAAATAAATAAAAAAAATATTAAAACACGATCTTCTGTAGCTTTTGGTTTATCAAAATCTAAAACATCATTTCATTTTATATTGCTAAAATTAAAAATACTCCCACAATAATTCCTTTCACTTGTCATGTGACTACACAACATACATAGTTGAAAAGAAACATTAGTAGGTTCAAAATAAATGAAGAGCATAAAACCACAAACTAAAAATACATAAAACCTAGTACAACAACAACCACAACCTTAAATTAAACAGCATTCATGAATATCATCACATCAGAATGCATAATTGGACATTTAAGTCGCCCCTTCAATACTCTCTGAGTAGAAGAACTACTTCAAAAGTTGTTCATTCTATCCATTTTCTCTTGCAATTTTTTATGCTTCCAAAAGAAAACCCTTATCTTTCTCCAACCTCGCCATAGCCTCAGGCTCCAAGGTTAGTTCCACATCAATGCTCCTTCCTCCATTCTTCCCCGGATACAAATAAATCATCCCATCAAACTTGTTATTAGTTCCACTTCTCACATTTTCTGCCTTACCCCACCCAAAATCAATGTCATAAACCTTAAACCTAGGTGAGCTTCCAACAGCCACACAATTCACCCCAGCATCTTTGAATTGGAAAATTTTGGGTGCACTCTCCCACTCCTTGTTACGACCATCGATCGCCTTCGCGTTATGGTCTTCAATGGCCTTCTGGACCAGTGAAGCACCGAATTGCGGCGGATGGGCCGACAAAAGTCCAGCCGCCGTAACGGTGAATATAGCCTGAATTAGGTTTCCGAAGTAATTATCCGGCATTGGTGGGTCGACCCGCTTCCGGCAGTCGGCGAAGACGGTGAACACGGTGTAGTCCTCCGGCTTCAGGTTACGTGCATGGCTTACATGGCGCCAGATATGGGAGGAAAGAGCCTGAAATGTTGAGAACGGTTTTGAGCCGTCCGATGGAGGGTTCTCGTTGACCGTTGACTTGATCTTGTCTATCTTTGACTCGGAGAATTTGAATATCCTTTCCCTGAGAGTTGGAGTGGGCTTTGCATCGCCGTTGGAAGTTGGATGGCCGTTGGGCTCCGGCAGGGAGAGGTCCAGCTTCACTTTCGTGTTCCGGGCCTTGGTCCGGTCCAGGAACGGTGGTGCTGACGTGGAAGGTGACCCGTTGCAAATCTCGGCCCAGGATGTCATGAATTGCCACGTGGCAGTCCCATCCAACACAGCGTGGTTAAATGCTAGGCCCATTGCAAGCCCATCTTTCAGCTTCGTTAACTATGGATAAAAATAAAACCCGAAATGAAAATAAAAGTCGGAAAATATTTTTTATATATATATATATTGTATTGCATTGAGAGTAAATGTGATAGGTGATGAGTGGGGTGCACTATGATGGCAATTTAACACACACCATTGTCAAATAAATTGTTCACCTACACTTATGGATAATGATGAAACTTATTATTTATCAAAAGATATTTAATTTCAACTGTTATATTGATTTTAGTTTAATTATGTAGTTAGTCATATTAATTAGAATGTACAATGGATGGTTTTATAAGACTCTAAGGTTTAATTCTACTTTTAAGTAGGGTCTACAATGTCACATGGCACTTTCAAGACATTATTGTAGGTCTCACAAGTTTTTTTTTTTTTTCAAAAATGAAACTGTGTAAGATCCATATATTTTTTAATCTTTTTATTTTCAGTATTTTGTATATAGAAGACTCAAATTTAAAACTTCAATCATGTTTCATGAGAATGTTCCAATAATTTTCTTTGATTAGACTTAAAAAACTCCAAAGCATATATTTATTAAAACAGTATAGTGTATATATATATATATATATATATATATATATATATATATATATATATATATATATATATATATATCACATGCCAATTCGGCATAAACTCTATCTTCATTTTAGCAACACCCAAGCGAACACGCTTGTAGTTTTGAGTTAAATCAATTCATTATTATAGTAAAGATATGAATTGAAATGTGATGTTTTTTCAAAAAATTATTACTAGAATATGAACTCATATCAGAAATTTAGCAATTAAATGATGCATTTTTCTGGTGGACAGAAATTTAGTGCTCAACCGTTAATAGTTATTTGTCATTGACAAAATGAGACACGAAAAATGGTTGTAGTGGTTTCATGTTTTTCATCAATATTCTTTGGTCAAAAGCAGAAAGTAATGTTTAATTCCCGCAACTTCTAACCTCTTATAAAAGAACTCATTCAAAGTGTGGATCTGATCAAATATAGCAGAAAACAAAATCCATCAATTCACCCAATGCCATTCTTCTAATTTCAAAACTTCTATATATACCTACATGCTTTGATTCAAATCGAAGCTACAAAATGTTCCACTTAATAATTATAACCTTCTCTTGAAAAATTAGGAGAAAATAAACAAAGAAAAAGGGTAAGAAAAACATAGCGAAAAACCTATCCTAAATTAGATCCGATAATAAACAAGTCTATAAAAAGAAAAAGTTCTTAGATATCGTTGAAGGACCATTTGACAACTCTTATAAAGATAAAATAATCTTAATGAAAATTAATTTTTATATTTAAAGAAAAAGAAAAAGTAAATAATAATGAAAGATAATGTCAAATAATAGTAAAAGAAAAAATATGTTGTCAAAATATAGGTGTCTTTTATAAAAAAGTATAAGTCTATGCTCTGACTCTAGGTATAAGATCAAAATGATTAGGAAACGAAGAAAGTGAATGAAATTACCTGAACTGCTAGCAAGGGTCGATGCATGCCTTCCAAGTTCAAGATACCTGTGTAAGGTATGAGTTCTTTGAGATTGCTGGAACTTTCAGCCACAGTTAGTTGATCCACAGCGATCTCATCAGCAACAGCTTCAACAACCTCAACACCAAGCATGTCATCATCATACTCAACCCTGAACACACCCTCTTCATCTTTCCCTAACTTTCCAGCCAGTTGGTGGAACTCTTTGAGAACCACACCAAGGCCAAGCTTGAGCTTCTGCACCATGCCATCAAAGTCTTCTCCTTTGTAGAAGAGAAGCTTCTGGTTGTAGTAGAAGGCCAGGTAGGGAAGATCAAAAGTCACCAACTGGTACTCTTTTCTCCCAATCTTCTCCTCAGGTTGCACATGGCTCTTGTTGGTGATTTTCAGGTTCAGAGACTCCTCCTTCTTCACCACCTCACCTGCCATTTTTTTCTTTTTCCTTTTTCTGAAGAAAAACTATTTGGTGGAAGAAAGTGTGAATTGATGTGTGAGAGCAGTGTTGTGAGTTCAGATGATTATTAATACAGAGAGCAGTGTTGTTGGGAAGCATTTATGGAATTCATGAGAGCGGTTGTGACCAATTAATGATGCTTATTGGGTTAGAAGATTGGTAGCATGTAATTATAGATGCAGAAATGTTTGGTAACATACTTAAAACATTTCTATTTTCTTACCTTTTGCTTAATATTATTCTAAATAATTCACAACACTTAATTAAGAGTTCCTTAATTTATATATATATGCTTATGTTGGATCAAGATATACAAATTTTCATTTTATGTTATTTATCATTCAATGCTGTGCTTATTGAAAATTTATTAATGAGAGTTTAGTTTCTTAAATTAAGCACTTAGGTTTCTTTTTGAAACAAACTTTACCATTTAGTTTAAGATTCTGATAAATAAAGATACTGCTAAAAATATTTAATGCTTTTTATATTTAAAAATGAAAAGTTAGTGAATTTTGTTTTGATCGGCGTTGAGAAAATATTGAACTTGCATTGTCAATAAAGATATATATGTTAATATTTCTATCTAAATATTTTAACGTGCATTGTGATTAATATTTGAAATGAATTTTTCTTGAAGTATTTACATTTTGTTTTATTATGAATAATTTAAATGATAATATATGGTTATTTTTAAATGTGGTTATTTTCTTAAGAAGTTATTGAAATACAATTTATAGATAAAGAAGAGGCCGAAATGTGTGGCTAAGGACCGTAGCATATTTATTTTTTGAATTGAGAAATAAATTGTATTTTAAATAAATTTCTATGAAAAATTAAAGTAAATAGCATGCATATATATTTACATTAAAATAAAATATATAAAATAAAATTTTATTTGAAATAGTGATGATTTTTGTCATAAATAAATATTTCTTTATTTAAAAAATAATTTAATTAATAATTTGATTTCTAAATTTAGGTTTTTATTTATTTTGATCTATATTTATTTTTTAGAGTTCCCTTGTTAAATAAAGTTTATGTCGTTTTGATGTTAAATTGAAGTTAGACTACTTCTTCCTACACTACCCTTTTTATTCCTGCACCCAATAAATTCTATTATCCCCATTTTATCCTTGCTAAATTGATAATAAAAACAAAATTTTTAATTGCACGTCTCCTATCTCTATCCTCTCTTCCTTCACCCTTCACGTTCATCTTCGTTCTTTGTTTTGATTCTTCACTCTTCCTTAATTTCCTTTGAAGGCAACAACTTCTTGATCGATCAAATAAGTATGTGTATTTGTTTTTTCATTTATAGGTTGGGACGGTGATGTTGGGGTTGGAATGATATCTATTTATTGATTTTTTGAATGTATTCCACGTTATGCAATTCAAAATATATTTCTGGATCTGAAAATATATTCTTGATTGTACAACCATATATTAAAAAAAATTATGTATTTCAAACAATCCAGAACGTTCTTCTAGATCTAAAACTACAATTTGAATTGCACAATCAAGAACACAAATATGTATTTCAGATTATACAATCTTGAATGATCTTTCAGGTTCAAAAATACATTCCAAATTGCACAATCTAAAACACAAACATATATTTTAGATTGTACAATGCGGAATGGATTTTCGGATTCAAAATCACATTTAGGATTGTCCAATTCGAAATACATTCAAATATATGTATTATATGGATTGTGTAATTCATAATGTACTTTCGAATTTGAAACCAGTGTCATGCTAAATTTGGCCACATCCTCTCCTCCAACACCTTTGTCCCCCTGCCTTCATCATCGACTTCATCGCCATCTACACCACTCCCTTATTCGTTGATCACGCACCCTTCGTTAAGGATGTTCTCTTCTACCTCACTACTTTAATGTTTCTTTTCTACTTTTCTATGTCTATCTCAGAACCAGTCACACGTATTTCAAAAGATTCCTTATGCCTCTACCACCTCTTTTCAAACCCATATTCTGTTTTGCAATATTGTCAGTGCAAATCTCGTCATCAACTTCCATTATTAATGGGGTTTCCATTGGTTTTGGATCGAAGCATTTAGGGTTTTGGGGTGCGAGAGGGAATGGCTTTGGAAGGCTGACAAGGACCTTGGTAACGACAAGCCTAATGGTGATGTGGTGGTGGCGAAGGAGCGAGGTAAGAGGCGTGTCAAGAAATGAAGGAGATGAAATGAGTGTATTCACCATGAATGATAAACTTTTCAAGGAAGTGCAAAAGATGATTCTAGATACATTTTCATATTATAATTGTGTATTCATTTAGATTTATTAATTTTATAACATGGCGTGGGAAAAAAACTCAAAACATCCATTCGGACTCCCTAATTCTATTCAATCACATCCACCCATTTTATTTAAAAACAAAACTCAAAACATTGATTTTTCATGTTCAAAGTCTTCTGATCTCAATCAGGGAACATAAAAGTTCACCCAACAAGACAAAGCTAAAAATTTTCAAAATCTTAGATTCGCACAATAAACATTCTCATTCAGTGAGTAAGATACACATAGAAGTATCATCACTCAGCGAGTCTTGACTTGCCTGATGACTAGTCCATTTTGATCTCACTTGATTTTTGTTAATTTATTTTCTCTCACCTTCCAATGACCAGATAATGGAAAAACATATAATAAACAAAATTTATTTTCGATTTAAGAAGAATATTTTTATTTTTAACTATTTTTGTAAAGTACTTACCATTTTTCTTATCAATAATGAAATATACTTAAACTAAAAGATATTGCTAATATATATTTGTACTTTTTAAATATTATTTGTTATTAAAAAGTATGATAAAAATTATTTAAAATTTTATATAACTATAAAAATTATCTTCTACCTATAACGTTTCAGTGAAGAGATGCTTAAGAACCAATTTTATTTCATGCAATATAGTTTATCAAGAAAATTTTAATATATTTTTGAAAATAAAATATTCAGTTTTGACTGGTCATATTTGTTGTTAGTTTTTTTATTATTTTATGTCTGGGGATTTATTACTAGACTGAATGATAAAATAAATCACCTTGAAACTTGTGTGGCTCAGCCGGTAAACTTAGGAAGAATGGATATGTATGTCCTTACTTATCATAAATTCTTAATTTCGTTTGTTAGTAAAAGATAAATAATATTTTATTATAAATTGTTAAATTATATAAATAAATAAATTCTATATAACAAAAATAATTTAAAATTAATATATATATATATATATATATATATATATATATTTACTCAACTTTATTTTCAGTAAACTTAGAAAGGATAAAAAAAAAAATTCACGCACTCGTATATTATTTAACTCAAAGACAAGGACTATGATATCTTCTTAAAGACATGCAAAACAAGTATCATCAAAAGTTAACATTTAACTTATATCAAAGCTTAGTACCACATTCTACTAATTTAACATTTAACAAATCTCATTTAACTTTTTAAGCCTTTATATCTAATTTATATGATTTAAACGGTCAATAATATATATATATATATATATATATATATATATATATATATTACTAGAATTTTTTATATTACAAGATTTTTTTTGTAAATTTATTAAAAAAATTTGTAAGAAAAAATTTTCTAAGAATATTAATTGTTAAGTAATTTCTTTGTATATAATTAATTTTTATAAAATTATAAAATTTGTAAGTATTTTCTATTGTTATGAAAAGAGTTTTATACAAAATATTTTGCAAAAAAAAAAAATTGGTAATAATTTCTTGTAATTTTTTTTTCACAATAAAATTTGTAAATATTTTCTACGAAAAAAATTTTAAAACAAAACTGACAGAAAATATGAGTTTTTTTAATAGTGATATATATATATATATATATATATATATAATATTTTTTTATAAAATATTTAAATTATTTATAAAAATAAATACTGTTTAAAATTTATCTATCCAAATACCAAATAAGTTAAAAAAAAACACAAAAAATATTGTTTAATTTATTTCAAGATATATCGTTCATTCTATTCAAGTTTAGTAAACTCTAAATTGAAGTATTCTGTAAGTTTGTTTTGCAATATAAAAGAGGCAAGGGTTGAATGCTTTATTTTTAAATAATATATCTATACCATATTTTTTAATTTAATAATTTTTAAAATAAAGGAAATACAATATTAGCATATTACTATAAAATTAACGTGTTACTCTCTTTAAAATAATACAATTCTTTAGTATCTTCCTCCCTTTTGCTTTAAATAATAGAGATTATAGGAATATGCTATAATTTACTAAGTAGGTATCAATTTCACTAATACGTTAGAACAGTAATAATTAATGCGAGCTTAATCAAACTTATGAAATGTTAATTATAATTTTATTATTGCTTGCACTCAACTATAAAAGGGTCAGTTTGCCTTAATAAAAAAGAAACTTGAACTTCATTTATATTTCGTTTTCAATTTCAAGAATTTAAATCCCATAAAACATGAATATGTGTTTGTGTAGGATTTTACTAATATAATACCTTCAATATTCACGAGACTAAACTTATATTTAATTATAATTTAGAGAAAATAAAAGTAGCCTAATTTATATCTTCCAAAATGAGATTCATCTCCAAAGTGAAAAAATAAGATGAAATGTGAACGGCTTAACAAATTAAAGTTTAAATTTGTAATAAAACTTAATTATTTGTTTTATCTTACTAACCAGTATGAAGAGATTTTCAAAATCATTAAATAGCAGCATAAAAGGGTCATTTTATACATTTCAATAAAACACACTTTTCGTTTACGAAACTTAAATGTGTTCCTACTATGTTGATTATATACCTCAGACTTATAAGTTGTACATCACTTTCTCGTTATGAATTAAAATCATATGGGCATGCGCCGTTTGTTCTGTTAAGGAAATACTGTTCTTTTTTTTTTATTGCTTTAATCTTAATCTTCATTATCAGTCAAAGGTTTTCACACCTAACAGTGACCATTTTTTTTTCAAAATAAAAAAGGAATAATTTTGAGAAAATTATAATTTTTTTATTAAAATACATTTTAATACATGTTCTCTTATTATTTTTAAACGAGTTTACATATATTTTTTAATTTTTTGTGAATAATAGTAGTAGACCCTGATTAATGATTACCAAGACCTAACTTTTTTTTTCTTTAATTTCTTCACACTCATAAATAGGTAGCCATTTTGGATAACAGTTACATTGCATTCCCATGTGTTTATATGTAAGGAAAACGATTTCTTAATAATTAAATTTTAATATTTTTGTTATAATTTGAGATTATATATTCTAGATTTTTTATTTTTTTTATATTTTAAAATTATTTAAAAGATATCATCTCAAAAGTTATAAGAAAAAATTATAAAAATTTAATTATTAAAATGTTACCGTTATATCTGCAAAGGAAGCATCTTTTTTATTTTGGACAATTTTGTGGACATAACTAATGAGAAGAGTGAGGCATAAAGTTTTTGTGTCAAAGATGTTGAACTTGTTTTTGTTGTAGCATTAATTAAGGGTGTTCAAACTTGAACACTGCAATCGCTCTCTGATTCAAACCGAAAGTGGTTTTCATGGTTTCCATAAAAAGCCCAAAACTTATGGTGAGAAGCTGAATTCTTGGTGTTAACCAAATGCTTTAAATTAATGAAGGTATAGAGAAGGACCCACCCCATGTCATTAGAGCTATCACAATTGGAAACTCACGTGGCTCTATCACACTATCTAAGATTCATCTTTAGAAATTGAAGTATATATATAATTGTGATTATTATCTTATTAGACTCTAAAATTATATAAAATATTAACTCGCCACATTCATATTCTTCATTTTATTCTCTCTCTTTAAGTTTTTGTTATATGATTAATTAATTGAGTACTTTTAAAAGGATGAATGAGAAAAAAAAAGTAGAATGTTAGAATTAATAATGTTTGATGGAAAGGAAGGGAGGAGAAATAATTTAATAGAATATGGATTGGTTAAATTATGTTTAACCTATTTTTCCTTCGATTCCTTCTGACCAATTAAATCTGCTCTAAATGACTATCTCGATGTCCATGTCTGCCCGCACCAGATCTTCGTGATAGGTGAAAGAACCTTTTTCGTAGGGGATAAAAACTAACTATACGTTAAGTTAACTAAGCCCTTGTTGGTAAGGAAGGCTATTGAAAGACCTAAAGGAAGCTATTAAGAGGTTGGGTTTGGCAGGTGGTTTTTCCTAAACTTCAAAAGGGACTCTTGGAGATTGACTTGGGATATCTTTGACTATATTTATAAAGGTTCGATATTTCACTAAAAAGATAGAAAATGAGGGTGAATCTGGTCCTCAAGGATATGACCTATAACTCAAAGGTATGACCTATATCTAATCATATTGGTTTACATTATATAAAAATAGTATAGGTTTTATATAAATGAATTAATAATGTATTTGTTAGAATCTATGAGAAAAAACATGATTTCAAGAATAATGTGATGTGTAAAAGCTTATGTTGTATTAATTAAAGAGTAAGAGTATTTATACAAAGTGTGTACATGATTCTGTTACAGAAACATAACAGAAGAAAAGTTGTCAAGGAATTTTAAACTTGACTTAACCAACTAACACTTTCTCTTAAGTCAAGTGCTTAAGAGAGATTACTCCAATTAACTTTCTTAAACCTTCAAATCTATCATTCTTCAGGACCTTGGTCATTGCATCAACAAGTTGTAAATCTGTTTTGCAGTACACCAATGCAACTCTTTCCTTATTCACCAAATCTCTAAGGAAATTGAATCTTATTTCTATATGTCTGCTTCTTCCATGACTTATAGGATTTTTGGACATGTTTATGGCAAAGATGTTGTCTATCCTTAGCTCCAATGGTGCCTTCACCGAAACCTTCAATTCTCTCAGTAACTCCACAAGCACATTGCTTGACATGTAGCAAAACTTCCAGATATGTATTCAGCTTCACAACTGGACAAGGCAGCAACAAATTGCTTTTTTGAACACCATGATATAGAAGCTTTGTTTAACATGCAGATGAACCCAGACGTGCTTTTCCTTTCAACTAAGTCTCTACCATAGTCAGAGTCAACAAAGCCAATGAGTTCTAATTTTGAATGTTGTTCACCATCAGGAAACAATACACCATAGTCAGATGTTCCTTGTATGTACCTTAGAACTCTCTTCGTAGCTAGCATGAGACTTCTCTTTGGACTACTCATAAATCTGCTTATTAGTCCAACTCCAAATGACATCTCTGGTCTGCTATTACATAGGTACCTTAAATAACCTACAATATGTTTGAAGATAGTTTCATTTACTAGTTCACCACTTTCATCTCTTATGAGCTTCATATTCATCTCCACTAGATTAATTACAGCATTCAAGAGCCCATGTTGAACTTCCTCAATATCTCTCCAATATATTTCTTCTAGTGCATTACCAAATCTACATATGTATAAGCAAACTCCAATCCCAGAAAGTAACTCAACTTCCCTAAATCTGTCATTTCGAATTCAGAGTTTGATCTTGTCACCAATAAGTCATCAACATATAGACAAATTATAAGCAGGTCTCTTCCTCTATCCTCCCTCACATATACTCCATGCTCAACCATGCATTTTGTAAACTGCATTTTGAGCAAAACTGAATCAATTTTTCTGTTCCAAGCTCTTGGGGCTTGTCTTAATCCATACAAAGCCTTTCTTAGCTTGTAGACTTGATGTTCCCTTCCTTCTATCACAAATCCAGGGGGTTGCTGGATATAAACCTCTTCTTCTAAGTGCCCATGGAGGAAGACTGATTTTACATAAAGTTGAAATAAGGGCCCTTTCTTAGCACAAGAAATTGCAACAACCACTATAATTGTTTCCAGCCGAGCCATTGGTGCATAAACCTCTAAAAAATCCAAGCCTTGCCTTTTGAGAAACCCCTTTGCTACTAATCTAGCCTTGTGTTTTGAGATTGAGCCATCAGGATTCAGCTTCTTCTTAAATGCCCACTTTACTCCAATCTTCTGTTTTCCTTATGGAAGTTCAACCAATTCCCACATTTGGTTCCTTTCAATTGACTTAATCTCTTAACCATTGCATCCCGCCGAACTTGTTGTTTCAAATCTTCAGTTTCATCCACAAGTTTCGTTCCAACCATCAATGCCAAGTGAGTTAAATCATCCTTATCAGTCACTTGGTCATCACTGTGTATCTCAAAATCACTGAATCTAGTTGGTATATTTCTCTCCCTATGTGATCTTTGAGGTGCAGAATCTACAATAATGGGTTTTGTTTCAGTTTCAAACATGGGTTTGGCACATGTCTATTTAGAGTGGTTTTCATCTGATTCCAATCCCAATTTTCTTGTTCCAAAACAAGAACATCTCTACTTAGCAACACATTATCTTTAATTGGATCATAAAGCTTGTACGCACCTGTAGGATGATGGCCAATGAAGATTGTTGCTTCACTTTTATTCTGAAGCTTAGTTCTCTTTTGATCTGGTACATGTCGAAAAGCTAAAGATCCAAACACCTTAAAATGTCTAACTGTTGGTTTCTTCCCTGTCCAGACTTCAAGAGGCATTTTCCCTTCAATTTTCTTGGTGGGACATCTATTCAAGATGTAGACTGAGGTTCATACTGCTTCTCCCCATAATTTTTGTGGCAATCCCTTCTCCTTGATCAAACTTCTGGCCATGTTCAATATAGTTCTGATACCACTGTTAGAACCTATGAGAAAGAACGTGATATCAAGAATAATGTGTTGTGTAAAAGTCTCTGTTGTATTCGTTAAAGAGTAAGAGTATTTATACAAAGTGCGTACATGATTCTGTTACAGAAACATAACAGAAGAAAATTTGTCAAAGAATTTTAAACTTGACTTAACCAACTAACAATATTGCATACAAGAAATCAACTTTCATTAAAAATCACCTGAGTTGTCAATTTAATCTATTTTCCATGGTTTAATTCTAACTTATTTTTAAAACAATTTTTTTCGTTAATAAGTGATTTGATGAGTTAAAAAAGTTTAGACTTTCAAAGTTTTCAAAAAATAGATCAGGTAATGATAAAATTATATTTGTTTTGCACGAAGACTTTAACTAACTTTTAATTATTTTTTAGAATTGTACTAGTTCTTAAATTTTTCTATTATAAATTGTTGTTACATTAATTATAAATTTGTTCTTAATTATTTTTTGTTATTTACAGCTTAATTGAAAAGTTAGAAGCTCAACCCAACTTGTTTGGTTGGACCAATCTATCCTATCATGGGTTTGATCTGACCCAACATTGTTAGATGTGGGTTCGACTTTGTCTAACCATTCCAAGCATGAAATAACATGGTTTGATTTAAATTAGGCCTAATATGAACCCAAGTCAACTCTGCTCAAAGTGCACCTAACTCGACTTAGCTTGATGTTGCCCAACTCATCCTGATGTGACTTGACTCGACTCAACTCAATGTGGAACCAAGTTCACTTAATGTAGACCTAACACAACTCAGTCTAACATGGTTATGACTCTATTCAACTTGACATGGGTTTAGCTCGACCTCGCCCAAAGTAAATTTTACTCGACTTAACCAAGACCCACCTTGACCCAACTCAATGTGATAGGCTTGACTTGACATGACCTAAGGTGGGTCCAACTAGGCTTGGCCCGAGGTGGACTCAACTCGACTTAGCTAGATGTTGCCCAATTAAACTCAACCCAATGTGGTTTTGACTTTACTCGATTTGACGTGGCTTTGACTCTACTCGACCTAACATGGACAAAACTTTACTTAGCCTAATATGGTCCCAACTCTACTTGACCCTATGTGAGTTCGACCTCACTCAACCTTACACGACTTGACCAATGTGGATTTGACTTGACTCGGTCGACCTAGGCCTTACTTGACTTGGCTCTACCCAAGCTCGGCCTAACTAGGCTTGACCTTGGCCCAACATCACTCATCCCGACTAGGGTTTGAATCTACTCGAACTAACTTTGATTTGATTCGACTTGGCCTAACATAAACCCAACTTGACTTAACTTAAGATGGGTCTGACTCAATTTAGCATGAGGTGGGTTTAACTGGATTGAGTCTGAAGTGGGCACAAATCAACTTAGCCCGAGTGGGCATGACTTTACTCAGATGAGGGCTTAACTTGAGTCAACTCGATTGGGCTCGACTTGAATCGGCTCAAGATGGGCCTGAGTTTACTTAGCCCTATTTGGGTCCTACTCGACTTAGCTTGAGGTGCGCTCAAATCTATTCGACTTGCGGTGCACTTGATTTGACTCGTCCTTAGGCTGAAGTGGGCTCAACTCAACTCGGGATGACATGGACTCAATTTAACTTAACACAACATGAACCTTATCAATCTTGATTGACTCTGATGCTACCTAGTGTAAGTGGTAATTGCGTTTAGGTATTTCTATAATCTAAAATATATTATCCATACCAATAATTTCTATTACACCTTTTCCTTACCATTCTTAAATATATGTCTTTATATATGTAGGTGTTATCTAGATTTATACTTGATTTTTAAGTAATTTTCTAAATTAAGTAATCCAAGTGAAATAATGAGATAAAATGGAATTACTTAGGATGTGTTCTTTCGGGGTTTTACTATTTGTGATTTGTGATAGAGTAAGTGAGAATTACATACTTATTCTTTTTAAATGATTTATTGATAAATGAAGGAGAGTATTTGAGAGAGATGTGAGATTCTATCTATCCTAAAATGAGGTGATTTGAGAGGATGAAAAGTATAATTACCAAATGATCTTTGGTTTTTTTTTTTTAAATTTACAACCTTTAGATAACTAATAATCATAATAATAATAATAATAATAATATAAAGTATTTAAAAATAATATTAATGAAAAATAATATAACCAATCACATTTTATTTTAAATTAATTACACCTATTAATTTTTTTTATATAAAAAAATCTTTCAAGTTTTATATTAAATTAACTTAATTAATTACATTTCATGTTCTGTTAACGAGAAATATGTAATCTTACTATTTAATCTCTTAAAACATTTTTTTTATCTCTCACAATTAAATTATTCACGAACTCTTATAATTTTATATTTAAAACTCTATTTTCACCTCAAATAATTAAAGAAAAAAACAATACTGTATTTATTAAATACAAGAGATGCGCTCATGAAGAAGGTACATTTTCTAAGCTGTTTTCTTCTTTTTCTTTGCTTTTATTAAGTATTGAAGAACATTGACAAGACACTTTGCTACCAAACCTAATAAAAAGTGCACGAAAAGAGGACCATGTTGATGGAAAGTAAAATCATTATTGGATTCCAAAAATGCTGGTCACAGTTATAAACTATGAACACATTAAATTTGTTTCGCTGTTTCATTTAAGTCATCAAAAAATTAATTTGTTAAGATCAATGAAAGCAAGAGTTACAAATCTGATTTCAAACATTTAGAGTTTACAAATTTGCTTAATTAACTCTTTATTCTCAAATACCATAAAAGATGAGAGTTTTTGTTTAGGTTTATATTTTATTTTATTTTTTTCATCTCTTTTAAATTGTTTTTATTTATACTAGAAATTCTAATGACGATGTCACCACATCTTAGGTCAACAAATTGTCACTTAATACAGTTAATTGTGACATCCCATTTAAATAGAATAATCTATTAAATAAAATATCGCATAGTTATAATAATAAGAAGTACACAAGATGAACAGTGGATCCACTATTACAGTCATCCATCAAATGTATTTAGAAAGGAACTTAGGCATACCACCATGCCATAAGCAAATATAAACCAGGGAATTTAACAGTTTTGCAAAAGAGTTGCTCCTAGAGCAAGGAATTACAAAAAGGCACTAGGCCATAAACTATTCTTGAGAGCCACATATAACAGGTTCAAATTACACAGCACCGTTGCCACCACCAGGTCTACCTTCAACATTTCCCTCATCTGCTCCCACCAATAAGGTGATCATTGCAAAAGAGAAGACAAGACAAGAACATACACAAAAAATGAAAGGGTAAGCTAGTGAAAAATAAATTTAACATATTATAGCAAACATATACTTAAAATCGTTCTCAAGCATGCAGCAAAGTAGGCACTAATTCATGTTATAGCAACCAAACAAGACACTATAACTCAATTATCCGGATAAATATAATAAGATCGGATTCATTGGACGCTTGTACTTGTGGTGACCTCTACTGCTTTGCAGAGCCATTGCCAATGGGTTTCACCCTACCACACACAAGGTTATCCTTCAAGCATCTAAGGCCATTATCCTGCCAAAGACTAGGGCCTCCCGCTACTCTCACCACATAGAATCAGTTTGCTCTACATGAGATTAATTGTTCCTTTAGAGTCTCGAGATACGATCCTTACTTGAAGCCTTATCTTAATTATATACACTACACACCACCATGAGATCTCCCCGCGAGACTCATGGAATTACGCCTATCTCACACCAATTTCATGTTCCTCATACCATAACCACCAGTTTCATTTCAAACATTAAATTCCCATGCCAACACCACCAACTAACAGTTTCATGCCATAACCACTTCCAGCATACCAATTCCAGTTCACATAACTCATACAACTTATGCAAATCCACATAAATCATGTATGTTCGAGATAAGTATCCACGCACAATGTAAACAGCAACATAAATCCTGAACCTGCACTGTTCTCGCTTAAGCGACAACAACTGTCTCGCTTAAGCTAGGCATTCTCGCCTAGGCGAGACCTGTAACAGTGGCACTCTGCGAGCCCTCGCTTGGGCAAGACCAGCTCGCCTGAACGAAATCACCACTCGCCCAAAACTAAAATCCTTCGCCTGGACGAGGATGCGAGCATAGCACACTGGCTTTCCTTGAGCGCTCGCTTGGGCGAGCCATTCTCGCCTAAGCGAGGCAATGTGTCGCTCAAAACAAGAGTTGGTCGCTTGAGCAAGATGCTCGAGCAGCACCAGGGCGAGCTTTTGCTATTCTCGCCTAGGCGAGAATATCAGCTCTCTCCCACTGTTTGACGCATGCAGCACCCAACACAGCCAAGTACAATCCATACAATTCACTCAAAATAGATACAAGCATTTTTAAATCACTTTATGCATACAATAGAAGTAGAAACAAATCACATACTTCAAGACACAAGAAAAAGAGACATAGCTTCCCTTACCTTGAGTAAAACTAAGCTTAAGGGAAATGAAGCACACAGTGAGAGGATAGGAGCAACTTTTTTAGGAGCTGTAAACATAGCGGATAAAACATAGGACGAGATTAGGAGTGGAACCAACTTAAGACCAGCTTAGTACAAGAAAAGGAACCATGAAGGAGCTTAAGTTTCGATTTTTACTTATTAGGAAGTGGTTCGATTCACTTTGAGGGGAACCTAGTCTTGCCCTAGCAGAGCTTCTGCTTCAGCAGAGTATGAGAGGGAAGAAGGAAAGTTTTTGAAAAAGAGACAAAGTGAGAGTAAAAAAAAGCTGGACAAGGTATTGGGGTCCTACAGTTGGACTGGCCTTGGGCCTACGAAAAGGCCAGACCCAAACACATAAGGCTGAAAATAGGACTTACATTAACCTTATTAAAAATGTCATAACAGTAAATAATTCATCATGAATTAAAAAAACAAGTATTTTATTTCTTGAGATTAAAATAGAAAGACAACATTTTAGGTGACTAAAATTAAAAAAAAAATGGAGACTAAAATAAAGTGTAACACGTTTATAAAGAATTAAAACTGAAAACAATTTATAAACATGTGAAATAAAAAGTTATATGTATACAAAATATATTTTTAAGTATTATACTAAATGTTTTTATAATTATTGGATGTCTTAAGTAGGTTTGTGCATCTTCCAATAGTTCGTTCTAGAAATTGTTATATCAATCCTTTTAACATGAAGATAGTATAACTTTTTTTTCGCATTTTATTCAACAGTGATAATAATTTTATTATTATAAAAAATTACAATGTTTAATTAAATGTGTTTTTGCTTTTACTTAAAAAATTGTTTGCAATTAATAATATTTATTATTATTTATTTTTAATTTTTGGAAGTAGAAATATCAAAATATGCGGACAAAAAAAGCTTGTAAAGCACCTAAAAGTAGAAAAAAAATGGCCTACAATGAACTGTACTTATTTTTATTTGTTAAAGTAATAACCTTTGAAAATATAAAAACTCTCTTTTCATGAAGACATAAGGTATAAAATATCACAATGAAGTTTCTCCACTTTCCTATTGAAAACATATATTGAATAAGAAAACAGCATAGAAGATTGATTAATTATTGACAATCATTCTAATACACAATTTATCAAAACAACCATACATTTAAACGACATAAAATTAAATATTTTTTATTTTAATTTCTAATAGTTTATTTTATTTTAATCTTTAATGATGATAGAAGTTTTAAATCAAATAGAGATAAGGTCAATTCATAATATATAAGTAATTGCAAATCTCATTTTACAAGCCAGTTGGTAAAAGTTGAATTAAGCTTAAATTTCACTTCTTAACATGATATGAGAGTCATGTATTAGATCATATCCTGACAAACAGCGGCGGATCATTATGGGTCTAGGGAGGGGCCTTGGCCCCCCCAAAAATTTTGAAATTTGTTTTACAATAGATATTTTGATTTTTTTTATTATAAATATTAGGTATTTTGATTTTATTTTGTTATAAATATTAAATTAAATATTTTATTTCTTTTATAAACATAATAATCAATACTAATAAATAATCAAATATAAAATCAAATATAATAAAGAATATAGATTAAAAAGATTTATCAAGATATTTTTTATTATTTGTTTTCATTATAGATTGTGTTTTTCATAAATTGTTTTCATATTTCATTCTCATCTGTTTTCTTTTGTTTCTGAAAAGAAAAAGATCTATTATTTTTTCTCTTATTTCTCCTTTATTCTCTTCCATCCTCGAGGAAGAAAAGAAGAAGGTAATTCTTTTGTCTCATCTGATAGTGAAATATTAATTCAATAATTTATTTAATGAGCCTATTTTATATGTCTATGTCTTGAATTTCTTACAAATTGTTCTCATCTTCCATTCTTACCTATTTTCTTTTCTTTCAGAAGAGAAAAATATCAATTATTTTTGCTTTCATCTCTCAACTGTTCTCTTCCATTCGAAGAAATGAAGAAGAAGGTAATTTTCTTTTGTCTCACTTGATAGTGAAATATTAGTTTAATAATTTATTTAATGAGTCTCTTTTATATTAATTTCTTATTTTATCAACATAGAAGAAAAAATGATTGTACTGTGTGTTTTTTATAATTGAATTTTAAGTGTGGTTTGATTATCATCGAATTTTCTTTTGGTATTTATGTCTCTCAATTTTTTATTAGATTATGATAAATCATTTTTTAGTATTATTTTTTTTAAATAGGTATATTGATGAAGAATAAAGGAATAAATTATTTAAATAGGTATATTGATAAATCATTTTTGGTATTTATGTCTCTCAATTTTCTTCGTATACTTCATATTTTATTGTGTTAGTGACAATAATGAGACGTATAAATTTTGGATGTATTATTTGGACACCTCCAACAATGTTGGTTAAGATCCGCCACTGTTGACAAAATTTGATTTTGTTAAATTCATTGTTTCACACACTATCGGTCGTTATTGGACCGTCCACTAATGTATAGTTTTACACACAAAAATATGTATACAACTTGATATGAAAGAAGTGTTAAAAGTTTCATATTAATTAAAAATAAAATCCTAAACCCTAAACTTTACCTTATAAATCAATTTTTTAAGAGTAAGTTAAATTTAAATCCACTCCTTAGACAAATATACTATAATGACTTAATATTTTTTAACACAAATTATAATTCATTAATATATCATATAATAATATCATACCGTCATTATATTTGAAAGAGAAAATTGTACCTCACTTCTATAGAATAATTTGATATTATCCCTAATCAACATGAAATATTTTATATTATAAATCTTATAATTTTCTTAATCATTACATGAAAAATTAATTCTTTCACGTTATAAAATATTAAATACATTTACTTTTTTTCAGATATTTTTATAATTAAAATTATTAAAACACAATGTATAAAAATAATAATATTATGTACCAACCGTTTGACTAACTGATCCTTGACTAACTAACTTTTTGATTGATTGATAGGTACCATAGAATGAGTTTATACAACTAGATTGGCGACGATGTGACCCACAACAACATTGTCTACTAACTAATTATGATATTGTTAAGTACCATTTCACTAAAATCAAACCATATAAAAATTTTAATTGTAAAATATATCATATTTTAGTACAATATATTAAATATTTAAAAATTGCCAAAAATTGTTTAAATATTATTTTCATTTATTTTATTAAATTTTCAAAATTTTAAAAACTAATTATTAGTCTCTTTTAACAATTTTATAATTAATAATCAAACCACCTATTTTATTTAAAAATTCAAACATGGATTATGTTGTTAAGTATGTGACTTTTCATAATCATGTTTTGGAACTTTTAATTTAAACTTTTGAGCAGTACATTTATCTTTGTTTTTTTTTAATCTAATGATTAGATAATCTATAATGGACTAAGAAATAAGAATATTTGTAGGAACATCAATATCTGACATGTTATTTATAATAACAATATTAATTAGAGTGATAAAATAATATGTCAATCTTAATCCACTGATTTTATATGTAAATAATCGTATGATAAGAACTCTTATTATTAAACTAAATTAAATATGCTACGGATTATATTAGACATTTATGTACTAAAAATATATGATATGTGTAGTAATCAAAAGCTATTTTGATATTTCATTATTAGAATAAATGTTTGAATAATTCAATTATAGTTAATCAACTTAATCTAATCCTTATAAATCTCTTTAAGTATACAGTAGTAAAAAAACACATGGATCAGTTAATAAAAACTAATAATAATAATAATAATAATATTATTATTATTATTATTATAAAATTAAATATAAATAATTGTTATAATTTTATTATAAATAATTTTTATTTACTTTGTAGAAAACTTTTTAACTAAAAATAATTAAATTTAAAAAATAATCAAATCCTAAAAAATGACTTAATTTAAAAGAACAGTCACTTAAGTTATGTAATTTATAAAATATTTATTTAATTTAAAATAACTTTAATTAAAGGATAAAATTAAAAAATAACTGTAAACACAACAAGCGAATCCTTTTTAGAGTGTAATATTTTTTCGAATATTAATCAATTATAAATTGTCATATAAGTTATTACACTGACTATCTTAAATTTTATTTTAATAATTATTTTTTAATTAATCATGTGTAATAAAACTTCCCTGTTAGAGACTATGGGCATAATTTTTTTACTGGAATTTCTTTTGGGTTGTTGAGACTTTTATAGATAACTCTGGCCCAATCATTGCTCCAATCCTGTTATGCATATTCCTTTAGTGATCTCTTTTTTCACCCCCATATTTTACTTTCTTCTGCATAATTAATAACAAAAGAAATTATTCGACTTATGAATTAATTCATAATTCAACATTTACTTTTAAACTGTGTAATTAAAATAGTTTTTTTAATTTTCAAATAACGTAATCATAAGCTATTCTTTGTATAAAAAACAATTGAATTATATAAATCAGACGTATTTTTTCATAGAAAAAAACATTCAAATTATGTAATTCAGAAGTATATTCTGATTGACATAATTTAATTTTTTTTACTTTTATATAGTTTAAAATTATATAATTTAAAAATATTTTTATAAAATGATAACTTTTAAATTGTACAAAGACATTGTTTTTAGTCGATACACAATAAAACACATACACAATGATAGTGGTAAGGGATGACGGTAACAGGGTCAGTTTGGTTATTTAACCACCCCATGGTAGTGCACATAAAACTTATGGCGTGACAGAAAGAAATGGGCTTCTGATTAGTGACAACATGGCCTAATTTATTAGTTGGTCCTTCTTTTCTCTATTGCTATTTACACTTTCTTTATATAAGTTTTGCGTTTCCCCCTACAAAATTCCTCTTCCCAAATAGCATGTTCTGAAAGTTAATTTTGTAACGATTAAATGTTAAATTCATTCTAAAAAGTGCTATTTTATGAAATTTTAATAACACTTCCGAAAACTAATTATAGGTATCAAATTGTGAGCATTGTTAGTATTAATGTTTTATTTTATAATGAGAAGAGTCCTTGAAAATAAAAGATCTTAATATTCAGATTGAAGTCATGAAGAGCAGAGGCACATGCAGAGAACCCAATTCTGTTCTTCTTTACTCTTTAGAAAGCACATCATAAAAGGGTAAAATATTATCATAGTATGAAGATAAGAATATATCTAATGTTAAAATAATAGGATTAAATATGTTTTTTTTTTTCTCTTAATTTCTAATAAAAATTGGAAATGGTCCTCCTCGAAATTTTGAACTAATTTAGTCTCTCAATTTTAGGAATTTAGTCCCTCCTCGTTTAACTCATTTTTACTTCAATATTAACTGAGGAACGCATATAAAACGTCAAATAAACTTAATAAAATTTTGTTAAAAGAACTAAATTTACTCAATTTTTAAAGACGAGAGACTAAATTGGTTTAAAGTTTCGAAAAGAGACTAATTCCAATTTTAACTAAAAATTAAGGAACTACGAACATATTTAACCCAAAATCCAAAATAATTCGATCTTTCATTACATCGTGTATATGTAAAAATGCAAAAAGTCTATGTTTAATATCAAAATACTCTTTGCATTTGGATTAAAGAATTAACTAATATTTACATAACCAGCCAATGTTGTTGTTTTTTTTAATATTGGTTAAATTTATTTAATTCTACTAACTATACTTTATTTTTATTTTTTTCAAAAGATACTCTTCCTTATAATTCGACAATAAGAGTCCAATAATGTTACTGAAATATATTCTCAATTAATTGGACAGTATTTATTTTTCATAATTATAATGAACTCAAATATTTTTCAGTACTATTTTTCCTTAGATTCTATTTTTTCAAGGGAAATGTCAAGTGCCCTTTTAAAAAAAAAAAAAAAAAAACTCTTTTTATCAGAATGCAAACGAATACACTTTTTTTTTTAATCTGTTAAATGTATACTTTAATGTTTTTCAAACTAGAAAATAGAAAAGTAAAATGGACGAATATAAAATAAACATACAAAATTTAAGTAAAAATGAAAGCTTAGAATAAGTGTAAGAAAAATGTCATTTGAAATTAATTTTTAGAAAAGTGATTTAATGAAGTCTTAGAGTATGTTTGGTAAAATCGACTGATAAATTGTAGCTATTAGCCGATAAGTTTGTAGGTGATTAAAAAGCTTATTAAACTAGAAGTATTTAATAAATTAATTGATTAAATAGTTGTTAAATATAAAATGACATAAAAAAATACAATTAAATGAAGTTTTTTATATTAATGAAATTTGTGTCTATTTTATAAAAAAGTATCATGTAATTATAATTTGTATTTTAAGATAATTAATTTCTTTTCAAATTTTTATCACCTCTATTTATTTTCGAAAATCGCATAATATTTTTTTATTTAGACAACTTATTTCATTTAAATAAGATGATATAACGAGTATTAATAAAGTTTAACTTTTATTTAGTTTTGAAATTTAAAATATTTTATTTCTTAATTTAAGTTACTGTGATATTAAATTTATTTTTTAGTAATACCATGTAATAAAAAATTAGTTGCTTGGATTTTTCGTAAAATATTGTTGTGTCAATTTATAATGTTAAATACCTTTTAATATAAAGTATATAAAAGTTAAAAATAGTCCAACAAATATCACAAATAATATAATAATTAATCATTATCATAAAACTAAAGTAAATAGTAGAAGGTAAAAGAATTACGATAATAAAAAAATATTAAATGGTAAAATAATAATATAATAAAATTATAAATTAAAGATTAGAAAATAGCTTTTAAGCTTATTAATTGAACTTTTTTTGACATAAAGTTTTTTAATATACTTGTTAATAAGTCAAATTATCCTTTAATCTAATGAAATAAACTTAAAATGAACTAACAAAATATTCATACCTTTGTTTAATTGTTTTTCTTTCTTTATCCCTCTTAAACAACCTATATTAATGTAAATATTAAATTAATTTGAAAGGAGAGGCACTTTGGTCAAAGTATTTTAAAGTAATAAAATTTTCCGCTTTTGTCACAAATACTCACTCTCCCACATACCACCTTCTGTGATGCTCTATATAGTCGTCACTCACCTTTATTTCCTTTCCAAAAACAAAATCCATGTTAATTTAAATTAGAATCCTTATATATTTTATCACACTTCCATAGTCAACACGCTTTTTCTAATGTTAGTGACTCAAAGTTCTTATAAGAAAATTCATTTCTTTATCTGTTGTTTCTAAAATTGTAAAAATAATATTTTTTTTCAATTATATTTTTATTTTTACTGCTAAGGTGACTTAAAAATCAAAATAATAGACAATTTTATATTAAAAAAAATAATGTTACCGAGGAGAAACATCCCAATAAATGGTTTAATAATGAAGCACGAAGATTTTGCTTACCCCACACGCTTTCTCTCCCACAGAAATTCATTTTTCCGATCGTAACCCTCGAACACTACAATCCTATCCTTGACCATGCAAACAAAAACAGCATATTCACAGAACAAAAACTCACAACAAGACAATGTTAAACAGTTGTTTATCCTAATGTTTTAACTCCTTAAATTAATACTTACGTTTAAATTCATTCAATTAGTTTCGACAATATCAGTGCTTTCCAATTCATTCCAGAACCCTCTTCAGAAATCCCCAAATGAATGTTACTGCTGAGGCGTATTATAATAAATAACCATTTATGAATAAATTATTATTTAATATAAATAGTAAAATATGTTTTTAACTTTTAAAATTTTATGTTATAACAGTTGAAACTATCTTAGATTAAGAAAAGAAACTGAAGCATCTTAATAAGAGCATTAATGATGTCATAAATGAAAGACTTTCTAATTTAAACACTAAGCAACTGATGGAAAAGAAAATTAAAAAAACATAAAACATAAAATTATTTTGTTTTCTCAGTTCTCTTTTGGCATAAAATTAAACAAGAGACTATGATCCTCTAGAAGTCATCACCATCGTAACCGAGATCTTCTTCAACCTTCTGCGCCGCATCATCAGCAATCTTATTTTCCAGATACTCAGCACCCTCCACAAGCGCGACTCCACCTAGAACCCCAGCGACCGCACCCACAGCCAATCCCGCCCCCATTCCACCAAACTTACTCTTCTTTTTCTCCTCTTTAGGCGCGTACCCGTACGCGCTGCTCCCCTGCCCATACGATGCCGTTTGCGGAGGCGCATTATAACCATACCCACTCTGAGGTGGCGCACCATAACCCTGCTGTGGCACACCGTAGCCCTGCTGCGGTGGTGCACCGTAACCCTGCTGCGGTGGTGCACCGTAACCCTGTGTAGGCGCATTGTAAGGATACCCACTTGGCGGCGCCGCCGAATAATAGGCGTCCTGTGGCGGAGCACCGTAGGGAGGGTACCCATAGCCTTGCGGAGCAGGAGAATAATCCCTAACGCCGTAAGCCGGCGCTTGGTAACCACCGGGTGGAGGATAGTGAGGCTGCGGCTCTCTGATGGTCACGGTGACCTCGATTTTCCCTTGTGGTCTGCCGGATGGACGCTTCAGCATGAGACTGCGGCTCACGCGCTCACCCATTCCGGCGTCGTTGAGAATCTCGGAGAGCTTGAGCTTAGCCGAGCCGATGAGCGGCTTGGTGTCTTCTTCCTCTTTGACGGCGTGAACAACGTCGATGTAGAGCGTTTGATCTTCGAGGGGCTTTGGCGGTACCGGAATTACGAGAGTCTGATCCCAATTGGCCTCGGTGTCACCGTTCTCGTCCACATGCGTGGAGAGCTTGTTGCCGGGTTCCACCCAAACGACGACGTACGGACGGTTTTCACCGTTGCGCCAGTTCACGTTCTTCAACCCACGCGCCGATGAGATTTTCACTTCCACCTCGTAGCGAGAACCCATTTCTGACGTTGCAACTGTGAGTAATTTTGTTGACTCGTAGGTTTTGGTTCAGAAATACAAGAGACTAGTACGATTTTATAGGAGAGTTTGTTTGGGTTCTTTCGTTTTGCCACTGCTTTCCCATTTAATTACGACTTTGCCATCGTGGGGGAAATTGACAAATGGAAAGGTTCTCTGTTTCGGGCATGGTTGGTGGGCGTATGTGCCAGAAAAAGGTATCTTGGATATGGAAAGAAACAAAGAAAAATACAAGTTTACTTTTAAATTAAGTTTCTGGAAATATATATAATTACAGTATTAGTTAATTTCTCTACTTTGTTTACTTTTTTTATTGGGATAAAGAATTTTGATGTAACATCTCGTGTTATAATTGTTTTATTAGTTAAAGAGTTTATAATTGAAACTATACAAAAATAACTATATAAATATAATTTATGTATTTTAGTAAAATATAAGTCTTATTTAAAAGAACATGGAATATTCTATCATGAAAAAAATCATACATAAATAATTTTCACTAGAACTAATTTATTACTGCAATCTTTCACTTATAACGTAAGAAAATACACGATCATAATAAAGACAAAATTCTAAATCAAAATAAGTTAGTATATTTAAAAATAAATAAATTTATAACATGATAAAATTCTAAATCAAAGTTAGTATATTCAAAAAATAAATTAATTTATACATAGGACAAATAATTAATATAAACAATCAATTTCAAACAATTAATTCACTACACACCATTCTCTATATTATAAAATTTCTATCTCTGAGAAGATTTATGTAGTGAATTTGATCAAGATTATTTTTAGTATGAATAAATTGTAAACCTAATTAAGACTTAAAAGTTAAGTCATTCATAATATCAATAATATTATACAAATAAATATGAGATTTAAAGAATAATATTATCAAGGATTAACCCTAACACTTAAAAGATTAGGAGATGCAATTCAAATTTGTAGAACTCTTAATAGACGAGAAAAGAAATAAAAATAAGTGCCACAACAAATGAGTTTTGATAAGTCTTGAAAATTACCACAATTAAGAAATACAAATTCTTGATAAAATAAAAAATGGTTCAGGAAAGAATCCTGACAAAGAATTTCTTTCACTTCAAATAATAAATTTTTAGATCTTTTATTTAAACTCAAACAATTAGACATTGTGTTCTCATTTCAAGCAAATAATAGTAACACCTAAGCCTCACATGTAATTACATCTTCATTAAATGAATCACCATCTTTTGTAAAGTTTTTTTAACTGTACTGTATGTCCCATCGGTCAGTCGGCCCAAGATAATCCTAAGAGGCCCACCGGTCTTACGGTTAAACGAACAGCCACGTAGCATCGTTAAAGTATAAGACCATCGGTCAAACGGATAAAATACAAGACCATCGGTCAAACGGTTGAACATATAAGTCATGACTTAACCATATTCATATCCATCGGTCCGCCGGTAAAGAAGCAGCGATGGACCTCCTAGCCTGGAGGGCCCGTCGGTTCATCGGTACAACAACAGCGATGGACCCTCTAACCTCGAGGGCCCATCGGTTCGTCGGTAAAACAGCAGCGATGGACCTTATAAAAGCACCTGTCGGCTGATCGGTAAAACACAGATTGTTAGTCTGTTGAAAACATAACGTCATAAACCCAGCCAAGCAGCCATCGGTCGCACGGTTAAATAACTAAAGCCAATAATTATCGGTTAAACGAGTCAATAATCTTCATTAGGGGGTCATTGGGCCGTGATTAAGAAACCCTAATTACAGGCCCATGTCGAAGGCTATAAATAGGGCCCAAAGGTAGGTTGGTGAGGATCTTAATTTCGCATTTATTACAGCTGATATTCTGATACACCGACCGGCCCTTTCTGACTTAAGCATCGAAGTACTTTAGACAGGTACCCCGATCGTCATCCCAACCGATCGAGCTAAGGAGTGGATTTCGCTGAAGTTTCTGGAGAGGAGAAAGGTAACGCGAAGTGAAGAGGTTCTTTTAGTAGGCTCTTGGTCCCTACCCCGAAATATTTTGGCGCCCACCGTGGGGCCGAGCAGTCTTCTTTGAGAATATACCCATATGGTGACCACGAGGAACCGAAACAGCAACATGGACGGAGGAAGAGTGCCTGATGATCAAGCGGACACTAGAGAACTGATAAGAATGATGCAGCAGGGATGGACGAGATGCAGAGGAATTATGAAGCGCAGATGCAGATCTTACGAGAGGAGAATGCCATCTTAAGGCAGAAGGAAGAGGGAATCCCGTCGACGCCTATCGTACCCGACCCAAACAGGTTAAGTCGTGTACAGCAGCACAGGGACGCCGAACGGGTAGAGAGCCGCCTCCCCCCTACAGGGCATGAACAATCACATCCAGCTCGGATTGAGAAGACGCAGGCTTCAAGGGGAAATCCGTCACGCACGGTGGCGGAGAGCTCAGGGGCAAACGACGAGGGTCGCCCATCGCGCCAACCGATCCCCGCGTCGGGATCTTCCCCCTTTACTTCGTATATTTTGGAGACGCCGCTATCGGAGAAGTGGAAAATGCCGACTTTTGACAAGTACGACGGCACGACCGACCCAGACAATCACATGCGGGTCTTCATGCATCAGATGATGTTTCACGCCGTCAGCGATCCCATCTGGTGCCGAGTCTTCTCAACTTCGTTGACTGGGGAGGCATTGGAGTGGTTCTCCGAGTTACCGACCGATTGTATTGACTCGTTTGCCACTTTGAAGGCAAGGTTCAGCACACAGTTCGCGCCCCTGAAACCGGCCATTCTGACGGTCGACAATCTGGTGAACATCCGACAAGAGGATGGGGAATCACTGAGGAGTTACCTTGATCGGTATAACCGAATGTCGGTCAAGATAAAAGGTCTCAGTGACGAGATTGCGCGACATCACTTCTCTTACGGACTCCAGCCGGGAGTTTTTGCGGACAAGATAAGCCGTAAGAAGCTGCAGACGATGGAGGAGATGAGGGAACGCGCAGCCAAATTCATACAGATGGAAGATATGCAGGAGTTTAGGGTGAAGAAGAGGGAGAAGGAGGATGCTGCGCTCCCAAAGCCGATCGCTCCTAGACCGAGCAAACCTGTAGCCCGACCCACCGAAAGGAAGCCACCAAAGTTCACAACCTACACTCCTCTGGCTGTTCCCCGAGCCAGGATCCTGCAAGAGGCCTTCAGCGCCGATTCGCTCCCAGCGATTAGGAAGAAGCCTCCGCCACCCGATGCCGACGGGAGTAAACATTGCCAGTACCATCGGACTATCGGGCATACCACCGAAGAGTGCCACACGCTCCGCGACAAAATAGAAAAGCTCATTCGGCAGGGACACTTGAAGAAATACATTCGGCAAGATCGTCCCCCGCGGAGTCCGGTGAGGAACCGAAGCCCGATGAGAAGGGTCCCCCCGGCCCGATCGAAGAAGAAAAGAGAGCCCGAGCGCGAGAAACGAAAGAGAGGACCATCCCGGTCACATCGGAGTCCAAGAAGGAGCCGCAGTCGTAGCCATGAGAGACCCCTGAGGGGTTATATCAATACCATCTCCGGAGGGTTCGCCGGAGGAGGGTCAAGCTCCGCAGCTCGAAAAAGGCACGTTCGGGCGTTGAAGTCGGTTCATCTGGTCGAGAAGAAGATCCGCTCGATGCCTCCCATCATATTCACGGACGACGACTTCAAGGCGCCCGATCCTGATCATGATGACCCGATGGTCATCTCGATAGAGGTGGCCGAGTATGGGATCGGGAAGGTGTTGGTCGATCAGGGAAGCTCTGTCAACATCCTATACTGGAAGACTTTCCAGAGGATGAACCTCTCCGAGGACCTGATCGTACCATACAATGAGCAGATAGTAGGTTTCTGGGGCGAACGGGTGGACACGAGGGGATATGTGGATCTTCGTACGAGGATCGGCTCGAGGAAGAACGGCCGAGAGGTAAGGGTTAGATTCCTTTTGGTTGAAGCTAACACTTCGTACAATGTATTGCTAGGGAGACCCTGTTTGAACGCTTTCAGAGCGATCGTGTCTACCCTTCACCTGGCCATGAAGTTCCCGTCGGACAAGGGGACAATATGCACGGTACATGCAGATCAACAAGTCGCCAGGCAGTGCTATGCTGCAGGATTGAGGATCAGGCCTCACAGTCGTCCGCGTAAACAACACCGATCAGAGGTAGCGATGACAGACCTAGACCCCCGGACGAATACAGAGGATCGGCTGCAACCAGAAGGAGAAACCAAGGAGATCCTGATCGGAAGCCAACCTGGACAGCTCACGAAGATCGGGGGAGTCCTGAGCGCGGAAGAGGAAGAACTCCTCGGCGCGGTGATCCTAGAAAACAAAGATCTGTTTGCATGGTCGAGCGCCGATATGCCAGGCGTCCATCCGGATGTGATGTCCCACAAATTAGCCATCTTCCGGGAAGCTCGCCCGGTCGCTCAGAAGAAAAGAAAGATGGGAGAAGAGAGAAGGAAGGCGATCGAGGAAGAAGTGAGAAAGCTAGAAGGGGCTGGATTCATCAGGGAGATTAAGTATACTACATGGTTGGCGAACGTGGTCATGGTGAAGAAAACGAGCGGGAAGTGGAGGATGTGCACGGACTTCACCGACCTCAATAAAGCCTGCCCGAAGGACGCATACCCGTTGCCCAGCATCGATCGGCTGGTGGATGGAGCCTCTGGGCACAATTATTTGAGCTTCCTGGATGCGTACTCTGGGTACAACCAGATTCCCATGTATGGCCCAGACAGATCCAAAACGGCGTTCATAACAGATCGATCAAACTTCTGCTACGAGGTCATGCCGTTCGGTCTGAAGAACGCGGGGGCTACCTATCAGAGGCTGATGGATCGGGTCTTCCGCGGGCAGATCGGTCGGTCCATGGAGGTGTATGTGGACGACATGGTCGTGAAGTCGCAGACTGTCGAGGACCACGTACGCGACCTCGGCGAGGTCTTCCACCAGGTGCGCAAATATAATATGCGTCTCAACCCAGAGAAGTGTGTCTTTGGGGTGCCGGTAGGGAAATTTCTAGGCTTCATGCTGACTGCCCGAGGCATAGAGGCAAATCCAGACACGTGCGCTGCTATCGTTGAGATGAGAAGTCCTAAAAACTTGAAGGAGGTTCAGCGGTTGATGGGGCGGCTGACTTCTCTGGCACGTTTTCTACCCAGGATGACGGAGAAGGTTAGGCCGATCCTGAAGATCATGAAGAAACAGACTACTGAGAAGTGGGATGATCGGTGCGAGGCGGCATTTCAGCATATAAAGGAGATTATCAGCAGTCCACCAATAATGAGCCGACCGGTGGAAGGACTGCCTCTGCAGTTATACCTGTCGGTATTAGACGACACGATCAGTGCGACCGTAATACAAGAAGTCCCGGAGCAGCGACCTGTTTATTTCATCAGCCGAGTTCTACAAAGTGCAGAAACGAGGTATCAGCTGATAGAGAAGATAGCCTTGGCGCTATTAACGGCCGCACGTCGGTTGCGCCAGTACTTCTAGAGTCATCAGGTGATCGTCCGAACCGATCATCCCATAGCCAAGATACTCCAGAAGCCCGACTTAGCTGGTAGAATGATCGCCTGGTCAGTTGAATTATCCGAGTTCGGTCTCAAGTACGAACCTAGAGGATCTGTCAAAGGGCAGCATTTGGCCGACTTTGCAGCCGAACTCCACGGACCGATCCCTTCGTCAGAGCAAACGTGGATTCTCTTCGTCGATGGGTCGTCGGACAAACGAAATGCTGGAGCAGGAATCGTCATTGAAGGACCGAACGACTTCACGGTGGAGCACTCCTTGCAGTTCAAGTTTAAAGCCTCAAATAACCAGGCGGAGTATGAAGCGCTGATTGCCGGGTTAAGACTAGCAAAAGACTTGGGCGCGATGAAGTTGAAGTGTAACACTGATTCGAAGCTTGTGGTCGGACAGGTGCAGGGTGAATATCAGGTTAAGGATGATTTATTACTCCAGTACTATCACAAGGTTGTTGAAGCCATGAAAGAATTCGAAGAGGTGACCATCCATCACATCCCCCGAGCGGAAAACGCCAGAGCCGACAGGCTATCTAAGCTAGCAGAAGGAAAAGAGAAGGGCCAGTTGAAGACAATTATCAGGCAAACCTTGACGAGACCGTCAGCGGGAGAATGTGCTGCGACGGATCGATCGGCCGACTGGATTGGGGAGGTGCGAGAACTTCTAAAGAGATGCGAGGCCGGCGAAGAGACCAGACCGACTGAGAGAAGACGAGCACTCCGGTTCGTGATCATTGGAGAAGATCTATATAAGAGAGGCTTCACAGCGCCGCTCCTCAAGTGCTTATCAGCAGACGAAGCGGAGTACGTCATGAATGAGGTCCATAACGACATTTGTGGAATGCACACCGGTCGGAGGACGATGAAAGCGAGAATACTCCGAGCGGGATATTTTTGGCCGACCATGGAACAAGACTGTGAATCCATGATACGCAAGTGTGAAGGATGCCAAGCCCATGGAAATGATGTGAAGAAGGCTCCGACCGAGTTACACAGCTTAACAGCTCCATGGCCGTTCGCTCAATGGGGCATGGATATCGTCGGACCTTTCCCGGTTGGCCGAGCGCAGAAGAAATTCATACTTGTGGCAGTGGACTATTTCACGAAGTGGGTAGAAGCAGAGGCATTGGCTAACATAACCGCTCGGCAAGTTCACTCCTTCGTCTGGCGCAACATCATATGCCGTTTCGGCCTCCCTCACACGATCATCACCGACAACGGCCGTCAGTTCATCGACAAAAAACTGAGGGACTTCTATAAGCAGGTAGGAATAAGACACGTTACCAGCTCGGTCGAGCATCCCCAAACCAATGGCCAGGCTGAGGCCATGAACAAGGTTATAGTGGCTGAGTTGAAGAAAAGGTTGGGAGAAGCCAAAGGAGCATGGGTTGACGAGCTGCCACAAGTCCTTTGGGCCTATCGATGCACGCCGCATGGGACGACCGGGGAATCTCCCTTCAACCTGACGTATGGAACAGACGCCATGCTGCCAGTCGAGGTAGGGGAGCCGACTCTTCGGCGGGAGATGCAAGATCTCGAGGTGAATTGTGGACGACTGCGCGAGGAATTAGACTGGACGACCGAGCGAAGAGAACGAGCAGCCGTGCGAGCCGAAGCGTGCAAGAGAATGGTGGCAAGAAGGTATAACGCAAAGGTCAAACCAAGAAGCTTCGTCAGAGGAGATTTAGTTTGGAGAAAAACCAATGACGCGCGAAAAAAGTCAACACAGGGAAAGTTAGCACCAAACTGGGAGGGCCCGTTCCGCGTGACCGAGAGCCTGCAGAACGGAGCCTATCAGCTGGAGCACTTGAGCGGCAAAGAAATACCCAACACATGGAACGCGTCACACCTCAAAATGTATTACAGTTAACTATGAATAAAATGAGCGTTTCATGCAACTCCATCTAACAATCTGACCGACGGGGCTCCCTACGGGACCCAGGCAAAGCCTGACCGATCGAGACAGGGACTTCCAAGAGGAAGTCCCGCTCTGTCAGCACCGATCCTAGCGATCTAATTACCCTACGGGTAAACGAGTGACACGAGCTGTCTTGGTCGATCGGGGTATAACACCAACGATCTAAAAAACAAATTGAACGCGCAAAGGTCAACCGTACAGAACAGATAATCAAGATAACAAGAGTTTAAAGTTTGCGCGCCGGTCGTCCGGTCAGTTCAATACTAAGCGCAACCAAACAGAATTAACAAGTTAAACAATTACACGGCCGATCGCCAACGCTGGGAAACAACAAAAGTACGGCCGGTCGCCAACGTGAAGCAATAAACGAACGAAAGCAGGAAAGAACTAGCAGATGAAACAAAGAGGGAGCTAAAAATTTACATAAGTTTGTCAAAAAATAACCTAATAACCGAGCGAACGCGATCAATCGAATGGTCGATCGGGTTCGATCGGTTATATCAAAATGTACAAGTAAAAATAAAAATAATCTTATACAGGTGGGTCATTGACCTCGTCCAGTCGGTCAAACACCCTCTCAACCTTCCCGTCAACCACCCCCATATGCACGTCGAACCGGTCGGGAGAGCAGTTATAATAAAAGACCGCCAGATCGACGGCACTTTGGAATCCCGCCTCATATTGAGCAAATACCTGCTCGTCGGCCACTCCCAGCTCGGCCTCTAAGTCCTTTGCCTTCTTCTGCCAATCTGAAGCTGAACCGGCGGCGGCCATATGCTCCAGAGTCAGATCGTCGAAGCGTCGCTGGAGCTTGCGTAATTCTTCAGCGGCTTCACCTACCTTTGCTTGCTCCGCCTTTGCTCGATCGTCGGCAGCCTTCAGTAGTCCAGCACACTTGGCATGCTCAGCCTTAATGTCGTTCAGCCGGTCGAACTGCGTCTTTAGGTCGGCCGCCAATGCCTTCACCTCGTTGAGCTCAGTCTTGGCCGCCGCGAGCTCCTTCTCCAAGTTCTCTATCCTGCTCCGGTCGGGGCGAGGAAACTTGGTATATAAGGCAGCAAGCCTAAGGGCAAGCTCCCCGGCGGTTCTAATGGCTTCCTCTTCGGACACATCCTTCAGAGCGTCCGTCACTCGAGGTCCCAGCTGAAGGGAGACCTCTTCGTCAAGGCGGACATCACCGCCGAGGAAAGCGCCAGCGAGGGAACCAGACGTCTCCCCTTTTTTCTGTTTCTTAGAAGACCGACCGGTAGGGGAGTCGTCCTTCTTTGATTTTTTGCCTTTGTCCGCAGCAGCAGCAGCGCCAGAGCCGGGAGGCTTCACAATGAAACGAGGCCGTGAGACGGCACCCGAAGCCCCGGTCGGAGCAGTGGCAGCTGGAACTCGACCGGTCGAAGGGGCTGCAGGGACGGTCTGAAGCGGCACCACCTCCTCAGCGGTGTCCTCTCCCCGTCGTCGAGTCTTTGCGCGAGCCAGAAACTCGGCGTTAGGAGCGGTCGTCCGAGCCATTATATCTGCAAAACAGCAAAGTAAATAAGTTAACTGCGATCAATTTAACGATCGGTAATATCAGAACAACTAACCATAAACCGCCCTCGGTAAGTCCGGGGAGCGGAGGCATTGGATCAGCGGCCGCGGGGGGATCTTGTCGGGCAGGGTCTTGAGGACGGCCAGGTCAGCCCGCTCGGCCGGGGTCAACCGCTCTTCAGCCCAAGCATCAGTAGGAGGGGGGAATGCCGTCCAGTACAGCGGAAATTTAGGACGATTCTGCTTGTCGAAAATATATCTCCTCCCCTTGCCAGGAATCGCAACCTTAAAAAATCCGGTCTTGAAACCCTTGTAGGAGGCGAGATAGAGGGTGAGCAAACTCTTGTTCGCCCCGAGGAACGAAACCCAACCCTTAGACACCGTCGATCGAGTCTTATAGAAATGAAGGAACAAAGGCATGGTGGGAGTCAGGCCGGCCGCCCGGCATAGAACGTCGAACGCTTGCATAGACGCCCACGCGTTCGGGTATATCTTCGTCGGCGCGTACTGGATCTGGCGGAGGACTGCCATCTGCCAATCGGCAAACGGCACAGTCAAACCCAAATCATGGAAAAGGCAGGCGTACACATAGAAGAAATCTAGCTTCGCCTCGCCCTTCCCGTGGCACACTCTCTCGTTGCCGGCACATATTTTGACTCGGAGGAGCCCATCCTCTACTTCCTCGCTGAAAATCCTGGTCCGCTCGACCAGATCCCCCAGGTCGTTGCCCCATCGAAACCTTGTCGCGAGTGTGCGCGGCTCATAGGGGGCCCAGTCATACCCTGATATCTCTGGCAGATCGGCTTCGTCCCCCTCGTCGCGAACATCGATGCCTATGACGTCCCCGCTCTCGTCAGAAATAGCGACCGGCTCTTCCGCCTCAACGACCGGTGGCTCGGCTTCAGAGCTGCCACTTAGGAGAATTGGGGAACCTGTCGCGCTCGACACTCCCCCGAGCGAAGTTCCCGACTCAGACGAATCAAACAGGGCGGAAACTGACCCGACGCCCCCAGACCACCTGACCGCTCCACCCGACAGACCATCTGAACCTGATGCGCTGGAAGACATTTTTTACCTGCAAGCAAGAGAAGACGATCGGAGAATCGGCTAGAAAGAGAAAGGAAAACGTGAAAATAACGACAGCCACACAAACCTATTTATAGGGGGGACCATGTGACACGTGGCAACTCCAGAACCCTACGATCACATTCAGATCGACGGTCCATACTTCGCGACGCTTCAAATCATAACTGTCAGGCACGATCCACGAGGCAACATAACCGTTGAGAAACGCCGGCAGTCAATCGGCACCACGATCTCGGTAAAACCTCCTCGCTTCATTTCCATCGCTCAAGGCTGGGGGGGCTTGTGTACTGTATGTCCCATCGGTCAGTCGGCCCAAGATAATCCTAAGAGGCCCACCGGTCTTACGGTTAAACGAACAGCCATGTAGCATCGTTAAAGTATAAGACCATCGGTCAAACGGATAAAATACAAGACCATCGGTCAAACGGTTGAACATATAAGTCATGACTTAACCATATTCATATCCATCGGTCCGCCGGTAAAGAAGCAGCGATGGACCTCCTAGCCTGGAGGGCCCGTCGGTTCATCGGTACAACAACAGCGATGGACCCTCTAACCTCGAGGGCCCATCGGTTCGTCGGTAAAACAGCAGCGATGGACCTTATAAAAGCACCTGTCGGCTGATCGGTAAAACACAGATTGTTAGTCTGTTGAAAACATAACGTCATAAACCCAGCCAAGCAGCCATCGGTCGCACGGTTAAATAACTAAAGCCAATAATTATCGGTTAAACGAGTCAATAATCTTCATTAGGGGGTCATTGGGCCGTGATTAAGAAACCCTAATTACAGGCCCATGTCGAAGGCTATAAATAGGGCCCAAAGGTAGGTTGGTGAGGATCTTAATTTCGCATTTATTACAGCTGATATTCTGATACACCGACCGGCCCTTTCTGACTTAAGCATCGGAGTACTTTAGACAGGTACCCCGATCATCATCCCAACCGATCGAGCTAAGGAGTGGATTTCGCTGAAGTTTCTGGAGAGGAGAAAGGTAACGCGAAGTGAAGAGGTTCTTTTAGTAGGCTCTTGGTCCCTACCCCGAAACATTAACCAATTTAGTTCTTGCTTTTGTCATAGACCTTCATAAGCCTTGTATTGGATATTGGTTTTTCCTTTGATCTTGAATATGGACTTCATGATTATAAAGAGTTTCAGCATTGTTAATGATTATATCTTCCTTTATTAATTTAGTAAAGTCTATATAATCTCTTAGTTGAATCCTCATTTAATACACATTAATACAAAAGATTAAAAGACTTTCTTCCTTGAAAGTAATTCCACTTTTTAAATTGTAGAACATTTCCACTCATCAATATTTTCCAAAACCAACATAATCATTTCATTTTGAAAAACACCTTTCTCGCTGAGCGATACTGTGGTTCGCCCAGCAAGTGGATATTGGTAGAAAAATCTCTATAAATTCACCTAGAGAGGATTGTGCTTGCTCAACGAATAAAACCTCTAGGAATAATTTTCACAAAAAATTTCCATTGAGTTTTATCAAGCCCAGTAAGTGAAATGTCTTTGTTTTTTTTGACTTTCATTCAAATATTCTCCCTTAACAAGAGGATCACTCGTCCAACGAGTGAGTCCTCCCTTCCCTCACTGAATTCACGAATTATGCGTTTGTTCAGTGAGCGAGACACTAGCCTAGTGAATCTGCATAATTCATAATTCATAATTCATATCAGATATATGAAGTTGTTCCATTGGCCTTAACAAGTATTTTTCTTCCTTCTCACGAGTCAAATAAGGTTATACAAGTTCAAACCAATTAAACCATATTCACATGTCCTTAAAACAAACTTCTCTTCAAATCCCAAAAACATATAATTTTTTCCTCAATCACCGATTTAACCATTTCACCAATTCACATCTATTAAATAAGCAAAATCACATCATATATAAAATTCAGTCACTCTAAATAAAAAAAATCACCAACAATTTCATTCAACAATGCATTCTAATTAAATATCTTACTTCTCTTAACTAAGTATGATCACAAAATCTCTTCTACACTTGTGTATCCCTAATCACATATGAAACAATATTTGCATAAGAAAAGCTTAAATTAATGATATAATCATACCCTAATAAACCTAATCATACAAAGATTCATTTATAATTTTGAGTGGCACATGCAACCTCAAACTTCAAACTTCACACACGTAAGACCGAAACCAAAAAGCTCTAAAAAGAATAAAAAAAGAATGTACATTGTTCAACAAATTAATGAGATAGACACCTAAACCTTGTCGTAAGAATCTTATATTTTAATCTTCAAACAAGTGAATAAAACAACTTAAATTGTTTTTAAGAAATGAATTCGATTTAACTGTTTTTTTATACTAAAATTTTGTAATTAATAAAATAATCAACAATTTATTATAAAAACTATTTCTCATCTATAGCATTTTTTACCGTCTTATATTTCACAAATTCAAAATTTTAATTACATATTATTTAATTGGTTTTAATTAATTTTTCATTTTTAAATGTATTTGAATAAAATAAAATAAAATATTATACATTTAAATTTCTTACATCAAACAAGTAACTTTATTTTTAAAAAAATATCAAATAAAT
Organism: Vigna unguiculata; assembly: GCF_037176805.1. NCBI lineage: Eukaryota > Viridiplantae > Streptophyta > Magnoliopsida > Fabales > Fabaceae > Vigna > Vigna unguiculata. Next base: position 43,473,822 of record NC_140795.1, on the reverse strand, counting down.
AAATTATTTTCTTAACTTATCCATCTAAACACACTATTAATGTATTTTATAAATATTATTCAACAGCTCAAAAATAATTCATACACGTAAGATTTATTGACTAATGTATTTGGTATATAATTGTGACGAAAAAAAAATTTCTATTTAGTTATTTATTGCAGTATACTTATAAGAATTTAGAGGCAATAATTTATACACTAATATATCATTATATTTAAAATATTCACATTTATATATATATTTACAATGTTATATACTTCCTATATCCACATTGTTTAGTACATTTTATATTTCCTACACTAGAAGAGGAAGAAGGATTATTTATTTACAGTTTCCCTCTCATATACGGTTTATCAAACAGGTGGAGGGAAAAGGTTATGGATAGGATTCACTTGGATTGTTGGGGGTAAATAAAAGGTAACTCCGATTTGTCCTTCGATGACAATCGGTGCATTCGGAGCAGAGAGAAAAGTAATGGTAGAGTTTCCCGTTCCCTGAAATGTTACAGAATTATTCACTACATTGGTTTGCCATGCATTTCCCGGAAAAACAGCTACAATGTCGGCGAAGAAGGGATCAGGCGTGTTCGGAGCAGCCATCTATGATAATGTTATAAAATTTTGTTTTTCGTACACAATCAAAAGAAATAGGGAAGTGAGACAAATATCACAAAAAAAAATAACATATCATAATAAAATAAAATGAAATGAAAATTCTTCCAATTCCATAAAACGGGATCTTTATTATACTTTTATAAAGATATTGATTAATTTTGTAGTGACTAGTCAGGATAAATGAGCTCATGGCCAACAAAGTAACTCAAGAACATCTCATCTTGAGTAATACTAACTCGTTTAAATCCCCAAGGTCATACCTCCAACTACAATAATCAAATCTTCATTTATCGTAAAATTTATTTCAATATTAACCATTTAATTATTTAATTAAATAAACATGATCGATGCATAATTAAAAAGAAAAATAATATATATAAATAATTGAAGGGGACCAGTATATAACTGGAGATATAAATAAGTAAATGGAAGTAAATATAAATAGGATCAGTACTCAATTAGAGATGAATATAAATAAATAAATAGGAATGGGAACTAAATATAAACTAGAATGAGGTTAGGGACACCTCACTTAAGGTAAATATAGAGATAAAAATAATTATGAACAGATAAAAAAAAATAATTAAAGTAAAAATAAAATGATAGATATCTCCTTCCCTTACCTTAATTATTGTGGAAAATATACCAAGGTTGTACTGAAGCTTTGATGATATATATTATTTTTTTCTCTGTCGCACTTTCTCCTCCTATTTCCTAATAACCTTGATTCACCTCACTAACACTCTCTGTTTCCTTTATCACGTTCACTACTTTCCCACTTTCACCCATTTACCTCTCACCCCTATTTATATGTCTCAATGTAATGATTACATATAGTTTAGTTTTAACTAGGTTTGTAATTACTATTCCCGTTTGATTGCCTTTGAATTCTTGGTTACTGATTTTTTTTTCTGCATTAAATGCTACATCAGAAACAGATAAGAGTTGTTGTTGTGCAATCTTATCGCTGATTTGTTTTTTATACATATAGAATGTTAATTCTTGATAATCAGTAGAAACTTTAAAATAATTGGTGCCTACTATTAGACGTGTAGTATATATATATATATATATATATATATATATATATATATATATATATATATATATATATATATATATATATATATATAGTATTAGTTAATTAATCATCTATAATTATAATTGCTTTATTTACTTATAATTATAGATATATCATTATTCATAATATATATATATATATATATATATATATATATAATTTTTTTTTTCTTTATCTTTTATATATATATATATATATTTTTTTTCATTTTAAATGTTTATTATCATCGTTATAGTATTACTTATTAATTATTATTATTATTATTCTATATATATATATATATATATTACTATCATTATTTCTAATAAAATAAAACATTTTTAAATAATGTGATATTAATAAATTGTATTATAAAATTTATGGATGTTACAATTCTTCCCTTCTTATAAAAATTTCGTCCTCGAAATTTTGCTTTTATTTACTAAAATAAATGAGGATAAATTCCTCGTATTTTTTCTTCTAATTCCCATGTAATATCTGCATTAGCTTCATTCCACATGACCTTCACTAGAGGGATTCGTCTGCCTCTCAATTCTTTGATCTTCTTGTCCATAATCTGTATAGGCATTGCGTCAAATGTAAGGTTATTCTTTAATTGTACTGTATCAGGTCTTATCACATGAGTTGGATCAGAAATATATTTTCTTAATTGAGACACATGAAAGACATTATGGAGATTGGAAAGGAATGGAGGTAAGCAAATTTGATATGCAACAAGACCTATTTTTCTAAGAATTTGGTAAGGGCCAATAAATCGCGGAGTGAGTTTCTTTGATTTCATAACTCTACCAATTCCAGTGGTTGGTGTTACTTTCAAGAATACATGATCACCTTCTTGAAATTCAAGAGGTCGTCTTTTCTTGTCAGCATAACTTTTTTGTCTACTCTGAGTTGTTCTCAATTTTTCCCTAATCATTTTGATTTTCTCGGTTGTATGTTGAATCATGTCAGGACCCAACACTGAATTTTCACTGGTCTCAAACCAACACAAAGGTGTTCTACATTTCCTTCCATATAATGCCTCATAGGGTGCCATACCTATGCTAGAATGGAAACTGTTGTTATAGGTGAACTCAATCAAAGGCAGGTATCGATCCCAACTATCAGAATTTTCTAACACACAAGCTCTCAGCAAATCTTCCAAAGATTGAATGGTTCGTTCGGAGTGTCCATCAGTTTGGGGATGATAAGCTGAGCTAAGGTGAAGCTTGGTACCTAAGGCTTGATGTAAACTTCCCCAAAATTTTGAAGTGAATCTAGGTATACTATCCCATTTCCATTCAGGTATATCTAAGGATTGTAGCATTCCCGCTGGCTTTTGGTGTTCTATTTTAGCTTTTTGACAAACTAGACATTTTGCTACATATTGCGCCACTTCCTTTTTCATTTTGGGCCACCAAAACATTTTCTTGAGATCTTGGTACATTTTTGTTGTGCCCGGATGTATGCTTAATTTGCTTTTATGTGCTTCTTCTAGAATCATTTCCTTAATTTCCTCATTATTGGGTACACACATCCTGTCCTTAAATCTTAAAGTTCCGGTTTTATCTATTCCAAAATTCTCCCCACCCCTTTGACCTATCAATTTCTTTTTCTTATTAATTAACTCATCACTTTCTTGTGCCTCATGGATTTGCTTTTGTAAATTGTTAATGATCTGAATGGAGTTTAATTGCATTTTATCCTGGCTTAGGGTGACCGACAAATTCATGTCTCTAAATTTTTCTAACAAATTCATTTCATGAATCATTAGTGAAGAGACATGTAAAGATTTTCTGCTCAACGCATCTGCCACTACATTTGCCTTACCTGGGTGGTACTGTAATTCAAAATCATAATCTTTCAGAAATTCCATCCATCTTCTTTGTCTCATATTTAATTTTTTTTGATCAAACAAGTATTTTAGACTCTTATGATCACTAAAAATTTCAAACTTTCCACCATAAACATAATGTCTCCATATCTTAAGTGCAAAAACAATGGCAGCTAGTTCTAGATCATGGGTTGGGTAATTTTTTTCATGTGTTTTCAGTTGTCTGGAACTATATGCCACTACCCTTCTATCTTGCATAAGAACACAACCTAATCCCATTTTGGAAGCATCACAAAATATAACAAAGTGTCCAGTAGGATCAGGTAATGCTAAAACAGGAGAAGTGGTTAATCTTTTCTTGAGTTCTTGAAAACTATTTTCACATTTTTCTGTCCACACAAAAGCTTGGCCCTTTTTGGTGAGTTGGGTTAAAGGCAAAGCTATTTTAGAAAATCCCTCAATGAATCTCCTATAATATCCTGCCAAACCGAGAAAACTGCGAATCTCAGTCACTGTTTTTGGTGGTTCCCATTGTAAAACTGCTTCTACTTTGGTTGGATCTACTGACACTCCGTTATTGGAAATCACATGTCCTAAGAATTTTACTTCCTCTAACCAGAATTCACACTTAGACAATTTAGCATACAATTTCTTTTCTTTCAAGATTTGCAAGACAATTCGAAGGTGTTCCTCATGTTCCTCAAGAGTCTTAGAGTAAATAAGAATGTCATCTATAAAAACAACCACAAATTGATCTAAAAATGGATGAAAGATCCTATTCATGTAATCCATGAATATTGCAGGAGCATTGGTCACACCAAAAGGCATCACTTGATATTCATAATGACCATACCTAGTTCTGAAAGCAGTTTTTTGTATGTCTTCTGCTTTTACTCTAATCTGATGATATCCGGACCTTAAATCTATCTTAGAAAATACAGAGGCTCCTCTCAATTGGTCCATCAAGTCATCTATTCTAGGAAGAGGGTATTTATTCTTTATGGTGAATTTATTTAATTGACGGTAATCTACGCACAACCTAAAACTTCCATCTTTCTTTTTAACTAACAAAACAGGGGCTCCCCAAGGTGACACACTAGGACGAATGAACTGTTTTTCAAGTAACTCTTCTAATTGTTTCTTCAATTCTGCTAATTCAGAGGGTGACATCCTATATGGTGCCATAGAGATTGGTCCAACTCCAGGCATCAGATCTATGGAAAATTCAATTTCTCTGTTAGGTGGTAAACCAGGAATATCATTGGGAAAGACTTCAGGAAAATTTTGAACAACTGCTATATTTTTCAACTCAACTTCCTCTTTTATTTCCATAGAAGATAATAACAAGTACCCTCGAATTTCATTCCTTAAAGGCTCACTTTTTGAATTGGTAGGTGATTTTAGAAGACTCTCAGAGTTTGGAAATATCACTGATTTCTTAGCACAATCCAAAAGGACTTGATTGGAAGATAACCAGTCCATACCTAAGATTACATCTAATTGAGATAAAGGTAGACATATTAAATTTACAAGGAATTTTGTATTCTCAATGAACAGTGGACAGTCTAAACAAACTCTATTGGTTATTACTGAGTCATTTGTGGGAGTTGAAACAACCAAATTAGTTTTTAGAAAAGAGGTCGACATATTAAGATGTTGAACACAATGATTGGAAATGAATGAGTGAGTTGCACCTGAGTCATACAGTACATTTAAAGTTTTTCCTTTAATAAAACACATACCTTGAATTAGATCATGGTTTTTAGCAGCTTCAGCTCCAGTCATGGTGTACACTCTTCCTGTTGTGGTAGGTCTTGTCTTGGTTGCAGTTGGATTGAAATGTGGCTTCTGTTGTCCACACTCAGAGAATATGTGACCAGGTTTCCCACACTTGAAACAGACTGGTCCTTTAAGGTGACAATCTTTAGCATGATGACCTTGTCCGCATTTAAAGCATCTGATATGATCATATACAGGTCTACTAGAATTTCCTGATGAAGATTGGTTGGATTGGGTCCTCCATTGTGGGCGATTGTAAGGTTTTCCCTCATTGCGTTTATTTTTATTTGTTTGGGGTCCAAAATACTGATATTTTGATTGTTCTCAAAATCTTCCAAAAATCTACACTTGTGAATAAGCATAGGAAAATCAGCAATTTCTAGTATCCCTACTGCTTTTCTCAACTCATCTCTAAGTCCATTTTCAAATTTTATACATTTCATCCTTTCCTCTGGGTGATAAAAGAAAGTAGAGTATTTTCCTAATTCTTCAAACTTGGAAGCATATTCCCCTACAGTCATACTTCCTTGCTTTAACTGCATGAACTCTATTTCTTTTGCTCTCCTCACATCATTAGGAAAATATTTTTCTAAAAACCTTGTTCTAAATACATCCCAGGTAATAATTATTCTTCCTCCTTCAAGTAATCTCCTGGTACCGTCCCACCAATATTCGGCTTCTCCTATTAACATAAATACAGCATAATTCACCTTTTGGTTGTCAGCACAGTTCATAACAAGAAATATTTTCTCCATTTCTTTAATCCATAATTCAGCCTTTTCTGGATCATATCCTCCAGAGAATTGTGGGGGTTTGTTTCTCCTAAATTCAGCTAATCCTTGTGATTCATGGTTTCCTTCAGGTCTTTGATTCCTCATTAGAGCAGCAGCCATGTCTCGGATAGCTTGCATTGCTTCAGTTAATTCATTGTTTCTTCTAATGTTTGCCATCTGGAATTATATGAGTTAGAGAGAAAAAAAAAATAATGAGCACATTTCACAGATCTCGCATGAAACGTCGCTCTGATACCATCTAATGTGACGAAAAAAAATTTCTATTTAGTTATTTATTGCAGTATACTTATAAGAATTTAGAGGCAATAATTTATACACTAATATATCATTATATTTAAAATATTCACATTTATATATATATTTACAATGTTATATACTTCCTATATCCACATTGTTTAGTACATTTTATATTTCCTACACTAGAAGAGGAAGAAGGATTATTTATTTACAGTTTCCCTCTCATATACGGTTTATCAAACAGGTGGAGGGAAAAGGTTATGGATAGGATTCACTTGGACTGTTGGGGGTAAATAAAAGGTAACTCCGATTTGTCCTTCGATGACAATCGGTGCATTCGGAGCAGAGAGAAAAGTAATGGTAGAGTTTCCCGTTCCCTGAAATGTTACAGAATTATTCACTACATTGGTTTGCCATGCATTTCCCGGAAAAACAGCTACAATGTCGGCGAAGAAGGGATCAGGTGTGTTCGGAGCAGCCATCTATGATAATGTTATAAAATTTTGTTTTTCGTACACAATCAAAAGAAATAGGGAAGTGAGACAAATATCACAAAAAAAAATAACATATCATAATAAAATAAAATGAAATGAAAATTCTTCCAATTCCATAAAACGGGATCTTTATTATACTTTTATAAAGATATTGATTAATTTTGTAGTGACTAGTCAGGATAAATGAGCTCATGGCCAACAAAGTAACTCAAGAACATCTCATCTTGAGTAATACTAACTCGTTTAAATCCCCAAGGTCATACCTCCAACTACAATAATCAAATCTTCATTTATCGTAAAATTTATTTCAATATTAACCATTTAATTATTTAATTAAATAAACATGATCGATGCATAATTAAAAAGAAAAATAATATATATAAATAATTGAAGGGGACTAGTATATAACTGGAGATATAAATAAGTAAATGGAAGTAAATATAAATAGGATCAGTACTCAATTAGAGATGAATATAAATAAATAAATAGGAATGGGAACTAAATATAAACTAGAATGAGGTTAGGGACACCTCACTTAAGGTAAATATAGAGATAAAAATAATTATGAACAGATAAAAAAAAATAATTAAAGTAAAAATAAAATGATAGATATCTCCTTCCCTTACCTTAATTATTGTGGAAAATATACCAAGGTTGTACTGAAGCTTTGATGATATATATTATTTTTTTCTCTGTCGCACTTCCTCCTCCTATTTCCTAATAACCTTGATTCACCTCACTAACACTCTCTGTTTCCTTTATCACGTTCACTACTTTCCCACTTTCACCCATTTACCTCTCACCCCTATTTATATGTCTCAATGTAATGATTACATATAGTTTAGTTTTAACTAGGTTTGTAATTACTATTCCCGTTTGATTGCCTTTGAATTCTTGGTTACTGATTTTTTTTTTCTGCATTAAATGCTACATCAGAAACAGATAAGAGTTGTTGTTGTGCAATCTTATCGCTGATTTGTTTTTTATACATATAGAATGTTAATTCTTGATAATCAGTAGAAACTTTAAAATAATTGGTGCCTACTATTAGACGTGTAGTATATATATATATATATATATATATATATATATATATATATATATATATATATATATAGTATTAGTTAATTAATCATCTATAATTATAATTGCTTTATTTACTTATAATTATAGATATATCATTATTCATAATATATATATATATATATATATAATTTTTTTTTTCTTTATCTTTTATATATATATATATATATATTTTTTTTTTCATTTTAAATGTTTATTATCATCGTTATAGTATTACTTATTAATTATTATTATTATTCTATATATATATATATATTACTATCATTATTTCTAATAAAATAAAACATTTTTAAATAATGTGATATTAATAAATTGTATTATAAAATTTATGGATGTTACAATAATGCTATCAGACTCATACAAATTAAAAAGTTTAAAAATAATGAATAAATAATTAGTAAATTTTAATCTTAAATTTAAGCATGTCATTATAGTTCTCAATATAAATTATTAATAAAATAATAAATACAAATATTTAATTATATTCCGTCTATAAACAATTCAATGCAATAATAAAAGAAAGAAAATTGGAATAGACCAAATTATATTAAAAGCTTAATTTTTCATAGGTTCGTTTTGTCACCCCACACTAAAATAATGTTAATTTTAATGTATCTTTCTTAATGAAAGTTATAAAAACCTCCGGTAATGAATACACCTATTAGAGGTCTTCTAAACTCCCGGTAAATTTTAGAGATTTTATAAAAAAAAAAAAAAAAAAAAAAAAAACTCCTGTAAAATTAAGGAGGTTTTTTTGGAAACCCCAAAATTTTATTTCCTACCCATTATTTCAAATTTCTTTTTATTGTCATGCCATCTCTTCATCTCATTTTTTCTTTTTTATCCCACCAAACACGTGAAGTAGCAGCTTCAATTTCTCAATCATGATTTTTATTTATTGCACCATGCTTTTGAATTTGTTGCATGATTTCTAATACATTTTCGTTGAAAGGTGAAATTCTTAGTCAGTGATCGGAAATGTCGATTATTCTTGGTCGATCACCTTTTGGGTTGATCATCTTTGAATGAATGACATGATTGACCGATTACAAAATAAGGGTTACAGTAACACTTATCTAATAATAATCACAAATCAACCTACTAATGTTGATTAAGGTATGATTAGACTGTGATTAGGTCAACAAAAAGGTAAAAAGTCCATAACAACTATTATAAATAAAAGTCTAAAGTATGGTTGGTCACACACATGCATTACAACACTTAATACCTTCTTCATCAGTCACTTGTTGACTTTAGCATAGGAGTACCTTTACATGTATTCTCCAAAGAATGTGAACGGTCGACAAGACATACAATTTGAAGATTAGTCGGAGGAGAAGACGTCCAACGAATCTTAAAAGATTAGCATCTTAGAAGACTAACAAAGTAAATACTCGCTCTTTCTACCCAAAATAAATCTAATGAATCAATTCACACAATTCTATAGACTTTGAATATAATGATAATAACCGGGGAATTAAACTTGCATTCAATGGCAAAACAAATTCCAGAAAAAGAAAGTATTCAACCAATGACCAAGACCTTTTCTTGGTTCCCCAATGAAAAGAATGGTAACATCACGTCCAAACAATGCCTTGGGTGCTTCTTGTAGCAGCCATAATGGGCACAACTGATGTTTTTAAGTAAAAATAAACATAACAATACAACATTTTTCTTTTTTTTTTCTTTTTTAATCTAACGTCAACTAAACATATTCATAGAAATAATATTATTTAAACTATGGTCGTTAGTTGTTAGAGATATCGCAAGTAGAATATATAAATTTTATTTAAATTAAACAAATAATCATTTATTAAAATTTGTGATGCATCAATACTCTAATTTAGGTCATGTATCCGTGTTCGACACATATCTGTATCAAATATTTTTTTATATTTATTAAGAAATATTTAATCTACAAGACAATAGTATCTTTTATGATGACAATAATTTATAGTCTTTTGTTTTAATAATATTTAATATATATAATTTTAACTTGAATTCACACGATGTCAATCACATATTTATGATATTTAAAAAAAATTATATACTTTTATATGCATATATCAAATTATATTATTTTCAAAGTAAACATTTTAACATCTCAAATACATATAATATCGTATCATATCCTATGTAACTTTCGTAATTGTGTTTCATAACCTAAAACTAAAACTAACATCGTCATGAAATTATTATAAATAACATGATCACAAATATATCTATAGTAAAAGAAAAAAATGTTTGTTTCTGTTTCGAACAATACTTTAAACCATTATTCTTTGTATAATAATCGTGACAAACACGACAACTGAGGGAATACAAAAAGAGAGAAATATGCAAAGTGTACACGCATCAACCACGGTAAAACAACAAAAGAAAGAAAAAAAAAGGTTTAGAACAAACAACCATTAATGAAAAAGAAGAAACATTTCCTCTACTTTTTTTTTTTTTTTTCATATCCGTTAGGCGAAAAGTTATTATTCTCTAAAAATCATCTTCATCATATCCAAGATCATCCTCAACATTATCTGCCACGTCATCAGCAATCTTCTCCTCCACAAAATCAGCACCCTCCACCAGCGCGACTCCACCTAGAACCCCAGCTACCGCGCCCACAGCCAATCCTGTCCCCATCCCCCCAAACTTACTCTTCTCTTCCCGCGGCGCGTACTCACTCCCATGCCCATACGACGCCGTTTGAGGCTGTGCATACGACGTCGTTTGGATCGCAGAATGGTAATAACTATTATTATCCTGATGAGACGGGTACCCATAGCCCTGCGACACAGGGGAATAGTCGCTTACACCTAAAGGAGGCGCGTGATACGCATCCTGCGTACGATAGCCACCACTCTCTCTTATAACGACATTAACGTCCACATTCCCCTGGGGTCTTCCCGAAGGGCGCTTCAGTGAGAGAGTGCGGGGTACGCGCGCTCCAACTCCAACTTCTTCAAGAACTTCAACTAATTTGAGCCGAGCCGAGCCGATGATCGGCTCGATGTCCTCCTCGGAGCCGGCGTGAACCACGTCGACATGGAGCGTCAGATTCTCAAGAGGCTCAGGAGGAAGAGGAAAAACTAGGGTTTGGTCCCAAGTGGCTTCGGTGTCGCCGTCTTCGTCGACGCTGGTGGAGCACTTGTTCTTAGCGTCCACCCAAACGACGGCGTAAGGGCGGTTCGCGCCGTGGCGCCAGTTCACGTTTTTTAAGCCACGCGCTGACTCGAGCTTCACTTGGAGTTCGTAGTGGGAAGCCATGAGAGTGAGTGAGTGAGTGAGTGGAATTGGAAAGTGGGAACGAGAGTTTGTGTATGTGTTGTGTGGGTTTTATAGGTAAGTGTTGGACGGAAAGTGTTTAGTGTTAACCCTTAAGTTTTAAGGCTAATAACACAATTGCCATTAAGTAAAGTTACCAAGGTTGATTCTTAAATTTAATTATATGTGTTAAATTAATTTATTTGCTCGTTTAAAATTTAAATAATTTTACTTTTGGTCACAGGATTTTAATATTAGCGTTTTATGTTCGGTAATTTTTTTTTTAGTTTTTCTAAATGCCCAAATTGCTTTAATAAAAAAAATAGTTTGTGTTTTATAATATTTTTACCATTTTATAATTTACTGTATTGACGTGTAATAATAGTAGTTAGATATTTATCACTATCACTACAAATAACAAAAGTAGCATTTCAACACTGAAAGCAACAAAATAACTGTTACACACAGAATGCATATATTTATCAAATGTTAACTGTCAAAACCATTAAAAGTAATCTTTTTGGTTGAGTCACCCAAAACTTATTTAAACTTTTAATATTTCTAACTAGAAAAAGATATACTTTTAGTCTTTATATTTTTATTAAATATGGTTAATTTTTTCTTCACTTTTCCCTTTGATAAATTTGTTTGTCAAACTTTAGGAGATTTTGTGAAAGTTTTATGAAAGCAAATGTTTAAAAACTCAGCAATTCAATTCATGCCGTACCACTATGTATAAAAGTTAAATTAAAATATTTGTATTGATCGAAATATTATACATATAATAATAATAACTAGGTATTAAAACAACGTCCTAGAATCATATTCAGACACAATCTAAACTTTAAAAAAAAAGTTTGAAATTAGAATAAAAGAATTCTATTGTATATGTGTAACAATAACTTAAAAACATTAATTCATATGAATCTCTTGGTGAAAGATCCTAAAGAGTTAACTGACTGATCAATTGTTATTGGCGAATAAGGACATTCAGTTATTCAAAGAATTTTTAGCGATATGACATGTTTAACTATTTTAAATATTGCTTGGTGAAGATAGATTTTGAATCAATTAAATAACATTATTAAGGTATGATTAAACCGTGATCAGACCAGTGGTAATAAAAGTTCATAGTAAGTACTATAAATAAAATGATAAAATGTCATGGTAAGGTAGTTGAGTTACATTACTATAACATTTGATATAGTTTATACTTAGACCAATATTGATTTAAGCTTCGAAGTGCCCTCTACATATACACCCCAAGCATTTTGGACGAATAAAATGACACTTGATTGAGGAATGAAAGACTGAACACCCCGAATTGGAAGTGCCTGATCGGATCTACAGAAACAGTTTGGCTTCTACCGTGAGACTCAAACTCACAACCACAAGTTTATGAGTGAAAGGTCATACAATTTGTTATCATCAAGAAAGATTTATACAAAAGAGGGTTTCCGATCCCTCTCTTGAAATGTATTTCCAAAGATGAGGTTGAATATGTTATGAATGAGTGTATATGCAGCCCTCACTCTGAATGGTGATCAATGTGGGCGTGTATTTTGAAAGCCGAGTACTTATGGCCGATGATGAGGGTCGATTGCTTTGAATTTATTAACAAATGCATCAAAGGCCAAGAATATGACAATGACTTACCTACAATACAAATTATAAAAAAGTTGTATAATTACTGATTGAGTTCCTTAATCTTTTGATTTAGTTTAATTTGGTCCCCTTATTATTAGTTGGTTCAATTTAGTACCCTAATTGCATAAAAGGGTTCAATTTGATCATCTCAGTTAAGTTGAAGTTAACACCATGTCCGTACAGGGCACGTGTCAAGCTGTGAAATTTTTTATTTTTTTTAATTTTTAATTTTTTTTCTAAAATTTTATAATCTGCCATGTGTTAAGTTACTGTTGTACCACGTGACAATTTACAATCATAACACGTGTCGGTGGTAATAGTTTTTTTCAATTTAATCATCTATTTGACTTTTTGGTTCAATTTAGTATCTTATTTTTTAAAATGATATAATTTTGTCCTCTCCAAATTGAGATCAAATTAGTAAATAAGCTTAATTACAACTTATATATACATGTTAAAATAATTGTTTTTAATATATACATCAAATCACTTCACCTAAATACTCAAATTATTTTATTTTTTACATTTTTATCTTTGTAATTTTTTACACTTAAAAGTTTTTTACACGTAAAAAATAATTTGAATATTTAGGTGTAGTGATTTGATGTATAAATTCAAAACAATTATTTTAACATGCGTATATAAATCATAATTAAACTTATTTACTAATTTAGTCTCAAATTAGAAAGGACAAGATGTGATCGTTTTAAAGAATTAGAATATTAAATTAAACCACAAATTTAAATAGAGGACTAAATTGAAAACAATTGTTATCATTAACATGTGTCATGACGGTAAGCTGACACGTGACATGTGTCCTGTACATACACAATGTTAACTTCAACCTAGTAAAGAAGACCAAATTGGACCCTTCTAAATAATTGAGGTACTCTAAATTGAACCAACCAACAACAAGAGATCAAATTGAACTAAACCAAAAAATTAGGAGACCAAATAAGTAATTATACCTAAAAAAATAATGTAACAATATAAAAATTTAAATTTAAATTTTTTAAAGAATAAAAATGAATTTTTATTAATTTTAATTAGATAATGCAGTTAAATAAATGACTCGTTCAAATAAAAAAATATACAACCTTAAAAAATACATAAAAATATTAAAAATTTAATAAAAAGTACATTTTAGATTGAAAATTGTAATAAGTTAGGACATATGGTTATTGGGATTACTGAATTTATATAACTTAGGTTTATCTTGAAAAAAAAAATGTTGGTGGATACTATTAACATATGGTTGAACTAAAAAGTTGATGAGATATAGCTGGGGACGAATGTAACGTGGGAAAGAACATCTTGGGTGGGGAATATATAAAACAAGGAAAAAAATTACGAATGTAACTGTGTTTGGTGCCTTCAACCTCACTTTTCACTTCATTATTAGTTACACCATTATTCTTCAACGCGTCCAGATATTTTTCCATTCTCATACTTTCTAATTTAAAATGGATAATTTTCTTCCATTACAAAACTCACATTATTATCCCTTTAAAAATTCGATGAAGAAAACATATAACCAACTCTTTTCCACTAGGTTTTCTCATCGTATTAATATAATTTTAAACCAAAATTATTAAAATAAATAAATTTTAAAAACTAGGTCCTTCTTGTATAACTTTAATTCAAATTAAATTATACTAAAGTTATGTTAATCTTTATACGACTTGAATTCAAATCAGAAAGGAGAAACAAAGGAGAAAAATTGTATAAGGACAACACAATTCTCTTTGAAAAAGTTTGAAATTGTATTATGTAACATAATTTTTTTACAATAAAGCCATCTTATAAAAGTACGACTTACTTGCATACACAAAATTTTTAAATCAAACTATATTTCCATAATTTTTGTTTAAAACTACACTGATATGATTAGAAAAACAAATCCTATGGTTTAGTTTAATTGTATTGGAACATGATATTTTTGTAATGGATGATGACATTAACATGCATGGTTTGCATCGAGATAAGGAATAATATAATAACTTTGAATAACCACACGGAAAAAACACGGTATTATGTTGTTTTCTGGGGAAGGGAATCACTTGTCAGGTCAATAGGGACCGCAGCGTGCTTCTATTTATTTGTTTCTTTTTCTTTTTATCTTTGCTTACTCAATAAATATATTGATGTTTTCTTCCTTATATGCTTTCCCTATGATTTCAACCAAATTGACTGCTATACAAAGAAAAAAAGACATCTATATCTATATCTTGATTATTAAATTTTGACAACTTTTTTTATAATATGATGTGTCATCTTTTAAGTAATTTTAAAATATTAAAAATAAAAAAATAGAAAAATGAAAAAAATATTATCTAAAATTATAAAAAAAAATTGTCAAAATTTAATAGTTAAAATTTATTTTCCAAAAAAAATAGAAAAGAAAAAATGAAGATTAACTTTGGTCGAATGACAAAGCACCTTTTTGAGGACGAGTGAGGGTAAAGAAGATTACATGCATGATTTGTCTTGAAGTTGGAGATTGGATTAGAAGTCAAACTCAGTCATTTATTGAGATTCAGATTTGGTGAGTGCGATGCAATGCAACCATAGATATAAAGAGAGAGAAAGTTTGTGATTGGGTTTTTGTTCGGTGGTTCAGAATGCTTTTAAAGTTTCTTCACAAATGGTAAGAAACTTTCAAATTCAAATCTTTAACATATATTTTACTTATAATTATTATTGGACAATTATTATTAAACATAACTATCCAATAAATAAATAAATAGTAACATATTACAATAAAATTATTAAATATTAATCAAGTTAAAAATTATATTATATTTTAAAAGTTATTGATATTTAAAATAATTTTTATTTTAAAATAGTTATAACTAATTTGTGTGAATTGATTTTTAGCAATTAAATTTTTGACTACCTATTAATATTGATTTTACATTAGTATGTGATTTTAAATTAGACACTAATATAAACCAATAATATATTACTTAATACTAATAGCTAAAATTTTGATAATCAATATTAAAAACCGATTTATATCTTATTTCATAAATTAATTATAATTTTTTATTGATAACGAAATTATTTTAAATATAAATAATTTTTATTTTATTAAATGTAATTTAAATTAATGATATAGTGATTAATTCTTTTTTATCTTTAAAATTAATTGATATTTAATAATTTTTTTATTGATAGAATGACTAAAATTATTTAATTGTCTAAAATTAAATGTAAAGTTAAATTTGTAAAAAATTAAAGTGTACATGAACAAAATTATATAGAATAAAAAAATTAAAACCTTTACTTTTGCAAAATATTTTGTACAAAATATTTTTTATAAAAAATATTTGTAAATTTTATAGTTTTACAAAAAATAATTATTTAGAAACAAAATATTATTAATTAAAACTCTTAAAAAATTTAGTAAAAAATATTTCCTTATAAATTTTATAATAAATTTACAAAAAATTTTATAAAAAATAAAAAATTCATATATATTGTAACATCCCATTTAATAGTTTTTCACACTATCAAATAAAACATTAAATCATGATCAAACATAGCAGTTAATAGAGATAACAATCATATACATATAAGTATATAAAGCTGATACAGTCATCCAAAAATACTACACAAAACCCTCCTGACAAGAGTAGTAATACAGGGAGGAGATCTAAACTACAAGTCCCAAGACTTGGTAGAATCTGGCCCAAAAACTAACACAGCACCCAAGCAAAGAGTCAGCTCCTGTTCAACAGAGGGGTATCATCATCAAGGCTCGGCTCTGTTCACACCAACCGTAGGTGATCATTGCAAAGGAAAAAAAAATACAAGGACAGGCAAAATAAGCAAAAGGGTAAGCTAACTGAATTGAGAGAAAATGATACAATTCACAAAGCAATTATCAATCATAACACACAACTCAAATGCATAGTTCTAGACTCGATATCCGGATTGTGTAAGCGACATTGGAGCTCTTGGTGGCTTGCACCTGCAACGGTTCCCAGACTCTGCAGAGTCTGGACACAAGGAGTCTTCACCCGACCGTTCCTAAGGTAAGTCTCCTTCGCGTCTAGGACTTGATCAAGTCCAAAGACTAGGACCTACTGCTACTCCTCACGACATAATCCATTCTACTCTATCTGAGCGTGAATGATTATTGGAGTTTCAGGATACCAACCAATATGGATTCCACACGTCCTTACACACACTTAACAATTCCACATGAATTTCCCTTGAAATTCCATTCCAAACACAACTCCTCATGATACATACTCATCCAATTTCACCACACAACATATTAATAATGACGTTCTAGGCATATGAGATACTAAATGCACAAAACTACCTTAAAACATACAATATCACACTTCAAAACAGAACTAAAGCATCCCACTGCATCGACTCTCGCTTAAGCAAGACAATCTAGCCCAGGCGAGAGGTCATCTCGCTTAGGCGAGTCAGTCTCGCCTGAGCGGGGCTCTAACAGTGGCAAAAATTAAAAACTGGGCGAACTCTCGCTCAGGCTAAGCTGGCTCGCTTAGATGAGATTGTCTTCTTGCTTAAGCGACCTCAGTTCGCCTAGGCAAGACTTCGCACAGGATCAGGGGTGGGTTTTCTAGTGTTTTCGCTTGGGCGAGAGCCACCCGCCTAGGCGAAAATACCAGATCACTCATTGTTCCCACATGCAAGAGCATTGTATTCATGGTAGAATTCGATCAAGCAACCACACATACAATTTTTAACCATCAATTTAACACTCAGAGCTTGAATAAGACTCATCAAACATGATTCATGGGTTTAAGTAAGAAGAATTTTCAGTTAGCTTCCCTTACCTTTTTAAAATCACCACAAGCAATACTCTATCAAAAGGGCACCTCAATTCCACAACCTAAGGGGCTGAAATTCATAAAATCAGAGTGAGTACAGGACCCTAATTCGATTTTTGGTAAGCATTGAACTCTAGAAATTCCAAAAATTGGAGAGAATTGAGGAAAACCAAATTTGACTTACCAGGAGGAGAAGATGACTCAGCTAGAGGAGAATTTCTTCTTCTGGTTCCAGGTCTAGTAGCTGTAACAGAGGGAATGAGTGATTAGAAAGGGAAATTTTGAGCTCCTATTAGAGAGAAGACAATGTAGTTGGTTCAGAGGAAGGAAAACAGTGATGGTGGAATGTGGTTCTGATATATGAGTAGGAGGAGGAAGAGAGTGTATAGAGAGGGGAGGGTTAGTGGGTTCTCTCTCTCTCTCTCTCTCTCTCTCTCACACACACACACACACACACACACACACACACACACACACACACACACACACACACACACACACACACACACACACACACACACACACACACACACACACACACACACACACACACACACACACACACACACACACACACACACACACACACACACACACACACACACACACACACACACACACACACACACACACACACACACACACACACACACACACACACACACACACACACACACACACACACACACACATTATTAAAAAATTATTAAGAAAACCTAAATCCATAATATCTCTTGGATATAATTAAACTAAATTCTCCTGAACAAATTTTAGAAATTAAATAACATTTTAATAATTAAATTAAAATTTGATTATTTTAATGTTAAATAATAATAATTTTTATTACATAATCTTGTTTCAATTACTAATTAAAATAAATATGAAATAACAAATCATTACGTATTTTAATTATTAATACTAGAGAATATATATATATATATATATATATATATATATATATATATATATATAAAATAACAAATAATAAAATTGTTATTATTATTATTATAATTTTAAAAATAAATATAAATAATTTTTATAGTTTTATTGTAAATATTTTTTATTTATTTTATATGTAGTTTTATATCTATAATAGATGGTTAAATTTAAAATCCGGACAATTGAAAGAAACTATTAAATTTTAAAAAAAATGGTAAAACTGATAATATATATATATATATATATATATATATATATATATATATATATATATATATATATATATATATATATATATATATATAAAGGAGATTCCCTCTTGTGTGTCCACATTTCATAATTCTAACTTTATCCTTTATAATTTAATTATTTATTAAATTTTTAAAAATTAACGGTTACTTCTACAAGTTTTTATAAAATTATTTACTTATCTCTTTTTTCTTTTTTTCTCTTACTATTCATCAACAGTTATTTTTCTCTTATTTTCTCCATACATTTTACTTTATTTTTTATAAATATATTTTTATTTTGTTTATTAATATAATTCAAAAAATGCATACACACAGGCGCTATAGCACATGTGTTTACACTAGTGTATATAAAGTCAACAGTAAAATGTATAAAAAAATAGTTAGATAGCAGTTATCAAATATTATTTTTCTTATATATAATTAGCGAATACACAAGTGTTGTCGCACATGTGTGTACACATTTTTATGCATGATATTATATTAGTAGGTGATGATAATATAATGTTTTTAAGTTAATATATAAAATAAAATTATATTTATTAAAAATAAAGTAATATCCGTGATATTATATTAGTAGGTGATGATAATGTAATGTTTTTAAGTTAATATATAAAATAAAATTATATTTATTGAAAATAAAGTGAAATATATAAAAAAAGATGAGAGAATAACTGTTGATAAATATAGAAAAAGAGAAGAAACAAAGATAGACGATTTTTAAAAAAAAAAACTTGTAAAAGTAACAATTAATTTTCAAAAATTTAATAAATAATTATATTTTAAAGGGTAAAATTGATATTTACAAATGTGGACACAAAAGAGGAAATCCTCTTTATTTGTTGTTATAGATTATAAATATTATTTTGACCTAAATTAAAAAAAAATTAAACAATTAAAAGAAAAATCCAAAATAAAAATAGCCAATATATTCGTGCATTTTCTATTGATATAAAACAAAATTGTGAATAACTTAAAATAAAAGTACACTTAAAATATGTATTTATCAAAAAAATTGTAATATTATGTATACTACATTTTTTAAATTATAATATAATTTATATTACTTTCCTTACTATTTATAATATAAAATGATTGAAGAAAAGCCTTTTGGCTGATGTTTTACAACTTTTTGTGAATGAACTCATTGTGTTTTTAGTAGTGTATGTGTGTATAAAATAAATTTGATTAAGAGATTATTCAAAATAAAATATTAAGAAAAACAATAGGTTAATATTACATGATAGTGAATATTAACCATTTTACATCACGAGAAAAATGTAATTTAGTTATCTAGCAACCGAAAAGTATTCATCGTTAATCAATTAACAGTGATTAAAATAACAATTGAATTATAGTCGTCCCAAATTAGGACTAAAATGACTAAAATAGCGATCATATTAGTGTAAAGTAGCATTTATATGTATAACGACCCTAATAGTCACCTAAAATTTTGAGTCTCTATATATAATGTTTTAGTCACCTAACAATCAAATTAATATTGTATTAGCTATCGAAAGTTTGTTAATCGCTAAAGTATGTTTAATATAGTAATTTGTGACCTAAATTATGTGGTAGTCAAATATAATGTTTTAGCAACTCAATTAGTGATCGAATTAAATATTCTATTAATCATCATAAATTTATTGGTTACTAACATATATTTAATATGATTATCAGTGACAAAAAAAATTGGTTAAAAGTTTTAGTCAGTGACAAAGAAAAATATTTGATCACTAAATATAAGTTATAATTAACTAAAATATCCACTCTCATAATTGGTAGATATGTTTTCGTTTAAAAGTGAAAAATAACATTTAATTAGATTAAATTAGGTTTAATTACTCGGAACATATCTAGTTTGGTTCCAAAATTTCAAAATGATATCCATTTTTAAGTTTGTTTCAATTTAGTATCCAAATTCGAAATTGTGTAATAATGTAGTACACTCCGTTAATTTTTCGCAAACACGTTAACGGTGTGTCACGTGTCAGTCTTTGATTTTTTAATTTTTTTTTAAATTGCCATGTGTCAAATCCTTTGTGTGACACGTGGCAATACCAGCCAAGTATCATTGTCTTGATTTGGACTCAGTCTCCATATATGTCTATTTGTTTCAATTTAGTACTCATATATGTTTATTTGTTTTAATTTAGTCCCCGCTCTACTTGTTTGAATCTTGTTCAAATATTTTTTTTTTCAAAATAGAGAAATATTGTCTCTATTTTAAGACAAAATTTATTATTGGTATAATTACTGATTTGGTATCCTAACTTTTTCGTTAAGTTTAATTTGGTACCCAAACTTTTGATATGTTCAATTTAGTACCCCAATTTTCTAAAGAGATTCAATTTGGTCCTCTCCGTTAAGTTGGAGTTAACACCGTGTCCGTACAGGACACGTGTTAAGCCATGAAATTTTTTATTTTTTTTAATTTTTTTTTAAATTTGTTTTTTTTTTCAAAAAAATTAATTTTTTTTTCAAAAAATTTAAAAACTGCCACATGTCAGTTTATCATCGTGCCACGTGGCAGCTTACAATCATGACATGTGGCAGTGTAATAATTGTTTTCAATTTAGTACCCTAATTTAAATTTTTGGTTTAATTTAGTACCCAAATTTTTTAAAATGATCCAATTTCGTTCTCTCCCATTTGAGACCAAATTAGTAAATAAGCTTAATTATAACTTATATAAACATGTTAAAATAATTGTTTTGAATTTATACATCAAATCACTATACATAAATATTCAAATTATTTTATTTTTTACAAGTGTAAAAAATTTCATGTATAAAAAATTACAAAGGTTAAAATGTAAAAAATAAAATAATTTAAGTATTTAGGTGAAATGATTTGATGTATATATTAGAAAAAGTGATTGTAACATGTATATATAGGTTGTAATTAAGCTTATTTACTAATTTGGTCTCAAATGGAAGAGGACGAAATTGGATCATTTTAAAAAATTGGGGTACTAAATTGAACCAAAAATTCAAATTGGGTACTAAATTGAAAACAACTATTACACTGCCACGTGTCATGATTGTAAGCTGCCACGTGGCACAATGATAAACTGACACGTGGCAGTTTTTAAATTTTTTGAAAAAAAAATTAATTTTTTTGATGAAAAAAAAATTAAAAATTTCATGGCCTGACACGTGCCCTATACGGACACGGTGTTAACTCCAACTTAACGGAGATGACCAAATTGAATCTCTTTAAAAAATTGGGGTACTAAATTGAACAAACCAAAAGTTTGGGTACCAAATTGAACTTAACGAAAAAGTTGGGGTACCAAATAAGTAATTATACCTTTATTATTTATATAAATGTTATATTGATATTTGTTACTAAAAATGACTTATAAAATTAACTATTGAAATTTATATTTAAGTTAACAGTAAAAGTCATGAATAACATATTTATGTTTTGTTACATTGATATTTGACAAAGTTTTGGTAAATTTGTTATTCATGACTTTTATAACTAAACTTTAATATAAATTTCAATACTTAATTTTATAAGTCATTTTAATAACAAATATAAATATAAATAATAAAATTTGTCTTAAGGAGACACAATATTTTTCTATTTTGTAAAAAAATATTCGAAAAAAATTTAAACAAATAAAGCGGTAACTAAATTGAAACAAATAAACAAATATGAGTACTAAATTGAAATAAATAGACATATATGGGGACTAAGTTGAAATCAAGACAATGACACTTGACATGTATCTTGCCACGTGGTGATATCTTGTCATGTGTCACTAACAATGCCACATGTCACACCAAGGATTTAACACATGACAATTTTTTTTTTAAATTAAAAAAATTAAGAAAACCAGAGGCCGAAATATGGTACGCTGTTAACAGCGTTTGCGAAAAATTAACAGAATTGATGCACAATTTCGAATTTGGATACTAAATTGAAACAAACTTAAAAGTGAGTACATTTAAAATTTTTGGAACCAACGGGATATGTTCTGAGTAATTAAGCCATTAAATTAATACGATACATTCATATTTTGTATCGATATAAAACAAAATTATGAATAGTTTAAAATAAAAGTATATAGCAATCCAAAATATATTATATACATTTAAAATATCTATTTGTAAAAATTAAAATTATAATAATATTTGTATTACATTTTTTAGTCATCAAACCCATGTGGTGCGTATAAAAGAAATTTCATCAAAAGATTATTCAAAATAAAATTTCAAGAAAAATAATAGATCGAATAACATGATAATGAATATATCTACCTTTTTTATTCATAATACCAATACTTACAATGACGAATTCCAATATATTCCTATAATCCTACGTATTAACTCTAAATTGAAAAACTAAATCCTATATTTCAGTTTATCACTGACGCATAAGGGATTTTGTTGAATCAAAACTTCACGACCAATCTTTTTCAAATCTATTTCACATGCATGCATCTCTGGATATCGGTGTATTCCACAAAAAACATCTCCACATCGACATTGAAACCCTAATAACCCCATCTTCTTTCTGCAACTCTTGCATCTCTTTCTCTCATTCTTCTCACTTGTTGTCTTAGAATTTGTGACAGAACGAGAAATCATGTTATCAATGGTGGAGCTTTCACTTTCAGAAATGCACGATGATGATGATGATAAGTTCTCCAAATGAAAACTCTTGCTTTTCGTTTCATATTCTACACTCTTGCAATTTACTTTGGTAAGATAATCTTTATAGCACTTTGAACAAAGGTTCTCTGTTGCAGCAGAACCATAGAAACCACAACCATTAGCACAAAGTGATTTAACCATGCTGTTTGCCTTAAGAAATTTGAAGCCAAGAAGATGAGAGAAGTGTGCAACTGTGAAGAAACTTGAATTGTATTTATAACTCAAGAATGATAAGAAATTTCTAAATAAATCTTATCTTAATCAACATATTTTAATCAAATATAAATTTTATCAAATAAGATATTTTATCAACTTAATATATATATATATATATATATAATATATATATATATATATATATATATATATATATAATAATCATTATACTGCAACATATTAATCGTTTGGATAAATAGTAAATATTTTTTTTTTAAGTTATAGCGACGAAGAATAGAAATTGTGCATATATGTATATATGTATGTTGGATATTAAAAGAAATATTATCTGTTGGATGGATTGAAAATGATAATATATTTGAATTACTAATATGTTGAGATTAAATTAATATAAAGAAAATATTTCAAATCACTTAAAAACATGAATTTCTAAATTAAAAATTATAATTTATATTTTTAAATAAAAAATTAAATGAAAACATTATATTTATTTGTTTTGATTTATTGCGGAAACAATTTTATTTTGCGTTGATTTTTTTATGTTATAGTAAATAAAACTGTCTAAAACGGTAAGATCAGTTATTATAAAATTAAATTATCAATTCCTGTCTTTTCAACACTTAATTAAACCAATTATCTAATCAAACAGGGATAAAAAAAAATTTAAGCTGAAATTTTTGTTTTCGTTATTTTCTTTGGTATACATGCACCACCATTTTTATCTTATCCATCTTTATTTTCAGTTATCTTTTTTTTTTTTTTATATTTAGCAGATAACAATTATTTTTTCTTCTTTTAATGTTTCTGAATTGGACATTTTAGCTACTATAATTTGAGCTAAACTTAAAATCTCTAATTTTAATTTAATGTTAGTAGAAGAAATTAAAATGTCCTTTAAATTAATTTCAACAATATATTTTCTTCATTTATTTTCTATTCGTGCTTCACTTATATATTTTTACACTACAATTTTTTTTAAATAATAACTATTTTTAATTAAAAATAATTAATTATATAATAACTAATTTAGATACAAATTTATAAACTAAAAATTATTAATAATTAAAATAATTTTTATTATAAATTAGTATTTAAATTGATAATTAATATTAATTACCAAGATTTTAACACAAATTTTCTCAATTTAAAAATTGGTCTTTAAATATATTTTTTATCTCCAAAATTAATTATTAAAGATTTTCTTATATTAATATAAACTGAAAACTCAATAATTGATTTCTTTTTCTTCTCTCTTATAAAATCCTCTTTTTTTTTCTTCAAAAGTGTAACTGATTTTGCGATTGTCGTTACGTATTCGATCTTTATTCATATTATTTCTTTTGTATAATATGATTTTTTATTTACGAAGAAAATACGAAATTATTCATCTATAAGTTTTATATGATTGTTATCCTTTGCAGTAATTTTTTTAGTAAAATAAGTTAAAAGACATGTGTATCTGGGTTATTTTTTTAATAAAAATAAAAAATTATTATTATTATAATTACAAAAACAAATTTAATTAATTTTTATAGCTTTATTGTGAGTTATGTTTATTTTTTATAGATATTTTTTTATTACAATAGTTATTTTATTTTAATCTATAAGTTTTTTAGAACTGTTATCTTACATAACTTTTTTCAGTGAAACAAATGAAAAGACATGTGTATCTCGGTTCATTTTTTTAATAACAATAAAACAAAATAATAAAATAATTATTATTATAATTACAAAAAGAAATTTAAATAATATTTACAATTTTATTGTAGATAATGTTTATTTTTTTATAGATAATCTTTTTAATTAAAAAAAAAACTTAAATGATAAAATTGGGAACTAAATGTGTATGTCAGAAAGGAAATTCTCTTTGTATAATAATATAAATAGTATAGATATATTTTTCTAATTTAATTTTATTCAAGCAATAATACTAGTATATACTTAA
Source organism: Vigna unguiculata (assembly GCF_037176805.1). Classification (NCBI taxonomy): domain Eukaryota; kingdom Viridiplantae; phylum Streptophyta; class Magnoliopsida; order Fabales; family Fabaceae; genus Vigna; species Vigna unguiculata. Next base: position 43,448,238 of record NC_140795.1, on the reverse strand, counting down.
CTATAATTTTAATGTATTTATAGTTGAAACTATTTTAACAGTTGAATTGAAAATTCAACATTTAATCTATCTTTTATATATGTTAATGAAACTTGAAATTGCACTAACCATTATTTTAACATATCCTACATTGTTTTAAATCATTAATTTTTATTAAACTTAGTGGTTTGGCATAATTAATAAATTTATGAGTTTTTTTTTTCTTTACACCGTGTTCAATGAAACTTTGATTGAGACTAATATATTTTAGGTTTAATTAGTAGTATAGTACCCAATTTGGGGCTAGTATGTCAAATAGGTACCCGGTTTTAAAAAAGTGTCAATTGCATCCAAACTTTTGAAAATTGCTTCAATTAGGTCCATTTCAGACAGAGTTGACTAACGCCGTTAGTCAACGTGCCACGTGTCAATCTGTGGTTTTTTTGATTTTTTTTTTAAATTTTTAATTTTTTTTTTGAATTTTTGAATTTTTTGTTTAAAATTTAAAAAAAAAAAAAATAAAAATGCCATGTGTCAAGTCCATGTGTGTGACACGTGGCATTGTCAGTGTCACGTGGCATTGTAATGCCACGTGTCAGTATCACTATCAGATGTCATTGTGTTGATTTCAATTTAGTCCCCATTTATGTTTTTTTGTTTAAATTTAGTACCTACTTATGTGTATTTGATTCAATTTTGACCTAATATTTTTTAATAATTAAAATATTTTTTTTATAAAATTAAAAGTAATTAAGTATAAAAGTTTTACAAAAATTAAGTATTTGATATTTATATTAAAATTGAGTGGTAAAAGTCATTTTTAATAAAAAAATTAGTATAACATTCATACCAATAGAAATTTTGATTTAAAATTAGTAAGTGACAATATTGTTCTATTTTGAAAAAAAAAATTAACAAAACATGACTACTTAATAAAAAAGTAATTAATAAAGTAATACATTAAAAAGTCATTTTTAATAAAAAATATTAGTATAACATTTATACAAATAATAAATTTGGTCTGAAATTGAGAGAAATATTATAAATATTAGTACTTAATTTTGTAAAAATATTTATACTTAATTATTTTTAATCTTATAAAAAATGTATTACAAAAATATTTTAATTATTAAAAAAAATTGGGACAAAATTGAATCAGATACACATACTTAAGTACTAAATTGAAACAAAAAGACATATATGGGGACTAAATCGAAATCAACACAATGACATCTGATAGTGACATTGACACGTGGCATTACAATGCCACGTGACACTGACAATGCCACGTGTCACACACAGGGACTTGACATGTGGCATTTTTATTTTTATTTTAAAATTAAAAAAAAAATTTAGAATTAAAAAAAAATAAAATTTTTAAAACAAAATCAAAAAAACCACAGATTGACACGTGGCACGTTGACTAACAGCGTTAGTCAACTCTGTCTAAAAGGGACCTAATTGAAGCAATTTTCAAAAGTTGGGATGCAATTGACATTTTTTTTAAACCGGATACCTATTTGACACGCTATCCCCAAACTGGGTACTATACGAGTAATTATACCTATATTTTAAGAAGAAGGTTAAAAAACATAAACAATGATACATGTATCTTCGCAAGCTTAACTACAAAAACGAAAAATCTTCAATAAATTACGAAAAAAAAATCCAGATCCGACTAATATGGTTTGCAGACTAATTGATCAATATGAGATTAAAAAAGAATAACAATTCAACGTTATTGAGGCCACAAGAACTCACCAAAACAGATATCAAGCCCCTCCCATTGTTCCAACTTTTCAATTGTTCCCAAAAGCTTACAATTTCCCCTATATGAACCCGTGACCAATGACTACTTTAGAATCTTTTCAGGTTGACCATTATTTTGTCCTATTGCACCACACATGACAATGCATTTAAACTGAAACCAACAAACGTACCTAACTTATATTCAAGTTTCATAACAACACCACCAAAATTCATTTATGCACCACTACGATAAAATTTATTATATTCAGTTTTTTTTCCAATTCCAGTTTTTATTAATAGCCATACATGTTCCAGTATGTTTTGTTTGACGATCCATTGGGAGTACGTCAACTTAGAACCCAATCCAAATTTTCACTAACCACACCACCACAAGCCATAGGTACAAATATATCATTACCCATGACTATAATATCGGTACACAACAGGATCATCACACTTAATTATTTGATTAACATTAAGATTAAACAATTTTCATTATTAATCAATGATTGCAGTTAAATATTTTCATCAAATTCCTACAAAGCTTTGGTTTATTAATTAATTTTTGGGATTAATTCTCTATTGATAAATTTTATATAACATCCATAATTTTTCGAAAATACACATTACTTTAATTAGTACACCTAAATTTATTATTTAAAATGTTACATTCATGTAATTTGGTGCCCACGTTAATATACGAACAAAAATTAGTACATTAATTACTACATTAAATCCACGTCAACCATTTTAAGTAATGAAATATTTTTACGTATAATCTCAATCAATGTCTAAAACATTTTAATGATATTTAATATCAACTTGGACAACTTGGTCAAATATCAACGTTGACTACTAGGTCAAATATCATCATTCAACAAAATAACAATACAAAGTTAAACACGAGTTCACAAAATAGACATTGTCCTTGCAAAAGATTAAATTAAGCAACATACCTAGACCTTTACAACATGGATGATATTTTTCTTATCATTGTCTATTACAAACTTTATGCCATCACCAGCAGCTAAGGCATTGTCCTTGCAGAACGTCTTCCATCCACACGTCAGATAGCATTCAAAATTGCTCATTCCAGTCCAACGAATTGAACAAGGCCAATATATACCAGTTTCATTTGTCAGCAAATAGTTCTTGCGGCTTTTATCCAAAAACTGTCCAACAAAATTGGAATTCAGATACTGCAAACAAAATTACTTTGTTACACACCAATTCCATAACAATAAAACTATGAGAAATATACAGCCATAAACATAAAGTATACCAAACATGAACTTCGAAGATCATAACGAGTTAAGTACTTCACCACTCCATCACTAATAGGTGACGCATTATCAGCAATAGGGCTAACACCAACATTATCAGGAATGCAACTACCATCAGGTTCATTAACAGCAACATGTTGTATATCATTTCCACTAACCGAATCCCTACAGTACACAATTTCTACTCCTTCAGGGGAGAAAATCTTATGGATAAATTGATTTTTCCCTACATAACTCAAATGTAAGAAAAAACATTTCTTGAACCCATAGTACTTCAGAAATTCCGCCAAACCAAACAATACAATAGTGCCTACATCTGTTGTATCCATAGACAGCTCAAACTTTTTCCTAAGAGGATCATAAAGTTCAACTTTACGATCAAGTTTTAGATCATCCTGAGAAAACATCTAAAATTTGTTTGGAAGAAGAATGTATGGCTGTTAACAAGCAATACAAATTAACCAACAATTAGTAAATATAGATAAACGTGCCCAAAATTAATCAAACTATGTAAGGATTACAAGATTTTACTGTCGACCGCAACAACTTCACTCTAAAACATTGAAAAAATCTTGGGGAACCCAAAGGGTCATACGTCATCCCAGTCCTTGATTCCTCTACCACAGGATACTCAACTTCCTTCCAATATGAGTCGAAGACTCTTAATCGAAAGTACCTATCTCCACAAAACAGAGTGCACACGTAACACATAAATCGCAGATTATAGAACCCTAATATCTGAAAAACACCACGAAATTTCCTCTCCGCCACCAGATTTTCATCAAACTTAATGTTAAGCACATTTCCGGCAGGATCACAAAAATAGTTCGTCCCTATTACTAATGATTTACCCCATTACAAGAAGAAGCTTTCATCAAACACTAAAAAATCCTAGCAAAAACAGAAACGGAAAGGAATGCGTTCAATAATTTTTGTTTTTAAGAAATTTCCTACTCTGAAACGAAATCACATTAAAAACGACTGCTTTCAAACCAAAAGACATTAAAAAGCAAAAAAAAAACATAAAACAGACAACTGCATTAACACTAACCTCAGAAGGATTCAAGAACATGACGGAGTTCTGGTAAAAAATTTTGAAACTCAGACGTTTGGAAGCTGACATTTTCCCTTCTGCCAAACGAAACCCAAACCTATAGACTCTGAACGGTTTTCTTTAGTTCTGCTTTCCAGAAACCCAACAATAAACATAATAAAGTGTTTCTCTCCTCTTTTACTCCACCGTTTCCTTTCTTCCTTTAATCAAATCGAGACGCCACATATAATAAAACGCCACATATTTCGGAAACATAAATAATAAACATAATAACTTACCGCCAAAATCAGATTCTCCAAATCGAATCTTAAACACAATCATCAATTAAATTTATTACCTAAAAACCAATAGCTGTAATTAAAATTTCTATTAATCAAATAATCCCACTTACGTAAAACATAAATAAATAAATGTTAAATTCAAAACCAAAAACACAAACAAAAAAACGAGCACGGGTCTCAACCTAGTTATACCTATATTTTAAGAAGAAGGTTAAAAAACATAAACAATCGATTTAGATGTTCATACACTTCTGCACTCTTCTATATACTCTACTGATATCTTCTTACATATGAAATAAAACATGTCTACAGAAGCATAAAAAACATTAATATTGAACACTAAGTACAAATAGAAAAATATAGAATTAGTTTATAACAGTTAATGAACATCATTTAAAACCTGGGTGAATTTGATGAGTTGGATAGTGTTGGAAAGCTTTCGAATGATCTACAATTAGTTGTGTTTATATAGCTTGTATTTAGTGGAAGATTTGGAAGTTCCTTGAGCTGAAAGCAATCACTGAGACCAATTGCAGTAAGGTGTTGCAAATTATGAAGGATACTAGTGATGACAGGTAACAATCCACACAAAGATAGTTAGGTACATGATGAATGAATCTTTCAAGCTGCATAATTGCATAAATATGTTCAAGGAAAAGAGTATACCATATTTTGGTTCAATACATGAAGAACATCCTCATGAAACCAGAGTCTGCTACGTTTACCAGGCTCTTTGGGATATTCACAACGAACAAGTTCCTTAGCCATTTCCTGCAGCAACTCATGCATCCAAAGCTTGTTCACATTAACCACTATGAGAACCTTTTTACAATAAAGTTTAGTTTTTATCAGATTAATTCCTCTATCCTTGTTTCCCACTTTAAAATCTCCATATTTGAAAACCTCTGAAAGAAGTGCTTCTTGTAGTTGAACCATGCCAAGTCTTTGACTCGAAACTTCTCTAACATTTGCAATGAAAGCACTACCTTCATACTCATCAGCAATGTGGTTATAAACAGCTTTTGCAGCAGCAGTAGTTTTCCCTATTCCCCCAATGCCTTAGAGATGGCTTGTGAAACTCATTCGGGTATCACCCCCTCTAAAGCTCAAGAACACATCATACTTCCACTCGTACGACTCAGAACTCGAAGCCATTTTCCCAGTTTTAGAACTTTTGTTCATTATCTGCATAAATCACAGCAGAGCTATATAATGTGTGTTTGTACGTTGGAGATCCCATGTTTTATTATGTTAGGAATACAAATATGACTCTAAGTCTTACATCGACTACAAATGAGAAAGTAGAGCCTATATAAAAATAAAGACCCATAAATTCATTGTCTTAAAGTTTTAGGTCGAAAGTGATGTAGATACCTTATGTAATTATGTGATGTGAGAGTCCAGATTCTTTACTAGTTTTTTTGGTGTTGTTCTTTACTGAGCATTAAAAATATACTGTGTTGGTATTTTAAATATCTTTTTAATATATTTTAAAACGTCAAAATGAGTGATAATCCGTGTATTATGAAGACACAGTAGAGGAACAACACAAAAAATCCAGTAGAGTTTTGCGCTCAATAGTATCACATGATTACAAACACTAATAAGACATGAATATTTGATAATAATAAAAAATAATATATATGATATCTTTATCGATAGATAGAATTAAAATCAGATGACATATGATTTGTCTAACAATAACATCTAAATAGTTATGCATTAGATAATTGATTTTAAGGGCTACTTTCGAGAAAACATAAATATTGAATAATGAGGGAAAATGAACTTAATTATTCCATAACTAATATTAACTTGTACATTAGTTGGATTTTGGATATGATTAATAACTTTTACAAAGAAGCTTGTAATTAACAAATTAATTTTAATTTATAAAAATGTTACTTCATTTTATCTTTTTTTTTTTTATATACGTTTAGAAGTTTTTTTTTTCTTTTACCTCATGATAATAGTAAAGCATAAGGAAATAAGTGTTACCAAAATTTAAGCAAGACCTTCTTCTCCACTCTAGCTGATTGGAAAATCTTGTAGTAAGATATAGTTTGTCCTCACTTAGTATATTGTTGGCTCTAATGGAAATAACTTGAGAAAACTCACTCTACTGTGTTTATATCTACATCCCAAAAAGTTATATTTTAGTGCAAGAAACTATTATTTCAAGTGGCTTATTTGATTTATTGGATATGAATTTAAAATTGTGATACTTAAAGGTTAAAAAAGGAGTAATCTTAAGTTAAAAAATGAAAACCAAGCTTTAAAATTGAAATTCAAGGAAAATAAAGTTAAACAAGGAGTAAATAACTATTACAAGAGAATAAAATGAATCAATCCATTAAATGAAAGGAAGAATAAAATGAGATTTAAAAAAATAGAGATTAGATTGTTCATATAGTCCTAAGAACAAAGGATATTTATTCTCTCTTTCTTTTACTTATTGTATTAGATTGTTATCATTGTCATGACACACGCATTATAGTGATACAACAATAAAATTTGAATTCAGTATGTAAATTACATGATTGAAGCGATATTAATATTAGTACATATAGTTCAAAGATTACAGAACTGTTAATAAATTAAATTAAATTTCAATAGTCATTTTGTTGGTCACTTTTTTTGTTAATTTACACGGTCATATCTTTACATTTCAGTTTTGGTTTAATTACTCGTAAGGTACCAGTTTGGGTCAAGGGTGTCAAATTAGTATCCTGTAACAAAAAGGTGTCAATTTGGTACCCAAATAATTTTAAGTGCATCAATCAGGTCCATTTTCATTGACACCGTTAAAGTCATTAACATTGACGAATGAAAAGAGTCGGTTTACACAAATATTTGACACGTGGTATGGCAATAATTTCTGACGTGGTATTTGGAATAAAAAATAAAAATTTGTAAATGAATTAAAAAAAAATTAATTTTGAAAGTGCCCTTATTTGAAGAAAGGAGAAAAGCTGAGTGAGAAGTGAGAAGCTGATGAGTTCAGACGATTGGGATTTCTGCAATTTCAAAGGGAAAATCAATATCTTGCCATTTCTTTTAGGCTTTCTGGTAGAGGAATTGTCGAGTTCACCATTGAGAAAGGAAATGGTTCAACATTTTCCCAGTTGGTGGAGAGCAGAAAAATACAGCCACTATTCAGGTATAATTAACCCCGTAAGTTTTCCTTTGTAATTTGCCACTGGTTATTCATTTGGTGGATTCATGTCTCTTAAAGGATCCATAAGAAGTAAGAACATGTTCATTTTGAAGACTAAATCAAAATTGCAGTTTGAAATATGGAGCATGAATAATAGAAAATAACTATTAATAATTATGCAGTATAATTCCTGTTTTTAAGTGTTGGTGCTTTACACGTCAAAGATTTTTAGATTGTTGATCTAGTGGAAACAATATTCACACACTCCCATTCTCCAGGTGATGGATGGAGCCTATAATGGCGCAAAACTCAACTCTATCAACCAAGCTATTCTCTCAGATAATGGAGGTGATAAGAACAGTGGTTACAGTGTTCCCTTGGAAATAATGCCCTTTGGACAATTTGAGCCCCTTTACAAAACAACATTAAGGGTTTGGTATGTTCATAAAAAATCCATTACAATAACATAAAATAAAGTAAATACAAACTTTCAAATCCACTATATTGCATCCACACCCACTGTACTGCATCCAGTTTACACCAAATCAAAAAATTTTGTTCAACTTACAAACCAATATCACATTCACCAAACCCAGAAAACATATAACTCCTGTTAAAAACTTAATCTTTTTTTCAAACACCATAACTGATTTTTTAAGAGCATAGATTTTTCTCCTTTGTCTTCCTATGGTTGCATCTCTTTCATCTCCATTGTCTTCGTTGAACCACTTGAAATAATTGCATCCTTTAGATTCTTCATTGTCACCACTTTGCTGGTTACAGAAAATGAAACCCACAAATAACAGATTGGAAAACGCACAATCCTCACTGCGAGACATTGAAAAATTGATTGAAAAGCACCTCTTAAGCTATGAACCACACACCACGAAACCACCTTTTCAGGTCTGAACCAGCAACCAAATGGAGAGGAAGAAGATGATGATAAGGAACTATTAGAGAGTTAGGGCAAATTTACACTTCACCATTCATTAAATAACCCATGTACACGTAACACTGCACAATTATTTTTTTGTACATATCTTCTTCTTTCAATGACACGTATCTGTTATGCAGTGCCACATCACCACAATTTTAATGCCGTTTATGACAATCTAATGGGATGCACCTGATTGATGCACTTAAAATTATTTGGGTACCAAATTGACACATTTTTTTCGCGGGGTACCAATTTGACACCCTTAACCCAAACTGGGTACCTTAAGAGTAATTAAACCTTCAATTTTCATTCACTTATGTTAATCATTGTATAGTCGTATATAATATCTAAAGAACTTTAGGATAAGATAGTGAAATGTCTATAAAATTTTTAATTCTTAAAGAATACGACCTTTTATTTATCATTAAAGTTGTTTTAGATTGATGAGTAAAATTAAGAAAATGAAAAAAGAGAGAAAGAAAGGGACATTACATGCAAAATACACATGGAAACAAACAGATTGTAAAAGTATACATTTGATATCAATGAGAACAATTAGATTATCACGCCTAACTATTTTTATGTTTATTAAATTATTTAACAACATAACATTTGAAGAATGAGTTCAAGATTTTCTCAAATAACAACAATCACACAACAACAAAAAATCGTTAAAAACTCAACACTTTAAATAATATTGAAATGCGAAAAAAAAATGAAAAAAAAAACACAGGACAAAAGAATAATGTTGATCAATATGCAAAACTTGAAGTTGAGGATGTAATGGAAATTATTACACTACTAAAATTTAAATAGTTATTTTTTTCTTTAAATTGCTTTAAATATTTTTTTTTTTCACATATAATGACCATTCACTAAAATTTGGAAGGCCCAAAACGAGTGGGGCTGAACTGTTGGCCTACATTTCTCTTTCAACTAAAAATAAAAATAAAAAATAATTTAATTTTTTATATTATATTATGATAAAAATATATAATAATATTAGAAATTAATTATAAACACTTTTAAATTATGGTCTAATTATTAATTATAATAAAGTCATTTAATATATAAATGTAATAATTATTTTTATTTATTTAATTAGAATAATTAATTAATTAAAATCTTTAAAAATATTTATATATAATATACTTATAAAATGTTTATAGTCAATATTACTTTTAATATTCATATACATAAACAATTTCAAAAATTTAAAAATTAAAAAAAATTCGCAGCCAGTTCGTCCATGTGTTAATAAAAATAGAAATTTATAAAATCTATGTAGAGTAGTTAATTTACAAAAAAACATAAACATTCAAGAACTAGTTTCTTTCATAAAAAAAAAAAATAGGAGAGAGAGAAATAGATCTGCGGCTATGCTGCAGCGAGTGTTTTGATGATATTGGTTAAGAAATTAAAGAACTTTTATTGAAATAAATTAATTTTTAATACAATTTATGTTTTTTTTTTAATATTTAACAAGATATTGGTAAGATCCATCCTTTTAGTGGGCTTGTACATCACGAGGTGGTGGAAGCAGCTTTATAAAAATTGAATCATGAGTAATCATGAAAGTTGAGAATTCTTTTCGGAATTATTTTTAAAATAAAATATAATATTTATTTTAAAAGATTTAACTCAAATAGGAAATAATAAACTATGAAATTGAAAAATAAATAATTACATAATGTCTTTTTTTTCTCGGGTGAAAATTGAAATTAGTTTTTTTTTTCGAAATTTTGAATTAATTTAGTCCATCATTTTTAAAATTGCGTGAATTTAGTTCTTTTAATCAAATTTTGTTAAGTTTATTTGCACACTTTTTAACTAACAATGAAGTGAAAATGTGATGAAAATAATTTTAATTTTTAAAGTTAAGAGACCAAAACTATATTTAATCTAATCTTATCTTAGCAATTAAATGGTGTGAAGACTAAAAGTAACCAATTTATTCATATGGGTGGTAAAGTGGATTAGGCCTAACGGGTCAATCCACTGGGATGGACTATGTTGAAATTTTTAACTCATTAGTCTGTTTTGGTTTGATTTGCCTAACTCGTCAAATTGACATACCAACTCACCCTTATTAGCTAACCCATTTTTTTCATTTTTTAAGTTAAATATAATTAAAAAAATTAAAAATTTTATATTATATTTTTGTAAACACGTATATATATATATATATATATATATATATATATATATATATATATATATATATATATATATATATATATATATATATATATATATATATATATATATATAATACTATTATAATTTAAATTATTAATTATTCTGGTCAAGAAAAGTGCCAGATAATTCTTATTTCTCGACGGATACATTAATATTTACAAATTAAATTTCAATTGATAATTATAATAGAATAATTTATTACGTAGATATAATAATTATTTTAATTTATCTATTTTGTTATTCCTATTTTAATTGAAGAAAAACATTTAATGATTTATTTGATGCTATATATTAACATTTTATTTTCACTCACTCATTCTTTACTTTTTCATAAACACATGCTTCAACAGTGCATTTCATAGGAAAAACTACTTCACATATTTTCAACAATATATATATATATATATATATATATATATATATATATATATATATATCATCCTCTAACATAAAACCATATATAAACATTGTTCCACCTACACTCATTGAAATATTTTTAGAAAAATGAAACGTTGTTTTTCTTTTCATGTAACATTTCTCATGTCATCTGAGTGGAGGTTGTTGATTCTCCATATTCTCATGCGATGAGCTGTTTGCTCCACCTGCAATCATATTTCTCATAAATTACACAAAAAAGATAAAATTTGTATTTCGATACTTAAATACGTCTATTTTAAAAATAATAAAATAAAATATGTGATGCATGTATACCAAAAATATGTACAATCTTTTTAATTTGATAAATATAACTGTTTATTTAATAAATACAAATTAAAATAATGTGTATTAAACATTCTTAAAATAAATAAAAAATTAAATTATTATCTAAAATAACGTAATAGTATTTTATAGATTAGATAGATTATGAATAAGTACGTAAAATGTATCCTAAATCATTAAATACCAAACTTTGGAAAATTATCTGGTTTTTGAAAAATTGCTAGTGGGTTACGAATTCAGATTCTCTATTTTTTGTTTTGTCATTTGTTGAGCATTAAAAATACACTGTATTAGTATTTTAAATATCTTTTAAATATATTTTAAAATGTCAAAATTAGTGGTAATCAATGTATTATAAAAATACAATGGAAAAACAACATAAAAAATATCCAACAGAGAATTCAAATTTATGGGTTACCTCCTTAGACCAGTTGGTCTTCCAAATAATCACAAAGAGGACTAATATCTGAAGAACTCTGCCACACATTGTGCCTCCCCAAAGACCCTAAGGAACAATATCATTTAGGTGTATAAAATTTAAGGAAATTAAAGAAACTATGACAAGAACATTATTCTTACCTTGACACCAAAATGTTGATTTAATCCGAGGAAAAATCCAATGGGTAGTCCTACAATGTAATAGCATGCTAGGTTTATGTAACCAATCATAACTTGCCATCCACTCCCAACGGCCACACCTTTGTGGAGATGTCAGAGAAGCATTGGAGTTAATTGCAATAATAGAAGAAGAATGACGAGAAAGGGAGAAGATGTTACAGAATAAAGTTTTGATGGTGGAAAAGCAAAGAATCACCTAACATCACTTGTGAAACACTATTGAGAAGCATTGATACACCAAGAAGGTATGCTAAATCTGCAGCAGCTCCTATCATTTCCTCACTGTTGGTAAAGATTTTGGCAAACTCTTCTTTACTCAAGAAAGTAACAGTCATGAACAAAATTCCAAGGAGGAGAGACTGCAATATTGCCACACAGAAAGAGTATTTGGCTGCTCTTGGATGAGACATTCCTAGTGTGTTAGAGACCCGAATGCTTGAAGACCACACAACAAATCATCAATATAAGATCAATTCAAAGAATCACATGAAAAATATAAGGCTAAATATGTATGTAGTAGCTTAAATTTAATGTTAAATTGAAATTTATCAGGTTAAGAAGTGAATTTTAAATTTAACAAAACTTCACAAAATTTGTCTGTAACGTGAGATGTAATGTGAGATATGCACGTACTTAAATATTATAGATTGGTATTATTTTCAGTCAATGTAAGACTTCCAATATATCTTTGTTTTAAACTTTGATTCAATTCAGCCTCAAACTTTAAAAATAATTGCATGAAACTTTTTTGACATTGTAAATTGCATTTAAGTTTACATTTATTTGAATTGTTTACATCATTTTAACACCATTCAGCTCAAATGATAGCTTAGAATATCATTTAACACAAACCTTAACATTGTTAGACTAAAAAGATTATATTCATTCATTTTTTGAGTTGGGAGACAAAAACAAATTCCAACTTCATATCCACACGTTGAGAGATTAAAATCATATTTAACCCAAAAATATATAATCAACCTCTTACACCAGTAACATAGTATTACATCCATGTTTCTATCTTATGGTTACTCACCTTGTGGCAGCCCTTATTGCAAGGACCAGCATTAAGTGCAAACCCAGAACATTGAAGCTGCAAAACCAGTAACAAAAAGGAGTTAAATTGAAATCAGAGAAAGATCAAAATCAAAGAAAAAGTGTGTATCATGACCAATTTAAACAGCAGAAAATCAGTTAAAGTTGATAGTTTTACCAAATTGAGTAGGAACCAACAGCAATCACAGGATTGTCCAGTTGCCCAGCAAGAAGAACAATGCATGTACCATACCATTGCTCCAAGCAACTCATCACAGAAGCTGCAAAACTAAACTTAGCAAATGCCCACAAATCCCTGAACGCCATCCAAGAAAATTCACTCCATTCTTTGCACCAAAAAATGGTATACACAAACAAAGCCAAAGCATAAACCCATGCAACAACATCAGTGACAATGGCTATCTCTGTTGTTCCCCCACCAAACACAGTTATGAAGATGTACAGCAGCACATTTTGCAAGAGCAAACCCACAAATTCAAAGCACATAATAACTTTAACTTTGCTCTGAGACTGAAGAAAAGCTTGCAAGGGAAACGTTATGGAACAGGAAAACATGTAGGGAATTACTTGTACAGAATACCTTCCAGCAAGTTCTGCAATTTCTTTTTCTTGGCCAAGCAACCTTAAGATTGGTGTGGAATACACATAGATGGGTAAGAGGATTATGCAAGTGGAACTAAGTACAATCCATGATCTTTGAACATATATGCAAGTAGATTGAATTTGCCCAGTTCCAAAAGCTTGGCCACACAGTGTTGTTAATGCAGAAGACATACCCAACTGCAGTTTTGTCCATAAAAAATTATAAAAGATTAAAAAGATATCAACACCAATGATTAAGAATAGATTTTACTACTCATCAATGGTTTTGTAACTTCATTTTCCTGTGTTTGGGAATGTAAAGAAGAGAAAAAAAAAGAAGGTTTTGATGAAGAGAGGTGCTGACCAACAAGTAAACATAGATGGAACCAAGAACACCATGGTAAACAGAGAGAGAAGAGAGTTGAAGGTCTCCAAGATGACCAGCATAGACTGAATTTGAGAGCACTGTCAAAAACTGAAAGATTGCAGACAGTGCCATTGGAAATGCTATTCTCCATATCTTCACTGTCTCTGTCCAAAAGACAAATTTAACATCCTTCAACCCTTTCACTGCCAAGTAATCAGCTTCTGCACTGAACTTTTGGGGTACTAATGGTGTCTCCATTTCAAGAGTTCTTCCCTTAACACTCAGCTTCTGAGACAGAGTTTTGTTATGTAAGTTACTGATAACCTCACAGTTACACTGTATGAACCCAAAAATCTTTGTGACAGAAGTGGGGTTTGAAACATTGTGAGTCCACGTAGAAGTTGGATTCACATAATATTTGCATTTATCTTGTCTGGTTTTTTAGTACCTTGTCTGGTTACCATTTTTTTTTTTCATTCAAAAGATGCTAATTATGATGGATATTTAACAGAGACATAAATTAAGAATTAAAACTATAATTGAAAGAGTTTATTGTCAAAATTTTGAAAATTTATCAAGTGAAATTGATTTTGTATCACATTATTTTCAAGTTTCAGATGATATACGGAGTGAAAGTTTGTTCGAAGTTCCAAAAGATAAGACAATTTCATAATATATAACTAAAATATAAATCTTATTTTATAAGTTAATTTTGTGAAATTGAGATAGACTTAAATTTATTTTTAATAAAATTCAAGAATTTTTTATTACTGCAGACTACTTTTTTATTTTATTGACTTGAATAGGCTTCTCTAATAAAAATATATGTATATTTACTCCTCTCTAATAAAAATATGTATACTTACTCCTCTCTAACAATATCTGCACTATATAGCATTTTATCAAATATTAACACATTTTTCACGAGAACTTCTGAAAATCATAACACAAAAGTGGGGCATGAAAAGATAAGCCATGATAATGACAATCGAATTAATTGATCATAGCATGAGTAGTGGAGAATGTTGACGTCCATTAATGTCCACAAAATGTTTTATTAAAAGTAGAAGATTTTCAACAATATATGATAAACAAAGAAATAAAGTGAGATTATTGACACTTTTGTTTCATTCGTATTAAAGCTGTATTGAAACCTTTATTTACAATGGATTCGTTTATAATTAAATAGCATAATTTAGTAAATTATATTTATTAATTTCATTTTTTACAATAATTAAGAATTATCACTTGATAATTCTTTATTATATATATATTTATATATATATATATATATATATATATATATATATATATATATATATATATATATATATATATATATATATACTATTAAAATAAATAACGTCAATATAAAATTATTATTATTATTATTATATTGTATTTTATAAATATTATCCATCATTAAGTAAAAAAAATATTGTCGGTCAATATATATTTAGAAACACTAAACTTTTGAAAAGAATATAAAATGCTATTAGACCCGTTTAGGACAAGCGTCGACATAAACTATCTAATTTTAAATTATGAGAATCTATCATGCAAAAGTACTATTATATCTAATGTTATTTTTTTCTCACATAATCAATCACTAACCATTAATGTCGGAACTTTAGAAAATGTATGATTAGTAAGCTTTAAGAATCCTAATATATTATTTGAAATATATTTTCCTTTGAGGTGTTTTTAAAATTAAAATCGTGATAAAATACTGAATTTTAAAAGAAAAAATAGTTTAAATATATTAACTGATTTTAATAATACTATCTTAATATATTTAAGGTCGAAAAAGATTAAGGACAATCTAGTTACCTTTTCTTCTTTTAATTTTTGAGACATTTATTAAGTATAAAATTATAATGAAATTTTGAGTTTCAAAATGAATAATATTTTATATATAGTCTTTTTTTATCAGTTAAAATTTTGGATAAAAATTATTAATCCTAATGATGTTATTTTAGGAAACTTAAGGTTGATACATTTACATAATTTGTGAGATCTTGGAGAAAGGTTTCAAAGAGAACACTCATTTTGTCAGCCTTCAACCAGAAAAATAGAAAAAAGATCCCAAAGATAAATATTTGTTCCTTTTATATTAGACCTAATCTACTTTGGCTTAATTACCATTTTGGTCTCCTAATTTGTTCATTTTGGTCACATTATTTTTTGGTTCAATTTAGTTTTCTAATTCTTTAAAAAAGTTCAATTTGGTTCTTGCCGTTAAGTGTTAAGTTGACATTAATACCGTCTCTGTACATGTCAAGTGTTATTTTGTGGAATTTTTATTTTTTTTTTATTTTTTATTTAGAAAATGATGTCAAGAACAATTTAAATATATTTCCCTTTCTTAACCTCTCATGCACTTTTAAGAATAAAATTGCAACAAAAATTTCTAAGCTATAAAAACAATAATTGACTTTAATATTATTATTTGAATAAACTTGAAGTTTAAATAGTGTCCATTGATGTAGTATCAATGAATTTTTCTCATAAACACATATAAAAGTTTACATTATTATTATGTAAAATTTGTAATAAAATACAAAATTATACGTGTTTCTTTCCACATGATTTTTGTGAAATTGGGTTGAAAATGTGCCATATTAATAATAGTCTTTCTCATATAACATTCTCTGAGTGGTGGTTGTCAATGTTCCATGTTCGCATGCGATGAGCTGTTTGCTCCACCTGCAGTCATAATAAAAACCATCAAGCATATATTCCATGGTAAAGAAAGTAGATTAAACAATATATATGAATAATTGTATACATGAAAATTTGTTAAACAAATCAAACATTAATTAGCATGAAAAATGCAAATTTTTGAATTGGTTACAAAAAAAATAGTTGCTTAATTACTCAAAAAGTCTTGGTATATATATAGGTTACCTCTTTGGTCCAATTAGTCTTCCAAGTAATCAACAAGAGGACTAAAATCTGTAGAATATTGCCACACATTGTGCCTCCCCAGACACCCTAAAAATTCACTCATTGTAATATTGTAAATATTCAATGAAGACAAATTGCATTGTAAATATTCCACACACACACATATATCTTAGACATTGAAGTGAAAGAAAGTGTCATAAAAAGAAAATTCTTACCTTGACCCCTAAATGTTGCTTAAAACCAAGGAAAATTCCAATTGGGAGTCCAACAATGTAATAACATGCCATGTTTATGTAAGCAACCATCACTTGCCATCCACTTCCAATGGCCACACCTATGTAAATATAAAAATGAAATGTTGTCATGTAATATTAGAAAATGAGTTCACGTTGTGAAATAAATATTTTAGAATGATCTGATAATAGCTTGATAATGCATGATATAATAAACTTAGCAAGTTTTCATAGAATGGATAGACTTTAATATCATATTATAAGATGAATTTAAGTATAAATCATCTTCACAAAACTAAGTCGTATATTATTTTCAATTATATATGTTACCTATGTGAAATTTTTAAAGTTAGCATTAATTAATAATTTGACTTTCATTTGACATTTGATTTGTTTCATCTTTTTTTACTCAATGAGTCTCTATTTTTTAAAAACGATTCAATTGAGTACCTAATTTTGTAATAAAAAAAGAAAATTTAAAATGTGATTCCTTTGTTAAGTTGGTATTAACTTCATCTAGAAATAGTGTCACATATGTGTCAAAATTTGAGTCATTGCCTACTTTAAAGGTACCATGTTTCAAAATCAAAGAGATTTTAAAACAGAAAATATAATCTAAATTTTGATACACGTGACCACTTAAATTTTAACACATATAGTACTTTCAAATAGTATTAACGTCAATTTAATAGAAAGAACCATATTAAATCTTTTACAAAAATAAAAACTCAATTTACTCAAACACAAATATAAGAATAGAAAATGAATCAAAAGCCTAAATATAAAGATGAAATTACTTATTAAACCTAGGAGTTGTTAGTCGAAGTAAATATTCACCTGAAATGACCTGCGATATGCTATTGAGAACCATTGTTATACCAAGGAGGTATGCTAAATCAATGACAGCTAGAATGATATCTTCATTGTTGGTAAAAATGGTGGCAAAATGTTCTTTTGTGAGGAAAATAACTGTCATGAAAAAAATTCCAAGGAGGAGAGATTGGAACATTGTCACGTAGAAAGAGTATTTGGCCGCTCTTGGATGTGCCATGCCAAGTGTGTTGGAGACACGAACACTTGCAGACAAAGAATCAGAAATCAAATCAGTGTAAGAATTAAAAGATTTGCATTGAATCATAATTATTAGTTTATGCATTATGCCATTTGAAACGTAAATTACTAAAATGGATCAAATTTAAAAGAATTTACAGTCTTCTGAGAAATTAAATTCAGAAAAATTTCATTTGACAAACCTGTCATGTTACAATTTGTAGGGACTCACCTTATGGCTGTGTTTATTCCTACGAGCAGTGTGGAGTGCCAACCCTGAACATTGAAGCTAAAAACACAAAAAGTTAGACAAAGAGTTCAATTCATCATCTATTTTTTTGGGCTAAATATACTTTTGTTCTTTCAACTTTCAGTAAAATTTGAAGTTAGTCCTTCTTCAAAAATTTTGACCAATTTAGTCCTTCACTTTTAAAGATATGTGAATTTAATCCTTCTAACTAAATTTGTTAAATTTATCTGATATTTTAAGCACATTTCACGATAATATTTGAATTACTTACACCGTCTGACACATTTTCGTTTCGATATTAACTCAAATATCGAACTAACCTCGTGAGAAAGTAGAATATCTTACCAAACAGAATAGGAAGAAACAGAAACGAGAGGATTCTCTAGAAGACCAACAAGGAGCATAATGCATGTAAGATACCATTGCTGTAAGCAAATCATGAAAGATGAAGAAAGGCATAACTTAGCAAATGCCCATAAATCCCTGAATGCCATCCAAGAAAATCCACTCCATTCATCCTTGTTCCATGCAATGGTATACACAACCAAAGCCACAGCATAGAGCCACCCTATGATGTCACTCACCATGGCTAAACCAGTTACACCCCAACCAAACACATGTATGAACAAGTAAAGCAAGCCATTTTGAATGAGCAGAACCACAAATGCTATGACCATGATCACTTTAACCTTGCTCTGGGCCTGAAGAAATGTCAGGGTGGGAAAAACTATAGCAAAGGAAAACATTTGGGGAATCAATTGTATAGAATATGTGCCAGTAAGATCAGCAATTTCTTCATCTTGCCCCAGCAACTTCAAAATCGGTGTGGCATATACATAAACAGGTAAGAGGATTGTGCAGGTGATGGTGAGTATAATCCACGACCTTTGCACATAAATGCAAGTAGAAACAATTTGCCCTGCTCCAAAAGCTTGCCCGCAAAGTGTTGCAAGTGCAGATGACATACCAAACTGCAATTTAGATAAGAGCAAGAAAAAATCAGCAGAAAGAGTGATAAGATGGGTTGATTATTGTTCTGATTCCAACGTACTGTCCGTTTTAGAATTTTTGAGCTCCGTCACGATTTTGTCTTTGAAATGCACCTCAAAAGATAAAGAAATGTAAAAGTATTTAAACTTTATTTAGCTTCGACCTAAGTGATGTGAAACATATTAAATATATCAGAACAATTAAAAGGAAAGGTGAAAGAAGTTCTGAATTCAACTTCATCCACTAACATTTATAAAATTGGTTTAAGAAAGGATAGAGAAGGACGTGGTTCAGTTCATCGATAACAACTAACAATTACCGATAAAAATAAAATAAAATCAGCAAAATATGAGTTTGGGCATGTGCTAACTAACCAGCAAGTAAAAATAGATGGAACTGACAACACCTTGGCTAACAGAGATGGAAGAGAGTTGAATGTCACCTAAATGACCAGCATAGATGGAAGTTGAGGAGTTTGTGAGGAACTGAAACAGATGGGTCAATGCCACTGGTAATGCTATCTTCCATATCTTCACTGTCTCTTTCCACACAACAAATTTAACATCCTTCAACCCTTTCACTGCAGAATAGTCAGATTCTGAAGTAAACTTCTGGGTCAGTAATGGTGTCTCCATTTGAGGAGTTTCTCTGAGAATGGAATTTGTTATAAATATATCAGCATATGGTTGCATTATATTAATATTTTGTGTGAGGTTGAAAAGATGGGCATGATTGAGATTTGAATTGTATTGGAGTAGTGATACATCAAGCATCTCATAATTTTGTGGACAAAAGTTGGACCAGCAGTAATTATGATGTCTAAACACTAATGTTTTGCTTTATCTGTCTTATTAACCTATCATAGTTTGGACATGAGGAAAAAAAATCTTAGAAAAGTGACAAAAAAAAATAGACGAATCTTACTATTTACTTTAATTTTTTTTTCCTTGAAGTGGGAAAATATCTAAAAGTTGAAAAACTCTAAAAATTATAATAATTATGGTGATATATGAAAGTTGCATACGGTGAAGGTTATATGTAAACTAATATAGCAATAATTTAAATTGATAAATAAGAAATCATTTTAAAAATAAACAAATTTGACTAATAATTAAGAGATTAACTAGTTTACATATTAATAAAAGGGATTTAATATCATATAAATATCGCATACCTTACAAATGCTAACATCTCGTTATCATCATCATTAAAAAGAAATACATATTTTTCATTACACATGTATCATCATTCATATATTAGATAATGTACTTCATTAAAAAGAAATACATTATTTAATATATTATTTGCTGTTTATTAAAATCAATTGAAAACTGTAAAACGTAAATGACAGTTGCCAAACAAAATGTATAAAATTTTATGATTTATATTTGTAATTATTTAATCAAAAAATAATGTATTATTGGAAATAATATATTTCTACATATATACATGTCTACACATAAAAGTTGTTATTAAAATATTTCAAGCCATCAATCCTACCTTGCACGGTCCTTTGTCCAAACCTTATTGGATATTATAAATGGGCTGGTTCTTGCTGCACCCATCAGATTTCTTCTTGCACCCATTAAATATGTGAATTTCCATTTTTACTTTCCAAAACACACTAGACCAATTCCGGAAATATTTCTCCGAAAACATGCATCCAGATATCGAATTCCCACTACCCATCCCTATTTCTAATCAAAATTTTCAGAAGCTTATATTTCCGTTGTGGGATATAGGAAGAAATTTGGTGGGTGGACGAAGAAACAGACTTATAAATGTAAGCTCTGGATTTTTCTGGCCCATTCAGTTATTTTTATATTTGGTCTGTTAAGCGATCCAGCCTTGAATCAACTTTGACTTTTCAAATGATGAATACCATAAGGGGGCTTCTCGTTGCACCCTCCAAACCTTCTCATGTACCCTCAATAATTACTCTTTTGACCTTAATCAATTTTTACCTATCAAAGTGGACGAAAACAATGTAAATGAAGTTTACTGTGACCACCAGTGCTTTCTTTTTATTTCTGCAAAAACTGCACCCCCAAATATTTCCACACATTATGTTTCTTCTTTCCATTCTTCCACAATTTGTTGTGTTTTTTGAACTCTGATCTCTCTGGTATGTGGTCCTTGCTTGTCTGTGCTTCAAGCTCGTAGTGGTCCCTATCTCTGGTTCAAGTTCCCAACAATTGTCCTTGTTTTGTTATTTTTTTTTCTTTTTTTAGTGAAACGGATGTCGAAATCCACTTCAGAAATCTGTGAAACGGATGTCGACATTCGTTTCATTCTTCTTTTTTCTTTTTTTTTTTGTGAAACAAATGTTGAAATCCGCTTCGGGAATTTGTGAAACGGATGTCGACATCCGTTTCACGATCCGTTTTGTTGTTTTTTTTGTTTTGTTTTGAAATGGATGTCGAAATCTGTTTCAAGAATTTTTGAAACGGATGTCGACATCTGTTTTGTTATTTTTTTTTTTGTTTTTTGTGTACTATCACGGATGTCGACATCCGTTTCTTTTATTTTTTATTTGGTGTACCAGGGATCTCAAAATCGGTTTCTTCTGTTGACATCGTACAGAAGTGTGATTCTGCAGGTAAGCATCAAAAAGCAAAAAAAAAAAAAAAAACGATCCGTTGTTCAATTTCTAGAATTAGACGTCGACATTCGTGGTATACTAAAACCAGATAGAACAGCCAGAATAGACAGAACACTCATGCGCGTTATTAACTGAAAATATCAATGATTAAGGTGAAAAATAATGGGTGCTTCGATGGTTGGAGGCAGGCTTTTGGACTTGCAGATCTGGAACACAATTAGAGAAAATTTACTGATTGATATTTACTTTTTATTGTGAGGATAAATATGGAATTAAAAAGATTTTTGGAGGTAGAGGAGAAATGGTTGGAGGTGCAGGGAGAAGCCCCTACCATAAGGCTATGAAATTGGGCTTACAACATGGTTTGTCATTCAATGAAATGTGATTTTTTGTTCATAATATAAAAAGGTTGACATTTTTCTAGTAACAATGTAATTGTTAATCAATTGCATTCATTTTTAATATTGAAAAGAAAAAAAAATACAACTTAAATATAATTTTACTGTTAAAAACAATAATTAGAAAACATAATGGAAATTAATGTTTTACTAAGAACATGTAGAGAATGACTGTATGACTGTTTTTGTAACTCTCAAAACAGTTTAAGTAGTGCATTGAATTATTTTGTCAGTAATTCAATTTTTAACTATTTCACTAAAACTCGCTTAGTTTATGATAAAAATAATTTGGTGTTTCCTATAATTTACTTTTTTTCATCTAAAGTTAAATAAGTATGTAATTTATAAACTTATTCTTATTCCAAACTTTCATAATTTTTTGATTTATTTTATTTATTAATTAACTTATTTATTTTATTTAATGTATATTAAAAATAACACTATTTTTTTCTTTTATAATCTTGTATTAGATAAGATAAAAGAACACACTTCAAACTCTTTAATATAATGTAGTTAAAGCAAAAGTTTATCCTATAATAACAAATAAGAAACATGTTTTAGAAATATCTTTTTATTCGATTTTCTCATAATTTCTTAACCACACAAAGAATAACCATATTGAGTTTGATTAGTGCCATCCTTTTTAATATCATGTAGACCCATAAGATATTCTATATATTGAAGTATAATGTAAAATAGAAGGATTCGAAAAGGAATAAACAAGAAAATAATCGAAAAGGTGCAAAACCTTTTTCCTATACTTTTTATGATGCGATGATGCTTATTAAATTCTAAAGTATATTATATATGAAATAATATATCACTAGACCATAGTCCAAGGCATACCAATGGATTGCAAACAACAATATAAAGAAATTCTCCAAAGTCTATATCTTACCATGCATAAAAAGTGAATATATTCTACTTGTGATTTAAGAACCAACATAAAAAAAAATAAAAAAATGATCAAGTTGCACAAATTGAGAATCCTTAAAAAGATAATGGTCACCATTGCACTTATTATTAAAAGATAGTGTTTTTTACGAGTATCACTTAATATAATTAAAGGAGAGATAAATGATATTTTTTCTTGCTTAAATTAAATAGATGGTATTATCACGTTGGGTAAATGATTATGTGGTGAAGAATCCCTTTGATGCTCATTATATATAAATTTTCATTTAATTAACAATATTACTAGTAAAATTAATTTCTAGTCCAACAACTTGAAAGATTCTTTTAGAAGGCCAAAACATTGATCACATAATTTTGTAGTGGTTTGTATATTATTGTTATTAGATAATATTTTGTATTAAGTGTTAGAAACATTTAATATAATTAAAAAAAATCCTATAGTTACTGATGTTTTTATGGATTATTATTTTTAGAGGTTAATGTTTTCATGGGTTAACAGTTTTAATTTTATTACAAAGTACTCATTTATTTAATTGTATTTATTATAATTTACTTTCATTTTACTATTTTTTACCTTTAAATACTATATATATTTATATTGAAAGGACACACTAAAAAAGTTTATATAAAAGTATTTTCAGTCTTATATTTTATATTGCCTTTGGTGTTCATCAAATTTAAAGATTATTTTTGCTGGATGCGATTGGATTATCGTATCTTGAAAGATAAATATATAATATTTTATTTTAGGATGTGGAGCGTAGATGTTTTCTCCATAAGAGCAACGTTCAAAATGTCTCAATCCATAATCTTTTCAATCATTTCCTCATTTTAAATTTTATCTCATATTTTTTTATAAGAATTATTTAATTTTATCAATTTTCATTTTTACCTTATTAATATTATTATTTATTTTATTATTATTTTTCTGACATAAATCATTGAAATCATGTTTTAAGATTGAAATGTTTAAAAAGTGTATATAAATAATTCAAATCACTAATTTATTATTTTGATTACTTTTAGTATCTTATCTATAGAATCAAATAGACTATTAAAATGATGTTTTCTTGAATATTTTTACTCACACAACAAAACTTTGTTTTTCGTTGGTTTAGCTTTTTCTTAGAAGTTTGACACAATTTTGAGTAAGTGTCCATAGTGTGGGAGAAAATAAATGATCCATTTTAGATTTAAACTATATAAAACATATTTTTACGACATTTTAAATGTATACTTGTTTACCAAACACTTGAAAGTATAAGAAAAAAATCATTTTATAGTGCGACAATTCTGACTTTTCATCTATTTACATCAACATTTGTATTGTCAAAATTTATAATATACAGATAGAAATTAACTTTTGATATATAATGTAAAGATAGGAATTAAATTTTTGTCATAATGAGAGAAATAAGAATAGAGAAATTTGTAAGCCTTTTTTTTCTGTTCCAAAAAGGGGTGGGCCTGGCCTTTTCGTAGGCCCAAGGCCAGCCCAACTGTAGGACCCCAATATCCCTTTCAGCTGACTCATTGTTCACTTGTCACCTTTTCAGAATCAGCTCCTTCCTCTCCTTCTCAAATCTCCAGCAAAGTGCTCTGTTAGGGCACAATATTCGTTCATCTCCGAGCTAGCAAAATCCTTCTCACCTTCAACTCATTGCTCTAGCCCTTGGAGCTGACGTACTTCTTAGTTGTGGGTCTGTTGCGTTTTTTTTAGCATCTAAGCAAGGTAAGGGAAGCTAGTTTTCTCCGTCTTTCGTTGTAGGTGCTTGTTTTCCTTTCTGTTGTTGCATAAAATGAGTTGGAAAATGTTTGTGCTTGTGTGAGATAAAAAGAAAGATGTTTGGTCTGTTTGTTCTGGGTTGCATGCGCGGAACAGTGGAGGAGAACTGGTATTCTCGCCCAGGCGAGCTCGCCTCGCCTAGGTGAGAATAGCAGAAGCTCGCCCAAGATTCTGCCTCGAGCGCTCGCCCAGGCGGCCAATCACGTTTTGAGCGACGCCTTGTCTCGCTCAGGCGAGAAGGCCTCGCCTGAGCGAGAGCTCGTGAAATCTCCCAGGGGCCACTGTTGCATGTCTCGCCTAGGCGCCCACGGTTTTGAGCGAGGCAAGCACCTCGCCTGAGCGAGGTTCCTAGCTTGGGCGAGGTTAGTGCAGTGGTGAGTGCAGGCACTGTCTTCTTGACTGTTTTGATGATTTGATGCATGTATTGTCTAGATTATTCTTCCTAAATATGATGTTCGTGAATATGCTTGGGTGTTTAGATTTATGAATGAAATTGGCATGCTTATATGAGGTTGATCCTGGATTTGTGGCTTTGTCATGTCTTAACATGAGAATTGGATGAAGGAAATGAGGGAAGTGAAATTGTATGAGAAAAATGATTTTGATTGTGTGATAGGCGTAATTCCATGAGTCTCGTGGGGAGATCTCATGGTGGTGAGTAGTGTATATGTTAGGATAAGGATTCAAGTAAGGATCGCATCCCGAAAGTCTAAAGGGTCAGTAAGTCTCAAGTAGAGCAAACTGACCCAAGTGGTGAGAGTAGCGGAAGGCCCTAGTCTTTGGCAGGATAATGGCCTTAGACGCTTAAAGGCTAACCTTGTGTGTGGTAGGGTGAAACTCATTGGCAATGACTCTGCAGAGCAGTAGAGGCCACCACAAGTGCAAGCGTCTAGTGAATCTGATCCTAGTATATGTATCCGGATAATTGAGTCATAGTGTCTTGCTTATTTGTTATAATGTGATTCTTGTGCCTACTGTGTTGTATGTTTGGACTGTTTCTAAATATTTCGCTGCAATAACATGCACAATTTAATTCACTCTAGTTTACCCTGTTATTTCTTTTGTGTGTGTGTCCTTGTTCTGATTTCCCTTTTGCGATGATCACCATTGGTGGGAGCAGATGGAAATACTTCTGGAGGTAGGCCTGATGGTGGTAGCGGTGCAGCTTAGTGGGCTCGTTGATGTGGCCCTCGAAGGATGATTCTATGGCCCTAGTGCCTTTGTAATCTCTTGCTCTAGGAGCTTTTCTTTTGCATAACTGTGAACCTTGTTGTTTCTGTTTTGGCTATGACATGGTTATATGCCTAGAACCCTTTTCAAGTACTCCTATGGATGATTGTAAAGGCGTATTCCTTGTTTTTGGTGTTCATATGTTAGCCTTGCTCTTTATTATTATAAGTATGAGATGTTTTATTTAGTAGATTAATCTATTTAAATGGGATGACACAAAATTGTTGGACTAATTTAGTATCTATTGTGATAAAAAAAAGAAAAAAACAATATTTATAATGTAAAAATATAATACCACTGATTTTAAAAACACATAATAAACCAGCTTTCTTCGTAATTAAAGATCTTAATATATTAGAAACTAAGTGAATTGAAATTTAATTCATTCTTATAAAACTTGGTTGTGAGAGTATAGCTTGTCTCTATTCATAATTTAACGTTTTCTTTAATTATTGTAACTTTTTTTTTTCATTTTTTACTTTTATATTATCTATATTTTCAGTACTAAAAATAGTATAATAATTTTGTCATTTGAAATTAATTAATTATTTAATTACATCAGTTTTCTAATTTAATCATCAAATATTTAAACTAATTGTTTTTAAAAGAATATTAAAATACTTATTTATATATTACTCCCTATATTTAAATTTATTACTAAATCAGTAACATTAATTAAATTAATAAATTGAATAAGTTAGACATTTAATAATAACTAACATTGAGAATACATGAAATAATTTTACTTTCAAAAATATTAAAAAATAATATTTTCCTGATCTTTCAAAAATATTTCAATTAACTTGAGAGTATAATATAAATGTCAATATCTGATTAGTTAATTTCTCACTGATAAATGATCACTATATCATTTATATATAAAAAAAAAACAAACTTATAATAAACAAATTCTCCAAAAGTAACTACTATATTAATAAAATCTTGATTACACATGTTTATTCCGAATCATTTGTTATATTATTCTTAAAAAATCATTTACACACAAAAAACGTGAATCGTCGTCAACCAATACAAAACATGATTCGAAGTTTTCTTTCAAATGCCATAAACATATATTTGTTGCATAACAAGGTACATGTGTTCACACAAGAGTTTTTTTTTTTCAAAAAATTATACGAAAAAAAAAAGACTTTTAGATGTATCATTAACTTTCAAATTACAATATTTTTCAAAATAACTTTTTAATCTAAAAGTTAAAAAAACTTTTGAATTACATAATTCGAGAGCTATATTTTTCTCAACCTTCTCAAACTTTTAGATGTATATTTAACTTTCAAATTACAACATTTAGAAGTTATTTTTATGGTTAAACAATTAAAAAAATTCTTGGATTATATAATTGAAAAGTCTTTCTTTAAATGAAAAAAATGATTTTTAGATTATATAATTTGAAAAAAAAAGTAAAAAAAAAAATTAACTTGTAGATTGCATAATAATAAAAAAAAGAGACTTTCTTTCTTTATTTATTTATGGAATGCATAGCAAAACATAAAGTGATAAGATGAATTTGACATAAATTTATAGGGATAAGTTTGTAGTCCAACAAAGAATTCCTTAGTGGGATTGAACTTTATGTTGATATTAACCATTAAAACCTTATTATATACACACAAAAAAACATGTATATCTAAGTCGACAATAATGACTAACGGATACACAACATAACATTTTGTTTGACACAGATTTATTTATTTATTAAATTAATTAGGAAGATGGTAGCTTGTGAAATGAGACTAGAAATGTGAAGCGTGGCCTTTACACCATGCATAAGGCCAAACACGAATCTTCTGAAAATCCCACTAACTTTTCTCTTCTTCACAAAGTCAAATGAAATTAACAAAACCCACAACCTTTTACAACCACACTCCTTTCCAATTTTTCCAAACTTTTTTCTTCAAACAGAAATTTTCTTTCCTCACAAGTTTTCTCCCTTTTCTCTTACCTACACAATTACAACACTCTTCTAACAAACAACCTTTTCCTTTTTACTTCTCTTACTTTCGCACACTTGTATAACATTTTCTCAAAATACCTTTCTCTAAGAACCACTTCAATTACAAACCACAAAGGTTAGGGATAACCATCACCTTCAACTCTACCCTCGATATGGAATCTTCAAATTTTTTCGTAAGATTATGAAAAAAAATGACAACTCTATTTACTATTAAGAATAAATAGAATTTATCATTGACTTAGACGTGCAGGTACTCGCTTACCCATGGTTCATTGTATTAGATTTGACGAAAACATCACAATCTTAAAGATAAAGTATATCCCAACAAACAATCAAAGAATAATTATAAGACCTTATTTTTCTGATTTTAAAAGGCTTTAGGTCTGGCCTTACTAGAGGGTCCAAGGTCAGCCCACTAGGGACCTCCAAAACCCCCATTTCCATCCACTAACTCTCAATTATATCTCTTTTCCAAAAAATAGTCCACTTCTTTTCAACCTTGTCTGAAACAGAAGCTCTGTTAGGACACAACAATATCCTCCCTTGAGCTTACTGAACGTTATTCTCTGCGTAAGTAGAACTCTACACTCATACTCTCTTTCTTTTCTTTTCTGTTTGGAAGCTTTAGTTCCACTTTAACCTCTACTAGGGTCTCAGTTTTCACCTCCTTTGGTTCTGTTTTTCAGCTCCGTAAGTTGTAATCGTGTTGTAGTGCTATTCTTTTGGGGCTTGTTCTTGGGTTAGCACTTGTCAAGGTAAGGAAAGTTAGAACTCCTTCTTTTCCTTTGAAATAGAGTGTACTTATTTTCGTTCTGGAATGTGCTGAGTATGTTTGATTAATGATTGCATTGGATGAGGATGAATTTCATGTTTGGGTATCTATGGGTTAGAGAATTTTAGGTAGTTTAGAATGCAATTGGAATGAGAGATATTGATTGTTGCAATTATTCGGTTTGGTATCATCTATAAACCACTTTGAAATGAGTTTGAGAAGATAAAAGTGCTAGATACCAAATTGTGTAGTGGAACAAGTCAAAATCTCACAACCAAGAAGCATATGGTGTGGTGCTACTCATTTTTCTACACTACACACTTTTCGTAAAATGAAAGTTCCTACTTCATTAACGGTTGGATCAAGCTGAAATTTTAACACATAATTCTTGACTTTGACCGATCGGATCTTGAATTGGAGCTCTGTAGTGAGAACAGTTTTTATCACAAGGTCCCTGTAGTTTGGTTGTTGACAACATTGACCTTTGTTGCTTGTTTGGTCCATAACTTCCTTTATAGCATAACTTTCTTTATAGTTATTCAATTAAGTTGGTTCTTGTTGCATTTGGTTCTTGATTCAATCATCTTTAGTTTGAATATAAATACAAAAGTTTTAGAGCTTTACACAAGTTGCAGTTTTATTTCTAAAATCCCAAATCGGCACAATGTGTTGTTAAGTTGGATTGGATAAAAATTATAAGAATTAGTTATTTTCCAAGAGAGACATATGTTATATGGTTTCAAATGCTTGTGTGAGAATATAGGAGATCCCATGAGGGAGATCCTATTTGATTTAATTAGTAATGTGTTCATTGATATAAGGAGTCAGTACTGGAGGTTTATCCTGATACTCTAATGTTCATTCAAGACTCATGTAGAGCGGAATGAGTCATGTGGTGAAAGGGGCAGAAGGTCCTATCTTTAAGAACAGCCACAGGGTTCTTATGACGGTTAAAGGGACTAACCTTGTGTGGTAGGGTGAAACCCATTGACAATGACTCTGCAGATAGTAAAGGCCACCCCAAGTGCAAAAACCACCAAGAATCATACATCAATGTCTAGATTTAGATAATTGAGTCTAGAGTGTCATTTTGTGTGATGGATATATATATATATATATATATATATATATATATATATATATATATATATATATATATATATGTGTGTGTGTGTGTGTGTGTGTGTGTGTGTGTGTGTGTATATATATATATATATATATATATATATATATATATATATATATATATATATATATACATATATATATAGATGTTTTTCTTTTTCTTTTTACAATTAGCTTACCCTTACTCTTCTTGTCTTATGTTTCCTTGTGGTGTTTTCCTTTCTCAATAATCACCAAATATTTGGTGTGAGTAGATGTGGGAGCTCGCGGTGATCATAGTGATGATGGAGATGCTACAATTTAGTTATGCTCGTTGGATTTTGCTCTATGATGGATCCCTTTTTTTAAGTACTGTTATCTTGTAGTTTTCTGCTTTGTAAGCAAATTTCTAATTTAAACTAATATGTGTTTAAATTATGTTTATGGCATGTGTTTTGTGCCTTAGTTTTCCTGTTTAGTATATTTTGGATGACTATAAAAGGTTAATTATGATATATTTCTGCCTTGGCTCTATTTTATTATGATTATGCAACTTTTTATTTATTAGATTTATCTATTAAATGGGATGTTACAACAATACCATACATTATATATATATATATATATATATATATATATATATATATATATATATATAAACCTCATACAAATTCTTTTATCTTAATATTCGGTCCACTTCTTTTATCTTAAGAAGTGAATCGAATAATACTCCTAAGAGTCTTTCTAGTATTAGTAATAAAAGAGTCTTTCTAGTATTAGTAATAAAAACAATAGTAGTACATACTTCTAAGTCATATAAATCTAAAAATTTAAACATTTTGAGTGCAAAATTAATTCTTATTTGCATAGTGATGAATGCATGTTTAGAACCGTCATAGGGATTTCAGAGTATTTGATGGAAGCATGCCCATGACCTTCACAAGGATCTCAGATTAACTTGGGATTATAAAATAGGAACTTTTTAGTTTATAATTTTTTGTTTAGACTTTATATCGAATTTTAGTTGTGTTGGGTTATTTGTGTTTAGGTCTATAGTATATAAGCCTTTGTGGGACACATTTGTAGAGAGATTTGAGTAAATGAAAATTTGATTTTTTCTCTCAAGTCTCAAGCTTCTTCTTTGAACTATCGATCTTTATCTTTGACTTTCCGGTTCAAAGTGACAAATCTTCCTCACTTATCTTGAAATCTCCTACAAGCAGCATGACTTTCTCACCTTTTGCAAATCCCCAAATCGATGTTCTCTATTTTACCAATTTCGTTATAGGGTTTATACCAGTTTTTGTCCGAGACCCAAATTCATCCCTAAATTTGAGACAATCCTTTATCACATACCAAATAAATGAAGAAAAAAATATAGTAGTAGTTTCCACATCTAATTTAATCTTTCGATTACATGTAATTTAGTTTGTAAAATGATTATTACCGTCAGCAAAAGTTTACGTGCAAATAAAAACTTTAATCATTATGACACTAAAAAATTTGCGAGATCAAGTACATGATGACTTAGATAAAATAGTGGATATAGATAAAATACTGGATATAGGAATGACCAATATATCTCTAGTCATGAGATAAAGAACATGATAATAAGTTGTTTTCATCCTTTATCAAGTCTAAAAGATCAAATCTTGGAGGTGTAATAAATAATTTGGTTTTTATAATTAGGGGCTTTTTTTATTTCATGGTCCATTTGATGTTAAATTTGTAAATTAGGGTCTATTGAAATTTTTTTTAGCAAACAAAGTCAAGTTGTCAGGGTGAAGGACAACATTATAGATGAAGTCGTCCTCCACCCAACCGATTTCTCTTTTTCTTTTTTCAAAAAAGCAAAGTCGTCCTATGTGAGGACAGTTTCCGTTACGTGAAAAGTGAAGTCGTCCTCTAACATGACGACTCCACTTTTCCTTTTTCTTCGACATTGCAGTTTTATATATTCTTTTTCAAATTTTTCACTCATTTTTATGCTTTTCTTCCCTTGCAGCAGCAACTATTGTGTTCTGAATTAGTGAATCTGTGTAGTGGACAACTACTCTCTTTTGCCTTGCGGCTGTTATTTTGCAATAACAGTATTTACTTTTAAGCTTCTGCCACATTTTATTAACTATTCGATTTGAAAATGCCAGTGTATGTATAGAGAAACATAAACAAAAATGAAAAGTGAAAAATTTGAAAAACACAATATAAAACTGCAACGTCACAAAAAAAAAAGTGAAGTCGTCATGTTAGAGGACGACTTCACTTTTCATGTAACAGAAACTGTCCTCACATAGGACGACTATGCTTTAAAAAAAACGAGAAATCGGTTGGGTGGAAGACGACTTCACCTGTAATGTCATCCTCCACCCTGACGACTTGACCCTGTTTGCCAAAATAAATTTTAACGAACCCTATTTTACAAATTTAACATCAGATGGACCTAAAATACAAAAAAGTCATAATTAGGCAATTGATTCATTTTGATTTTTATATTTATTTTTTATTCTATTTAGTTCCAATTTTTTTTAAAAGGACTAAAAATTATAGAGTTGTCTAATAATTAGATGAATATCGATGACCTTAGTACATATAACACAATTCAAGAACATACATTTCTATAGAAAAAATGTTGAAGATTTCACAGTGTATAAGTAAGTACAAATCTCATCTTATAAGCTGACTTTGCAGGATTGAGTTAAATTTAAGGTTTACTTGGTATCGAAGTCATTTGCAGTCTATCCTAGAGATATTTATCATTTGTTGGGTCTATTGTGTCATCCCTTATCGGGACCAATATCAAACAACCCATTAATGCTAATTAATTGTTCAATATGTATTTGTCTTAGTGTGAGGGAAGTGTTGGAGATTTCACATTAACTACATAAGTGTGTGCATACCAAGAGAAAATAAAGTAGCATTTTTATTATAAAAGTGACGAATTGACATAATTATTTCATTGTTTGTGTTGGTGTATGGTCAGGTACATCCCGACCCAGTAAGGGAAAAATGGTCGGGATCATCCCGGCCCGAGTGAGGGAGCTCTCATGCTCTAGGCCAATTGTTGGGGCTTTGATCCAGCACGATGCTGACAACCCAGGAAGTGAGATGGTCGGGTATATCCCGACCCTCTTGGCCGTGTACATCCCGGCCCAAGGGAGTGACAGACGAGAAATGGGATTATGGCGCAGGGGTATAGAGGAGTAGCGCGCAATCTCAACCCCAAAAAGGAAGGAGTTGATAGTTGGAAAAGTACAGATGGGAAAACCCCAAAAAGGAAGGAGTTGATAGTTGGAGAAGTACAGACGGGCAAACCCCAAAAATGAAGGAGTTGATACTTAGACAAGTACAGACGGGTCAGATCCCAAAAAGGAAGGAATTGATCTTTGGCAAAGCAGCAACATGCAATCTTAGCCAGAAAGGAAAGAACCGACGCGTATAAACTTAATAAGAAAGGAAAGAGTGGATTCTCGAATACAAACGGCCCGCAAATAACAATAGTAGATCCATCAAGAGATTAGTATAAATTAAGACCTAGCGAACACGTAAATGTATGCTTTTATCACTGAACCAATTACACCTCATATCGAATCACTTTCTGACTTGAGCGTCGGAGTGCCTGCAGATACCCCCAGCCCGGAGTGTAGACGGCAGGGAGATCCAGGAGAAGTCCAGGGAGGAACAGGAGGAGGTTCGACATAGAGGATTCTTGAGATCGTCTGCTTCCGCACCAAAATAGTATCGATCAGGTACAGTTTGAAAAAATGTGAAAGTAAAAGATTGAGTCATAATATAAACTTACATAGTTTACCTGACATTGAAATTCGTTCATATCCCAAAATTTGATATATTTTAGTCTTAAACTTAAAAAATAAATAAATATAGTCATTTTAATCCAACAACATTAATTTTGTTGGTTGGTTAACTTAATGCAATTGAATTAAAAAAGTTATATATATTTATTTTAAAGTTTGAAAACTAAAATATATAACTTCAAAATAAAAACGAATTCTAATTTTACATCCAAATTTAAATACTAAAAATATATTTAAACAATAAACAACTCATTCATTTTAAATTCTGAAGAAATAATTAATAAAATGTTTAATGTCTTAATATTTTTAATTTCTTTATATTTAATACAAAACAATTAATTATCACATAATACTTTATAAAAAATTATTAATAAATTTATTAAATATGCATCACGAATCTTTAGGCATGCCCTTATTTAATAGTTCTTTAATGACATTTCATTTATTAAGAAAACAAAAGTACACATATACAAATATTAAAATTATGACAATATATACAAATAGAAATTCAGATCTTTTTTCTAAATTATGAATATCATATATGATGATTAATTTTACTCAAACCATGCACCATTTTTATCAGCTCCTATTCATAAACCACCATGTATAGTTCCTAGTTACTTCCTATAAATTAATTATTTATTGTATGGAATAACATAATTTCATCCATCTCTATGAAACATGTAATTAATTTTGAATTATAGATTAAAAATTTAGTTACATCTATGTTATTCCAAGTAGAACTTGTTCAACTTTTTTTGTTTAGTTGAAGAGTTTTTTAGGACTCAACATCTTCTGACTCCATACTCCGTTGACCTTTTGCATGCTTTGCAAGTGTTCACACCCTTCTTCCACTAAATTCAATTCCTACCGAGTGCTACTTTCCAGAAACATTAAAAAACAATTCAACAACTTGTTAAGAATCCCAAGAAATTTTTATCTAACCAACGAAAATAAAAATATTAAATTAAAAAAATATTTAATGTGTAAGTGTTTGAGCAAATCCGATAAAATAAGATAAGATAAGAAGAAAAAAAATAGGGCATCTCTAATAATACTTTTTTATTTTAAACTTTTTATTTAGTCTTATAATTATTTAAAAATAATTAATTTTTGAACAAAACAATAACTTCATTATTCCAAACCCACATTTAATTTAATTTAATTATTGAACAGGAAGCAGATATTTGACACAGGTCATGTTGAAGCATTTGAAAAGCTCAAGTTGGACATAGGTAATGTACCACATATTTCCCTTTTTCTATTTTGTACTATAATACAATATAATAATAGAAAGAAAGAGTGAAGCTATGATTAGCTAGTCGTGAAACACGAGCCGTTGATGTTGCTGACTTCGCCGAATCACAATCACACGCCGTCGAAATGTTTCAAGAGGAGCGTGTGTTGCGTGTGGTGCCGCCAACGCGTGAGTGCAGTGTTAATGCAAGAGCGCGTTGGATATGTCAGTGTCGGCGCCTTGAAGAGTGAGAACCGATAAACCCCGGTTGCCACCAAATATGTGGCCCACAATGTAAAATGACTGAGTTGTCCTTCAAACTCGGTATGAGCTGTTCTCTATTAAGATAACGCCATGACACACGAACTGCGAACCTAACTCACAGATCTTTTGGATAAAATAATGTTTCTCAACTAAAATTATTTTCAATATAAATTTAGGGTTTTTTTGAAAACAGATTCTGATTCTCTGTTGTACCACTAAATCTAAGTTCCTTTCAATATTTATTTAGAGATATATTCCTTTTTTTTACTGTTACATTAACTAGGAAAATTGTTTACAGTTTTAACAAATAAAAATAAAAAGTAAGTTATTATTAAATATTGTAATTAAAGGGTTATAAAAAAATTAAAAAAAATTACAAATATATTGTAATGGAATATGAAGCTAGTTTCATGCTGATTTCTAATTATAACATATAAAATAATATAATTTATTTGAAACTCCTATTCAATGTTGTAGAATTATTTGGATCAATTATTTCTTTTTTTAGAAAATGACTTTTAAATTGAAAATTATATATCAAATGTTTATATTAATAAAAAATGATTTGAAATCTAGTTTATATATATTTTAACCACTTTAGAAATTAGATTAATATAATGTAATGTCACTTTTGCACAATCTCTGTGCCACTTGTGTTCATATCTTTTTATCTATCATTCATTGAATTTAATCATTCTAGACAAAACAGTGCAGTATTTGGTATGTAAACTATTTGTTAAAAAAAATTTGGACTGTTAACATATATTATCACTATACATGAAACATATAAAACAACAATAAATTATTTTCATCAAGATAAATTACTGTTCAAATTTATACCTATCAATTAATTTCTGCTAACTCAGGTATCATACTAAGAGTTCTTAATTTGTATTCTTTAGTTGTTTAATAATTAAAAAAATAAAATGAAAAACAACATTACAGATAAGAAATGTTTTGCCAAGGACAAAAAATACTATAATGTTATACAAATAGATACGTTTCTTTATAAATAAGCTCAGGATACTCTTACAACCAATACACAACAAAAAAAAAATACAAGAGTAATACTATTTTAGTTATTTTTCAATTTTTAAACACTTATAAAAAAATATTTTAGACACTCCAAATTGATAAAACTGGAACCATTAAAAAGAATGAAAGAAGTGGTAGAATCCAAAAACAGTATACAGTTTCAAATTTTATACGACCATTAATAGATTGAATCAATCAGCAAAACAAGTCATATACAACACTATATTTAGAAAACACTTAAATCATATTTCTTTAATACAGCAGCAAATTGACACTACACTTAAGTAATTTGTTTAAGATTAAGAAAAATGTTTTTTTTACTACAAATATTAAATACTTCAACTAATGTTCCTGTACAAGTTTTTATATATGTAGTCCATT
Source organism: Vigna unguiculata (assembly GCF_037176805.1). Taxonomy (NCBI): domain Eukaryota; kingdom Viridiplantae; phylum Streptophyta; class Magnoliopsida; order Fabales; family Fabaceae; genus Vigna; species Vigna unguiculata. The sequence goes on along the minus strand of NC_140795.1, from coordinate 43,411,315 downwards.
TGATACTATTTCCAAACATTTGTTAAGATATTTAATACTTCATCCATACAACTTGTGAGACTTGCAAGTCTTCTAATTTTATTATTAAACTTTTTTATTAATAAGTAAATATGTTTTTCTTAAACATATATTAGTTATCCTTCGATATTTGTGTGCATATAAAATATATATATATATATATATATATATATATATATATATATATATATATATTATTGTGAGCCTTCTTTCTGTTTTGTACATGTTTTGTGCCTGGCCTTCTTACATAGGCAGGTTTGGCCTTCTTACACAGACCTAAGGACAGCCCACCAAGTCTCCAGGATCCCCCTTACTAATTCCTCACTTTCATTCTGTCTCATTTTTTTTCAGAGATTGTTCCCCTCCTCCCTCTTAGTGTTGAAACAAAGAGTTCTGCTAGGGTTTGAGTTACTCCCTCCTGCAAAGCTCTTTGAACGCTCCACCCTTACGTGAGTTGAACTCAACCCCGAACCCTTTTTTTGTTCTGTTTTTTTCTCGTGGTATGGGCTGGTTTGTGTTGTGGCCATGACTTCATTGTTTCCTCTTGTTTGTTGTCAGTTCCATAGTAGTGGTCTTGCTGGGTTGCTCTACTGTTGGAACTTATTAGGTTAAGCTAAATCCTTGTCTAAGTTAAGGGAAGTTAGGGTTTATGTTTTTAAGTTATTTTTCCTATTTCTTGTCTGTTTTTATGTCTTTGGTGCTTGAATGATATTATTGGTCGCATGAAAATGTATAATGTGGGTGTTTCTGATTGAACAAGGTGTTGCATGTGTGAACAAGTGAGAAACTTGCTGATCTCGCTCAAGCGGGTGACTCTCGCCTAGGCGAGAGTAGCAGGAACTCACCCCTGGTTCCAGCTCACTTAGGCGAGCATCCACTGTCGAGCTCTCGCCTAGGCGAGAAGGGCTCGCTTGAGCGAAAGGCTCTTTTGCCTAAGCAAGGACCTTTAGTTTGGACGAAATCTCGGGCAGAAGACATTGTGTTGGTTGATGTTGTTCAATGTTTGTTTTCTTTACTCTTCCCTACTCAAAGTATGTGGCCATGCATGTTTTGTATGTTTTAATGGGACTGAAATGAATGTGTTGGTATGGAATGAGACATGACTTAGTTGGGTTGGGCATCGGTATGCAATTATAATGTCTGAGATGATATGAAATGTTTTTGTTATAAGAGTTTCATGGGAAACTTTTGGTGATGATGTGGTTAGTGTATACCTTGATATAGGACATGTCCAGATAAAGGAAGATATCCTAAACTCTAATAATCATTCACACTCGCATAGAGTAGAATGATATATGTGGTGGAAGTGGCAGGAGGTCCTAATCTTGGGACGTATTGGACCTGAGACATTAGAGGATTAAACTTGTGTGTGGTTGGGTGATAACCCCTTGCGTCTAGAATCTGCAGAGTTTAGAAACCAGCACAGGTGCATACTTTCTTTAGAATTTTATATCAAGAGTATAATCCGGATAATTGAGTCAGAGGGTCTAGCATTTGGTTGCTATTGCATGGTTTGGGTGCCTACTGTTGATATATTTATAACCTGATTTAATAATTTACTTGCTCAATAACATGATAAAAAATATTTTACTCTAGCTTACCCTTTTCTTGTTGTCTGTTCTCTGTTTGGTCTTCATTAATGTATAGTTTTTTAATATGGTGATAGTTTCATTCAAAGTTGTCTCTCTAAGATACTTTTGATGACATTAAAAAAATCACTACATTAATGCAACAAAGATCATATACTACGATTATTTTCGGACGGACTTACTCGATGGTTATAAAATCATGGTATATCAAACCATAGTAAAAAACAAACTTTTTAGACTATGGTTCCAACCGTAGTCTAAAATTCACTTATAGACTATAATTTTTTCAATAATTGTAGCTATTAAGTGATAATAGAGTACAATTATTGAAATAATTGTAGTCTATAAGTGATAATAAACAACGGTTATTGAGGGAACCATAGTCTATTATCACTTATAAGTCATGATTTTTTCAATAACCGTAGTCTATTATCCTTTTGAAACTTTTTTTAATATTTGATTTATTTTAGTTGTTATGCTCCTAATTAAGCAACATAGACAAAAATAGGGCTAAAACCATAACCATAACAACTTAATCTCTACGTCAAACAAACTAAATTTGTGCATATAATAAACCAAATATGAAAATTTTATACTAAACAACATATTCAAACAACAAATAATCCAAATAACACATAACAATTTTGATAATAAATAAAATAGTATTATATTTATATACTAATTTTTTAAATACATTACAATAGGTGAATAGAGAAATGCAAACCTGAGAACATGCTTGAATGAGAATGTGAATAACACCAATGTGAGTAGCACCAACGTGAGTAGTAGCACAACCAGTTACGTATCTAGATCAATAATTTTGGGAAGCCAAAACAATATTCTCAAATATTTATAAGCTTAATTATTGGCAGTTCACTAACAAAAAAAAATAATAAATAACTTAGTATAACTATAACCACAAAAGAGATTGCACGTACGTATAAAGGATTGTTGGGTAGCTTCCATTTTATTACTTTTAAAAAATGAATTTATTGTTTCATTTTTTATCAATATATCTGTTCTAAAAAAATCAATATTAAAAAATAATTTATCATATTCTAATAAAAAAAATGAATTACTAAAAGAAAAATACATGATAATCAAGCCACAATTAAAAACAAATGAAAAAATGAGAACAAAAATAATGAGTGTGTATAACTTGCTTTTTTTCTTCATAAACAAAAAGAAAACCAGTAAGAATGAAAGATGAGTACAATGTGTGAAAAAATAAAAAAAAATATAAAAATATCTCAATAAATATTTTTATTTTTTATTATATTTGATTTTATGTTTTATTATTTATTAACATCAAATGTTGTGTTTTATAAAAAATAAAAAAATACCTAATTTAATTTTCATGAATTTCCAAATATATTACATATAATTTAAAAAAAAAAACTAATATATATACATGTCCCTTAAAAGATCCGTCCCTAAATACAACCACGCAAAAGGATAGCAATTTGTGTGTGGTTAGTGTAACACAAAGAACTAAGCACGAACAATGGCTTAAGTTTTAGAATTTAAGATAAAATGAGAGAAGAAAAGCAAATGGGGAAGGAAGAAAAAGAAGAATGCGCAAAATATTTTCTGTAATTATTTCATATATTTGCAATAGTTTATATAATGAAGATGAAAAGTTATCATTGTTAAATATTTAATAATAATTATAAAAATAACACTAATAAATTTTTATATGACAATCTCTTTAATAGTTATATTATGTCTTTAAGTAATATTTTATATTGGAGTATTTTTTGTTGTTAATAATTTAAAAAGAGCATAGGAGAAATATAATATAAAATAGGGGATGGATCCCCAGGTAGTGGTGTGGGTCCTTGGGATGGGGTGGGGGTGTCTTATTATGAGTGAAGAAGAATGCAAAAAGGTGTTAGGTAAATTTGGAATTTGGATTGTATAATTGGGGAAAGCATGAGAAGAAGAAGAAGAAGTGATGATAATGGGCAAAAGAAAATGAATGGAGGTGGTTGAGTTGGTTAGGCCAAGGTACAAGTGCCGCATCACTTCTGCGTCTGCCACGTGTCTCATGCCCACTGCAAAACCCCAATCTCTCACAAATACTCATTCCAACACACTTTCTTTTCCCACCAGTTTCACTATTTTTAGTATTTCATTAATTACGATGTCTTTTTTATTTTCTTATTATTTATTATCATTAACATTTTTTTTCTTATCTTGGGGGCATTCGTGTGCCTATGTTGCTCTTGTACGAAAATAAATCATGAAAATAATTTGACGTCAACGAATCATTCATAAATTATAAATAAAATTAGATAACAAATTTATTAGTCATATTTTGTATCAATTTAAATTTGGTTGACTTATTTAGAAATCTTTTAGTATTATTTATTTATTTTTTTAATTTATAATTAGTATATTTACTTATTTCATCGATTGTTATTATAAAGAAAGATAGTACTTAAAAATTAAGACGTAAATGTTTTAACAAATAAAGAAATAAAATATAAAAATTATTGAAACATTATTTAACAATATTTATTAAATTCTTATACTATAATAAATAATTATAACAAAACATTTATAAAATAAGTCATAAAATAATATTATTATTTATAAATTATATGTTAACTTATATTCTATCTAATTTAAATCGGATTAATTTGGAGATTAAGTGAAGCAAAATAGATTTGACCTATTTTTAATAAAGCTGAACTTTTTTAACTCGATCCAATTCAAATTCGTGTCAAGTTCATGAATTTAGACTTATTGTAATATTTCCAGATAAATAATATAGCTAATTGCAAAATTAATTATATTGTAATGGTATGAATAATATTTGTATTATTATTTTTTATATAAAAGAGATAAAATTATCTTGCAATATAGAATTAGTATTATCTTTTGGTTTAATTATTTTGATGGTTCTCAGTTTGATAAAGGTGTGTTAATGTTGTCTCTATTTTTAAACAAAAATTCAGTTGCATTCTAACTTTTGAGAAAATGTTTTAATTAGGTCTTTTTTAAAACAAAATTACTAACGTCATTAACAAACAATATGTCACATGTCAATATGTGGTTTTCTTAAAATATTTTTTATTTCTTTCTTTTTTTTTAATTTTTAATTTTTTTTGTAAAAAATTTTGTTGCCATGTGTTAAATAGTGTGACGCATAACATTGTCGGTGACACGTGGCAAGACAATGTCACGTGTCAGTGTCACTAACAAATGTTATTGTCTTAGTTCCTATTTACATCTCTTTGATTCAATTTTGTTTCAATTTTTTTTAATAATTGAAACATGTTTTTTATAAGTAATTAAGTATAAATATTTTTACAAAATTAAATACTGATATTTATGTTAAAATTTAGTGGTAAAAAAATGATTAATAAAATATGAGTTAATAATATATAGTAATGTAATATGTTAGTAAGTCATTTTTAATAGAAAAATATTTGTATAACATTTATACAAATAATACAGTTGATCTCAAATTGGAAAGAGACAATATATTTATATTTTGAAAAAAATAAAGTAATGATTAATAAAACATGAGTTAATAATATACAACAATGTAATATTTTAAAAAGTCATTGTTTAATAAATAACTTTATACAAATAATACAGTTGATCTCAAATTGGAAAGAGACAATATATTTATATTTTGAAAAAAATAAAGTAATGATTAATAAAACATGAGTTAATAATATACAACAATGTAATATGTTAAAAAGTCATTGTTTAATAAATAACTTTATACAAATAATAAATTTTGTCTCAAAATGGAGAGACATTGCTTTATTTTGGAAAAAATTAAGACAAAATTGAATCAAAGAAACATAAGTATAAACTAAAAAGACATATATAGAGACTAAATTGAAATCAATATAATGAGACCTAGCAGTGACACTGGCACATGGTATTATCTATTGTCTTTCCATGTGGTACTAACAGTATCATGTCTCACACTAGGAACCTGACACGTGACCAAAAAATTAAAAAAAAAATTAAAATAATAAAAAAAACACAACTGAATACATGATATGGGATTAACGGTGTTAATATTTTTTTAAAAAAAAAAAACTTAATTGAGACTGTTTTTAAAAAATTGAGAGACAATTAGAACTTTTCAAAAATAACAACCAAATGATATTCTCCTATTATGAAGACCATCCAAGTAATGAAGCTAATTTTTGTTATATAGAAACAGTAGAAAAAATATCTTAAAATTGAATAGGAGGTTAAGGCGAAGTTTGGATTGTTAAGTTGACAGCTAAATTTTGATTAAATATTTGACACGGCACACGCAATCTGCATGTGGATCTTTCAAGTTCATTGCACTGCCATTATTATAACAAGAGTTATGACATTTCCCAACCATTTCTTTTATCAAGGTAATAATCCAAAATCTTCAATTAATTAATTAATTTTCTTCAAATTGTTCAGTCAAATGTTTACCACCCAATCGATACAATCTATATAGAAACTTTTGTGTTCATTGTACACTGTTAAGTACTTTTCAATTTTCATACTTCTTCATTGACCCAACTCTTCCAAATACATGGGATTTTTATTTTATTTGATTCCCCAATATTTTGTTAAGAAAAAAAAAATTAGGTTCAGGTATTTGCTATTTCATCTAGAAGGTAAGAAGTTGGAAAAGAAAAGACTAAGTGTGTATTAATAATATGGTCAAATAATTGGACTGAAGACCACTAATTCATCATATAAACAAAATCATTATTGTAATTCAAAATTTATGACAATTATGCTCTTTAAATGCAAACAAACTGATTTCAAACTTCAATTTATTATTATCAAACTTGCTTTTACTTTTTCCAATAACTTTTTTCTTTCTTTCTATTTTTACTAATACAGAATCCCATTTATGTCTGATGGTTAGAAACATGTCATCTGTGTTTAATAGGATTAATTAATTTACATTACTTTTCAAAAATAAAGTTTCTATATCAATCACAAATACTTTATATATCAATTTTACGTTATCGTGGTCAATTTTATGTTTTTTTTTTTCTAAAATTTTTGTTCGACAACGTTTGGATATAAACATAACGTGTCTAGATGATGAGTGTAAACCATTTTTTGTAAAGTATATATAGAGATTGAGAAGACCAATTTAAATGACAAAAAAAAAAGCTTAATCAGAGAAATTAAAAAATTATTTAAGTATATGATTAATTATTAATTAAAGTGTAACCAAATGAGTGTTTAACTTTTATTTGGGGAAAGATGTGTCTGAGTAATATACGACAATGACTTGGTCTTAAAGCCAAATGCATGGTGGACTCACACAAATTACAGATTATCGCATCTCCATATTATATTTTAATATATATATATATATATATATATATATATATATATATATATATATATATATATATATATATATATATATAATATTTAGGAGGATAGAGAGTGTATGTTTGGAAAATTGATATAAATGGAGAAGTCGTTTTCAAGAAATAATAAATCACCAATCATGTTGAGAAAAATTGGTGATCTAAGTTGGAATGGCATTGTCATTTTAAACAAAATTAAATCCAAAATTTCATTTTGCTGGGAAAGAGAATTGAGGTCATAATAATGCATAATAAGTTTTTAAAATAATTTATTTGCGAAAAATAAGTTATTCACTATATATAGTTAAATTTAAAAAATAAATTGTTTTCAGTTATTTAAAAATATAATTATTTAATCTTTCTTACAACATATTTTACTGTAAATATATGATTTTAGTAATTCTAATATTAAGAAAAAAAATCTCTAAAGATAAATAACATGAATAAGTAATGATATTTTATATGACATTCCCTTTTTTGGTGAAATTTTATGTGATATTCTAAAACTTGGAAACTTTTTTTTTATATATAAATTTAACATTTCTAGTAATATTTTTTAATTTTCTTCTGACTAAAATATTATTTTTAGCATCCGAAATTTCAAAATAAATTGTGAATTGTATTTAAGATTTCACTTTAATGGGCGAGGTATTTTAATTTCCTAATATATATATATATATCAACTCTCAACTTGAGATTGAGAATGCCCTAGATGAGAGCAGTTATTAATTACGACGAAATATATATAGAAAAAAAATATATTATAGGATTAAAAGTCAACCTAATTTCCCTTCAATGTCGTCCTTTTTTCAATTGAAATAAACTTATCTTGACTATTATATTTAATATCATACATTAAATAAAGTAATAAACGTTTTGAAGGAAGTAGTTTAATTGTGTTGTATTCTTTTTCCCTATAGTTTGAAATTTGTTTTTGTTCAATATCGAAATAAGTCTTTATATTTTAAAATTAGTAGATTTGGTCAACCATGATTTTTTTTTCACTTCAAATTCTCATTTTATATCCAAAATTTTGGTATTTTCGATATTTAGTACCAAAAAAATTGAAATTTAAATACTTTTTAGAATGCAATATTAGATTTTACAGAAGAACAGTGTTTAATTAAATTTGATACTTTGAATGAAGAAGATTCTAGTGTGTGTCTATAATAATCTAAAATCTATTATTTTGGAAGTGATAAAAAAAAAAATGTACAATATTGTAATCCACAATGTGGTAAATTGATAGCAGAAATTGCAGACATGTCACATTGTGTGGCCATTATTTCACTGTTGTTGGACAAACACAATCCAACTTGTGCAACTTCTTCAAATTGCCAACTTTATATTATTTACATTTTTTAATGCAAGCAATACATCATACATATTTGATGCAATTTGGCAACGGTTATAGTTCTTGCATCCATTCCAATCCTCATTATTAAACAATAATAAAATAATAACTAGCGGATTATTAGGGTTAGTTTTTTTTTTTTTTTTTAATTATTGAACCATATACTTTATAATACTTTATTATGTAGTGGCATAGGTTGGTACAAGTTTAACTCTTATTTAACATATCAATGCGATAATGGAGCGGAAAAATATTCTTTGCTCAATTTTTTACCCATCTAAGCCTCATTCTTTATTTCTTTCCACATCTAGCACAATGTAGTAAAGATAAAATAAAAATATTAATAGTTTTTCTCAACAATTTTTCTTACCTCAAATGTCATAGGTATCACATAAAAAGAGTCATATATTTATGTCGGGTATATCTTTCAAATATATTTTAAAATATTTAAACGTGAAAAAGATACATATTTATTTATAACTTTCAGATATATCTTGTTCAAGCATTAAAATATCACTTAAGCAAGAAAGATTATTCTTAATTGGAGAAGTAAAATAGCTTAGTAAGAGTAATTGGCTCAAGAAACGTCTGAATGTATTATTGATGTATGATGAATGTGTTTATATTTATATTATTAACAAATTATATGCATGATAATATTTATATGATATGAATAATGACATTAATAAAATTTTTATTTCAAAATTCTTTGACATTTAAACAAGATCATAAAATGAATACAACATTAGCATAGTGAAGGATTTTGACACCAGTTATTTTTAACATTGTTTTTCGGTTTCCGAATTAAAACATATAAAGACAAGATAAAAAAATGAGTTCTTCTAGCTTCAGTTAAACATAAACTTTGACATTAAACTTCGATTATCTCTAAAATTAAAACCCAAAATAATAATAATAATAATAATAATAATAATAATAAAGGAATAGACCTCGATTCTGAAAAACAACCAAAGCCTATCGTGGTATTTAAAAAGAATCGTTCAATAACTCCCACAATGCATTAAACAACCTGGAAAATGAAGCCAAAATTTAATATCACTATATGAACAATAAACAAGTAACATAGGTAAAAATTGAGAACTAGTAATGATATATAACTTTTCATACGCAAAATCACACACGAGAACAAAAGAACAAGACCTTTGAATCACCGATGCATTCATAAAAGAGGTCATTGTAGTTGTCGCCGAAGAAGAAATAAAAAATGCCAATATTACAAAGAAGAGAAGTGAGGAAAAAGAAACCATGCACAAAAATAAATTAAAAAATTATGTTAGATGTCCTAGGGTCTAACCTAACTATGGTTGTTTGAAATTACAAAAATACTTTTTTTGGAAGTCTCACATCAACTAGAAATAAGACCAATTTATAATATGTAAGTGGGATCAAATCTCACCTTACAAGTCAATTTTGTGGGGTTGAGTTGGACTTAGAGTTCACTTATCAACATGGTATTAAAGTTATGAGCTAGAGCATATCCCGACAAAATTTGATGTTTGTTAGATCTATTGTTTCTCTCTTTATTAGACCATCTATTAATGTCTAGTCCCACATACAAGATGTATATACCTTAGCGTCAAATGGGTATTGAAAGTTTCACATTGTCTAAAAATAAAATTAATTCATAATATAAAAGTAGATTAGATGTGAACCTCATATTACAAACCAATTTTGTGAAATTGAGTTTGACTTCAATTTTATTTCTTAACACTTTTGTTCATTTTTCACCTTATATGTTTGGTGAACTCAAATTAGATAAATGACATACATGTCTCTTTTACACTTATGGTAATTAATGTTTTAATGGTTTGACTAGTTTTAATATTAAAAATTGTTAGAATTTTACTTAATTTAATGATTTTTTACTAGTACTATTTTATATTCTTTAAAATAGATATTAACTATCTAACTTTATATTTGTTTAGACGTTTCTTGGAAGCTTTTTTTTTTTACTTGATTTACATGGGTTTTAGTTTATTTAGTCCGTATACTCTTTTCTTCTTTTAATGTATTATTATATTGTTTTTTCTTTGTATACATGGTATATGATTGTTGAATTTTGGAAACGATAAAACGATAAATAACATTTGTTATATAATTTATATTACTTATATCTACTATTATGCACATAGTTTTTTTTTTCAAAAATAGTTAACATACGATAACTTTATATTCTCTAACTTTTTTCTTCTTTTCAAATTACAAGAAAATAGATCGTATATAATGTGGTCTAGGTTTATCTTCTAAATATGGTTATGTTGATTTTTTTTTTTCATGTAGTATTTATCTATAACCTTTCACAATGCATAGGAATAAGAGAATGCTCACATGAAGTTGATGTTTTTTCACAAAGTTTCCTTATTCAAAAAATACTAAAAGTAGCAAAGTTTCAAAGTAATACATTAAAAAGGTTATTTCATTGAAAAGTATTTCTTGAAACACTTTAACATTTTTTTATATCTAAAATTCAACAAAAACTAAATACAGAAATCTTTAATTAAAAAGAAAACCACATACAAACATTTCCTAAATTAATGTTGACACTTAACCAATAATGACTTTTGTTTTTTTGTTTTTTTTTTTTTTAAATGCTTTATCTTTAAGGGAACACTTCCGAAAGGTCCAGATCTTCAAAGAGTTTTTCAGTAAATATTAATAAAAGAAAAAAAAATCTATTCTTTTTTTCTAAAACTAACATTACCCATTAAATAAAAAAATAAATTTTATAAAAAAAACAAACTGGCACTCATTAAATTATACCTAACTCATTTCAGTTATTGTTATTATTGTTCCCTAATAAAAATCCTTTTAAAGTCATCACTAACACAAAAATACATGCATAAAAGACATTAGGTGACCAGAATTGAACTTCTGATGAGAAGTGATATTAACAATTTACATATTTATTATACATTATCTTCATATATCCATTTATATTAAATATTTTTTTATATCAAGTTATCCAATTATTATATTATTCATTTTAAAATTTAAATTTTGTATGGAGATTGTATTTTTAAAAGATAGACTCAAAAAATATATTTAAATTAGTTATAAATTCGACATTAAAGTAAACTATAATTTTTATAAGAATATGAGAATATTTTCAATTATATAATATCATCATTCCACCAAATACTAATATGGAAATAATTTGTGTAGATGCACATGAATACCTCCTCTACACAGACAATAATGTGACTCCACACACCTCAGATATTTATGTAGCAAATGGATCTTCAACAAATTTTAATCTTTTGCATACCCCAAAAAAATATTAATATGAAAAACATATGTAACAAACATTCTATTTTGATGTCAACTTTGAATTTTGTTTTCAAATGTGAGAATATATATGTATCAATATATAAAATGATTTTTCTTTTTAATATTTGTTTTCTAATTTTATCTTTTAAATAAAATGTTTTAAAATAAAATGATTATTTTACCAATTTTACTGTTTGAAGAGATTATTTTTTAAAATTTTAATGTTTTATTTTATTTGACAATTTTTTTAAATTTAATTATTTTTTAATTAAAAAATTACTTACAAAATAAATTAAAAGTTGTTTATAATAAAAATATTAAAATTATAATAATAATAATTTTATTATTTTGTATTATTACAACAAATATTGAACACACTAGTCTATATTATATATAGATATAATTATATGAGAATTTGTGGTTTCCTTTTGAAGATATTGTTTTTTAAATAAAAAACATTGTTAAATTGAAGAAACTGGGTGTGTAACATATAATCTTTTCAATGATATATTTCTAAAAGATTTAGCTTCTTCAAATTTAAAGACCTATTGGTGATAATACTCTCTATTTAGTGGAATTTGTCTATTTTAAATTGTTTTAATAGTAAAGTCTTATTTAAGAATAAGATCTTTATTTAATTTTATCTCCATAATTTTAAAAAACAATTTAATTATGTGATTAAATATTTATGTTTGTAAGACTCTTAATGTTAAATAAAATATAAATACAGAATATCACAAATGCTTTTAATTAGCTTCATACAAAATAATTTGACGATAATTGAAACATTTATTAACGTGATCTTACAGTTTTGCCGCATTTACATCAGAACACAATAACAGAATCCCAAATTTCTTGCATTTGACGCAAGAGAAGAGAGAGAAAATATTATGCAATTTTTTTTAATTTTTTTTTTCTTTTTTCTGCATTCATTTCTGTTTTATCTCCAACCACATCTTCACCTTTCTTTACATCAACCGGCTGGTGTCGGTGACCGGCACAGGACACGGCCTATACCCGGTTGTCCCAAACCAGCTCCTAGAATTGAAATCTGGTGTACCAGATTTTGGGTTATCTTACGGGGACAAGCAACGAAACTCAACTTCCGTGACCACAAGATTTGATTGGGCCACGTGTCCACACGTGTTTCTCAATCGTTGTTGTTATGAGAATTAATGTTGTAATTATCTCATATTAATGCTGTCACAGGTTTTGTTTTCGATTTTCCTGATGTGAATCCTTTTCAAGTTTCCATACAAAACATATTTCTAAGGAGTTGCATTCCGCTTTAATTTTATTAACAATAATCAAAAGAATTGTCCAGTTAAAAGGATATTTGAAGCAAATAAATATCTATAATATAACAGAAATAGCTGAATAAAAAATATAATGATAAAAATAAGATTATTTTATTTTTGGAAACAATTGTTATTTGTGACCGTTATTGTTAGAATAGATTTATTTGAAGATGGTTAAGAAAAATGAAGAAAAGTTATTTGTTTGTTACTTTTAATGTTGTTGTTGTGTTTGGAGTTGCCTGAGTAACTGTCCGATCAGGTGATCACTTATGAATAAAGATCCATTCATTCTCAGAAGGAGTAAGAGACATTATTAGAACTGTAGACACGCGCCCTCACGCGCGTGTGTACTGACTCACTCGCCTCTTCAACCGTTTCAGGCTTTTATCCTATTTGGTCCTGCTGTTTCCCAGTTCAAAAGCGCTTTTCCATTCAACCCAGGCCCTCTATCTCCCTCTCTCATCTTTCAATCATTTTTACCTTTTATTTATATATATTGTCAAATTATATTTTAGATTAATATTTAAAGGATTAAATATTTTTTTCTCTAAAACTTTAAGTAAATTTTAAAATTAGTTTATTTTAAGATTTTAAATTAATTTAGTCATTCATTTTTTTTGAAATACATTAATTTAGTTATTTTAATCAAATTTTGTTAAATTTATTTGACATTTCAAGTGTGTTTTATAATAGTATTTGATTCAACATTAAAACGAAAATGTGTCAAATAGTATAAATAACTCAAATACAATCCTGAAATGCGTACTAAACATCAAATAAACCTAATAAAATTTGATTAAAATGACTAAATCCACGTATTTCGAAAGATGAAAAAACTAAATTAGTTTAAAGTTTCAAAATGGATTAATTCTAAAATTCACTAAACGTTAAGGGACAAAAACATATTTAATCCATATTTAAATTATTTATCGTAACATTAATATCATTTAAATTAAGAAGACTATATGTATTTTTTAAATTTTAAGATAAGAATATATAAACACCAAAGATAAAGACTGATATTAATTTTGTGTTTGTTACCATCAAACGCTTATCATTTAGTTAAAAGTTATAACCATTAGTAAGAACACAACTCTTGTTATATAAAGATTGTAATAGTCCAAATATTATGATTTGATTGTGACTCAATTTACTTAATACTGGGATACAATTGATGCCTCGTACATAATTTAATTTAAGAGACTACTAATTACTTAATTCTAAATATAATTATAATGATTAAATTAAAAACATGTTATATTTAAAGACTAAATTACCAGTAAATTAAAAATATGATGTATTATATGGGATTAGAAAGTGATTTAATAAATGTATATGTATGGAGATCAGATTAAAAATCTATTGGATAAGCATGTCTTAATTTTAGCAAAAGTTACATATAAACAGTTTTTGTTCTGTTTGTTCTGTTTCATATGAAAAGTGAAAGCTGTGTTAACTGTTTACCGTTTTATATTTTAAAGTTTTAGAGAAGTTTGTGCTAATTTAATATGATTGCTTTTATCTTGGGAGTTAGTTGCATTCATGGGTTAAAATATAAGAAAAAGAAATTGGTACAGAAATATTATTTTATATTTTTATGTAATTAGTTTTTTATTATTTTAGTTTTATCACTTTACCTACACACAATAGTACAATAGTGCTTTTCAATCTAAATAACATTTTTAATATTTTATCTCTGAAATTTAAAGAGTTTATTCAAATATGATATATTTAATAATGAAATTACGTTTCCTGCATATAACTAAAAGATTTTACTATAAAAAACCATTTATCAGTGGAGTATAGTTTCTAACATTGACAATAATATATCACTAATATTTTTTAGCTAAAAAATTATCTAAATTTCCTTGAGAAGTTTGTTTAAACTACGAAAATAATTTGTAACTGCTGTACATAATTTCTAACTTATTTTTGTAATTCATCAAAATAAACTTTATACTAAAATTTGTAATATAAATTCACATGTAATAATTTTGTTAAAAAAACATTTAACTAATCTATTTACTAAATAGACCATCATGAACAGTTATTTTGTTAGAAAAAAAAAAACTGTGAAAGTTATGGAAGTTTTATTTAAATAAATTTGCATTGGAAAGGTAATTTAGATGAGTTTGCCATGAGAAAATGACAAAACATATTAAAAGTAAATAGGATCCACATAGTGTTAACTTTAGTGCATATTTCGAATTAGGTGGAGTTTGAAAAGTTGATTTAACATACATAAACTTACTTATAAAATTGATTTATGTAAAAAGTCATAACCAAGAAAATATGACATTATTATAAAAATATTATTCTTAAATGTATTATTACAAATATTATATATATATATATAATAAATGTTTTAATGTAATAATAAATGAGATTATTTGTTTGATTACTCAGCGTAACAGTACCATTGTTTAGGTTAAACAATAACTATTTAAAAATAACAATATAAATATTCACATAATATTTTTTAGTTCTTTTATTTTCATCAGGAGTAAGGAAAAGCACATTCCACTTAAATATATCAAATATTAAGGTACTTTTTTATCAGCAAAAAACTACACATTAAAAGCGATAATATTTTTATATTCTGTGTGATATAAGATACGTGTTGATATTAAATTTGTATATTCATACTATCACCTATTTCCTTATAGAAGGAAAACAAGTACACAAGAGAGAACTTGAAAAAGAATTTTTGTTATTTGACTTTAAGGAAATAAAAGAAGAAAGAAATTAAAAATACTGGAAGAAACATATTAATTCCACCATATTTTTATTTATTTGCCAGTTTAAAAGAACAAACACTGTTATGTTCATTATTTCTTGGAATAAGTTAGAAAAAACATTCACTCCCACAATCAAATTTAATCAGATATATTCCATATTTGCAATAGTAACAAATCATAAGTTATTGCATCATTAAAAGCTATTAACTTTTATAACATTAAAAGTTTTGAAATCAACATCCAAAGCATTATCAAATATCCTGTTTTAAAAAAACATATATAAATCTATAAAATAAAAAAAATAAAAAAAGAAAAAGAAAACTGAGTGATTGATTAACGCAATCTCCTTCTTAACAACTAACACTTTATCAAATTCTCAATTTACATTCATTTTCAGAAGTTTCACAACAACAACGCAACCCTGCCAAATCCTCACTTTATTTATTTCTTCTTTTTCCACGCGCCTCAGAGGTTGCGTGCCAATTCAAGTTCGTTATTAATTTACAACAACACAGGTGTGCGTTTCGGCTGGCAAAACACACTCTAATCACCGTCCGTTCCAGCTGAATCTTGGAATCTTAAAAATATCAACGGTCAGATCTCGATGCGTACAAACTCTGATGCGAAACATTCCACCCTTGTATTTTAAACCCAAAAAAACAGAATATTGTAATATTATATTATGTTTATAAAATTATAAACGATATTTTTTAAATAAAAGAAAACCCTTTCCCATTCCCGTTATATTCATGAGAATCATTTCAACCCATAAGAAGCACCACACAACATAACCAAAACACACACTCTCTCTCTTTCTTTTTCTCTGATGCATTCCTTCAAAAACACAACCTTTTAACTGTTTTTTTTTTTTTTCCTTTTCCTTATTTTCTTCGCGGAATCCTAGAATGTCATCGCCGGGGTTCACTGGGGGAGGTGGGGCATCGGAGTATTTTGCCGGAGCGGGTGGTTTCACCGGTAGATCCATTCCGGCAGCCACCATGAACAACCCAAACGGCGTCGCGACTGCCACCGCAAACCTCCACCCTCTCTACCGAACCCAGCAACAGAACCTCCCTGCAATGTTTCTAGATCCTGCCTCGCAGATCGCTCAACGCCAGACACCAACCCTTATCGGTAAACGCACCCTCACCGAATTCCAAACCTATAACCAAACCTATAACCAACCCAACAACAACCCCAACCACGTCCTCTCTAACCTCTTGCTTCGTTCAGTTAAGCCTCGAACCAGTTTCTCTCAGAGTTCCATGGAGAACTTTACCGAATTGCATAACCAAAACCCTTCCCTTTACCAACAGCAACGTTTTGGTGTTCCTTTACTCCATCAGCTCCGTCCCCAGCCCATTAACCTTCCCAGCAATGGGTCTGGGCCCATGCCAAGCCCAAATTTCGGCTATCGGAACTCCAATTTGGGCATGCCACAGAACCGGGTTCGTCTTTCTGCTCCTCTTCCGGTTCCGGTTCAGGTGGTTGAGCCGGAGAAGAAGATCATGGATCACCGGCTTCTTGAATTGGAGAAACAACTTCTGGAAGATAACGATGAAGATGAAGGAGAAGCCGATGCTGCGTCCGTGATAACCACCAGCGAGTGGTCTGAAACCTATCAGAATTTAATCAGTCCCGGTCCGGTTCAGAAACTGGTCTCAACATCACCGACTTCATCAACCACTTCGTCTACGTCATCTTCTTCCTCCATCGCTTCACCTGCTTCGGGATGCTCCAAGCAGACCCTCATGGAAGCCGCATCTGCAATTGTGGAAGGAAAATATGACATGGCTACGGAGATCCTGAACCGGTTGAACGGTCCAAACCGGACTGACAAATTAACCGATTGCATGGTGTTGGCGTTGAAGTCCAGGGTGAATCCGGTGGAATATCCGCCTCCAGTGACGGAGCTTTTCGGCTATGAACACGCCGAGTCGACTCAGTTGATTTTGGAAAACTCCATGTGTTTTAAGGTAGGGTTAATGGCTGCGAATCTCGCGATTTTGGAAGCTGCATTTGAGGAGAAAATGGAAAACAAGTTCTGTGTGGTGGATTTTGAGATTGGACAGGGAAAGCAGTATCCGCACCTTCTCAACGCGCTCTCCACACGTGGACAGAACGTCACACTCAAACTAGTGGCGGTGGCGGAGAGCGGCAGCGAGGACAGAGTGCGTGCAGTCGGAGACATGCTGAGTCGTCTAGCAGAAAGGAAGAGGATCGGGTTCGAGTTCAGACTTGTACCAACTCAGAAACTCACCGAGTTGACCCGCGAGTCGCTGGGATGCAATGAGGACGAAGTTCTCGTGGTGAACTTTGCGTTCAAGCTTAACAAAATTCCTGATGAGAGCGTCTCCACAGAAAACCCTCGCGACGAGCTTCTCCGGCGCGTGAAGGGACTCGCCCCGCGCGTGGTAACGATAGTGGAACAGGAGATGAATGCAAACACAGCACCTTTTTTGGCTCGCGTGGCAGAAACACTGTCGTTTTACGGTGCCTTATTGGAGTCCATGGAAGCCATGACCTCTAGGGATAACAATAACAGCATCAACAACTCTGACCGAGTCAGACTCGAGGAAGGACTCACTCGCAAGCTACACAACTCAGTAGCATGCGAAGGCAGAGATCGTGTAGAGCGTTGTGAAGTGTTCGGAAAATGGCGAGCGCGTATGAGCATGGCAGGGTTTGAGTTAAAGCCACTGAATCAAAACATAGTCGAGTCAATCAAATCACGACTCACCGCCACTCCCAACAACAACAACAACCGAGTCAACTCGGGACTGATGGTGAAGGAAGAGAACGGTGGGATTTGCTCTGGCTGGATGGGAAGAACACTGACGGTCGCATCTGCTTGGCGTTAACATGTCTCACTTTTTTTTTAATATTTAGTTTTAAATATTATTATGATTATATTACATAATATATAAATATATAAATATCACATTGTTACTATATTTTAACTATGTTTAGAGATAATGGAAAGGCAAAGAGTATAGAATTGGAAAATTATATGATAATAGGGTGAAAAGAAAATGTGAAAGGAAAGTCCCTAGTCTATTACCCTTTACCCTTCTTCTCTTGGTTCTACCAAAACTACTAATAAACAAGTGTTTGCATTCCGAGAAGACTTGTGTTGCTATATGATACATTTATTGATTCCTCTGTGTGTTGATGTGCTTTCATTTGTTTATGATCTTCACTTAAGTGTGTGAAAGAAGTTGGTTGCTGTTTGGTACATAGCTTATTTCTGTGTCATACAATGGATTAGTTTGCCCTTACATTACCGACAAATGAGGGCTCCACTCATACCCTTTATTTTTAGGGATTTAGTTAGACTTCCAGTTTCTCTATTATCCAATTTTTCTTCTAAATTTGTATTTTTTTCATTATCTTATTGTATTCAACCAAGTTCTGTTGTTATGTAAGAATGAATGATTCTTTGTTTAGATTCATAATCCAAACATTTTATACAAAGTGTTCAAGATCATGTTACTACCAAAAAAACACGAAGACTATGATTGATACCACAAAATATAAAGACTATTTTGCTGTCCTAGTGATGGTTCATTCTTCAACTTCTTTTTATTCTATTTCTGTTTTTATCGGTTGTTTTCGTGTTTGTTTGGTATAATCACATCTCTTGAATTTTGAATTGAGCTTAAATGTAAGAACAGTTTTAGGTTATATAGAGACATCTTTCTTAGAAAAACAAAAATACAACTATATTTTATGGTTGGGAATATATAGCACAAACTGAAATTCAGATGACGTGTTTGGTTCAGCTTTTGCTTTTCTCGCTCATCGCCTCATATTTTTTTTTATGATAAAAGTTTTCATTTTTTTACATGATAAAGGTTTTTTAGTCTCTGTGAAATGGTTAAATGGAATAACAGTTTTGTGGATGATAAGGTAAAATTAGATTAACCGTGTGTTTGTGTCACTTAGAATTTCAAATATTGTTGACATTGATCGATTAGGTATGATGATGCTATATACATAGTAAAAGTTATAAAAAAGTTGCATGTATATGAAATTGGATGATCTCTATTATTCATAAAATAATTGAGCACATATTAATAAGGAGATGAAGAATATTGTTAAAAAAGAACATTGATGAACGTATTTTTGGTTTGGATAAAATGTTACAGTATACAAATACAGTATTTTTTATTCTATTTGTTTTTAATAAATTTAATTTTCAATATAAATATTCACATCTTTAATTAAAAATTCTAACAAAATTATTTCAAGCTGTAGTCTTAAAAAATATATTAAAAAAATCTGATACTCTTATATAGTGAGGGAACTTAGAAGTCAATATGACTATCATATTTTCAAATTATATATTAAAATTATAAAGTTTGATTTTTAATTTTTTTTATGGTACTTAACTTTTTCTTTGGAGATAAGTAGTTGATATTTGTCCTACTAACTTTATTTCTAACTATTGTATATTGTATATAATTTGTGTTTATATGTATGTTATTGTATTTCACTGATGTTGTTGGAACTCTTATTTATAAGACTAGTCATTTGTTTCAAAAATAAAAATACAAAAGATATTTGAAAGATAATTTAAAAATGAAATTATTTATTTTATTTATAATGATCATAATATTTAAGGCTTCTCCAATTCAGATTAAATTAACTGCAATTTAGTAAAAACAATTTTTTTATTGTATGTTATAGAAATCCAAAAAATAGTAGAGTTTGGAGAAGTTCTACAAAAACTGAATATATATATATATATATATATATATATATATATATATATATATATATATATCCTTAATTATTTATTAATTAAATTAGATCTAATATCTTTCATAATTTGTGTATCAATAACAGAGTTGATTATTTGTTTCATTGTGTGTGCAAATTTGTCAATCAGTTTGAAAAAAAAAAATGTTTTTCACGACAAAGCAAAACATATTAAAGCTATAAGAAAGTCTCTTCTTCTTTCATGTTCTAAAGGGTTATCATTCATATATGTTTTCACAAAAACTTTTGTTTCCAATTGTTTTAAATAAAATATATTCAAAGTGAGTCTTGTTAAAGTTCATGCCCTAACTATAGAGACTTAGTAGGATCATAAAATTTGTTTGTTTTGTTATATATATATTTTTTATATCTTTAGAGCAGTTAGTATCTTTCTTAATAGTTACATTTCTATTAACTAAATGCTATTGCTTTATGTTTTTTTTTTCGCATGGGTTATCAATGAATTTATAAGAAATTTATAACTCGGTCTTTTGATTCCTTCTTTATCAATATTTCGTCAAATTCCAATTTTCTTATATATTAAAAAATAATATAAAATATCTTTTTATTAAATTTTTCTCTCAATAAGTAAATTCCACTGATCATGAAATACAAAATCAAACTTACACTATTGATCTTGGAGTATTTGATTTCAATGATGAAAGTTTAGCATAGTAAGAATATAATTTATACCAATCATATGTTATAATTAAAGTATAATTCACACACATTAAACTATGTATGAAAATAGAAGAGGAAAAGCTTCTAATTTTAAAGGAACAAATTATATTTTTTGAAAGATTACAAAAATATTACATAATATAATTAAAGAATGGTGAAACATGTATTTAGTTTTCTTACCTACCATATACTACTAGCTAGGGATCTTTCTTCTGTCCCTAAAATTTTGTACTAAAAATATTTTTTATGTATAACTTTATAAAAATCACATGTGGGTTGTCAAAATCTCAAGTGTGTTCAAATATCTTGGAGGCTATATTTGCTATAATAAAAAAAACATTTTTATATATAAAAAGAAGAAAACTAATCATAATCGACATTTTATAATTGGTTACAAATTCCAGAAAAAATGTTTGAGAAATGCAAAATGTGAGTTACTATTTATAGAAATGGTTGATTACAGTTGTAGTGAAACTGAATAATGCCTCAACTACTCCGTGTTCTTCTTCTTCACGAGTCATGTTTGTTCTTTTCTTTTTTTTGTCGTCTTTAGCTAACTCAATTAAATTCCTCACCTTATATTCACACAATTTGTCTCTATTATAATAATGTGTATGCATCACAATAATAATCAATTCTATATCACAAAACTATAATCATTTATCATTCATCATAACAAATAATTAGTAATTTCTCACCTCAAAACTAATTGAAACACATTGTAAAAGAATAAAAATAATAATTTTATAAATGCTTAATCAAAGGAAGAAAGAAGGGAAAATTTGAAGACAAGAAAATGTGGAGAATCAAAGGAAAAATATTACTCTGTAGAAGATAAGGTAGAATATCATCCCCAACATGTTCTGTAATAAACATAATTTGTTTCCATTGATTTCGCTTGGTGGATCACCACAAGATTTTTTTTTGTTTTCAAATTGTCAATGCATGATAGAAGGAGATTTTCTAAGGTGATACACTTTTTTTAAAAGTTAAATTAGATAAAAACTGTTTTGAAATGTATATTAGCAAATAAAACTTGTGTTTTTGCAAAAAATATAAATTTTATTTAGAAGTATATACAATTTTTTATAAAATAAAAAGTGAACTATAATCTATTTATAAAATGCCTACTTTTCAGTTGATTAAAATTTTAATTCTTGTAAAACCTCATGTCTTATAAAGGTAAGATTTGGAAAATAAATTTAAGTATAAAAAACTTTGTAAAGTGACAAAACAATAATGTATACTAGTAATTAAAATATTCTTACTTGAAATATTTATTTAGTTTAGACTAAATATATTCTTAATCAAAATATATTTCTGATAATGTTAATTTTTACCATTATCCAAGCTACATTTTCATAACAAAATCATCTCTTCCAAAGCTTTTAACCTACTTAATCCTCAAATTTATCTTACTTTTGTAAATAAATACATTTTGGGTTACATTGACCTAAATATACCACTAATCCTCATTTTTTGTGTCTATTTATAGATTGGAAGCTTTGTTCCCAGAGTCCAGACAAATGAGTAACCCGGAACAGCAAGGAGAAGTGCAAAAATGTCAACAGGAAGCGCTTAGCGACACAAAGGCAGCGCCAGGCAGCAGATACCGTCAGCGCCAGGCGCCAAACTAGCGCCAATCAGGGGGCCAGACTAGCGCCAACTAGGCACCACTTGGTCACCGCCGGGCGGTAGTGGGAAGATTTGACCTCTGTTTAATGGCTAGCGCCTGACGGTGATAGGCTTCCGCCAGGCGCCAGTTTTCGCTGATGTGTCAAGTGACCCTTTTTCTTCTGTTTTCGCGAGGGGAAACGCATCTTGGACACTTTGGAGCTCGAGCAACACGTCTTGGAGCGCTTGGAGGTCTGCTAGGACTTGTGGGAACAGCTCCACCTTCCTCTTTGTGTCTCCTCCCTCTTCCATTTCTATTTTGTAAGCTTGAGCTCTTCATGACAATGGAGAGCTAAACCCATTTTTGTTGGGGTTAGATGTAGCCACTGAACTTTCATGTATTTTTGAATGGTTTGAATATATATGCTTCTTCCATTGATTTCTAGTATCTTTGTTTATGTATTTTAAGCTTGCTTTGTTTTACCCATTCATTGCATGATATTTGGATCATTAGGTATTGGAAAATATCTCTTGAAACCTTGAATTGGAACAAGATACCTAATGGAACTTGTATCTAGGAATGGAACTTGACCCATTAGTTGTCTTAAACCCTAATTTGTAAAGCGGGTTTGTTTATTTAGGAATTCAAGGAATTGACTCTAAATAAGGAAACCTAGGCTCATTCAACTAAGGGATTAGAGTTTGAGTAGACTTGTGGGTTGACATTAGTAATTAATGGAGAAGAGTTTATTGCTTAATATACATGAGAGTGAAGTAGGTGAAGTCTAACTCCAACAATATCAATCCATTGCATTTCTAGTCTTTACCATTTTCTAGAGTCTTCAAATATCCAAGTTCAATTTTACTTATTTATGAAATATTTACTTTCTTGCATACAAAAACCCAAATTATGAATTTATTCATTAGTTTAAATTAGTCACTAATTACACAATAATTTAGTATACACGAGTCTCTTGTGAAACGATATCCCGGTCTTACCAGTTACTACTTGCGCGACTTGGTACACTTGCCAAAGTCTTAACAGTTACGTAAAACTAAAACTTCAATATTTGCATAAAATATATGCACGACATAGAAAGAAAAAAAAACATTTTTTTTGCCTATTATTTTTTTATCAGTTCATATTTTTTGCTATTAGGATAAAATAATATCATAAAAAATTATTAAATAACAACTGAGACGATAAAAAAAATTATTCTACTTATTTATTTATTACAGTACACTTGTAAGAATTTAGAGGCAATAATTTATACACTAATATATCATTATATTTAAAATATTCACATTTATATATATAGATTTACAATACTATATACTTCCTATATCCACATTGTTTAGTACATTTTATATTTCCTATACTGGAAGAGGAAGAAGGGTTATTTATTTACAGTTTTCCCCTCATATGCGGTTTATCAAACAGGTGGAGGGAAAATGTTATGGATAGGATTCACTTGGACTGTTGGGGGTAAATAAAAGGTAACTTCGATTTGTCCTTCGATGACAATCGGTGCATTCGGAGCAGAGAGAAAAGTAATGGTAGAGTTTCCCGTTCCCTGAAATGTTACAGAATTATTTACTACATTGGTTTGCCATGCATTTCCCGGAAAAACAGCCACAATGTCGGCGAAGAAGGGATCAGGCGTGTTCGGAGCAGCCATCTATGATAATGTTGTAAAATTTTGTTTTTCGCACACAATCAAAAGAAATAGGGAAGTGAGACAAATATCCAAAAAAAAAATGACGTATCATAATAAAATAAAAAGAAATAAAATTTTTCCCAAATCCATGAAACTGAATTTTTATTATACTTTTATAAAGATATTGATTACTTTTGTAGTGACTAGTCAGGATAAATGAGCTCATGGCCAACAAAGTAACTCAAGAACATCTCATCTTGAGTAATACTAACTCATTTAAATCCCCAAGGTCATACCTTCAACTACAATAATCAAATCTTTATTTATCATAAATTTTAATTCAATATTAAATCACATAATTATATAAACAAATAGATAGAATCAATGTATAATTAAGATAAATATAAATAACTAAAAATGACCAGTACGTAACTGGAGATAAATATAAATAAGTAAACGAGAATAAATATAAATTGAATAAATAACTGGAGATGAATATAAATAAATAAGTAGGAATGAGAACTAAATATAAATTAGAATGAGGTTAGGGACACCTCACTTAGGGTAAATATAGAGATAAAATAATTATTAATAAAAAAAATAATCAAAGTAAAAAGATAAAGTGATGGATGTCTCATTCCCTTACCTTAGTTATTGTGAAAATTATACCAAGGTTGCACGGAGACTTTGACGATATATATATATATATATATATATATATATATATATATATATATATATATATATATATATATATATATATATATATATATATATTCTCTTTCTTTCTTCTCTCTTTCTCTCACATACACGACTCTTCTTTTCTGTTTTTCTTTCTTTCCCCCCTATATTCCCTCATCACCTATTTATACTACTCTAAGTAATGATTAACATTAGTTTTATTTGAACTAAATGATCCCTCACACTATGCCAGTTACGTTACTAAGTAACTATTCATTCTTGATATTTCACTTTGCGATAGACATGCTTTTAATACTATTCGTGACTGTAAGAAAGAAATCATTTTAATTGGAATATAATAATATACATATTGATGTGTGCTTACGTGACTGTAAGGAATATATCATATAAGTTTGAAGATTGCGTACTGATAGTTAAATATATTGCGTACATATGTTACGTACATATATTCTTATTTTTAATGTTTATAATATTATGATATTAAATAACATATATATATATATATATATATATATATATAATATATTGCGTACATATGTTACGTACATATATTCTTAACTTTAATGTTTATAATATCATGATATTAAATAACATATATATATATATATATATATATATATATATATAATATATTGCGTACATATGTTACGTACATATATTCTTATTTTTAATGTTTATGATATTATGATATTAAATAATATATATATATATATATATATATATTTATAACATTTATAATATTATGATATTATATATAATATTATGATATCAACTAATATATATATATATATTTATGACTGAAAGAAAAAAAAATATTATAACTATTCAACCATTTTTCTTATACTGAAAACATTGTGGCATAAATTTTGAGATGTTACATTTTCTTCCCCAGATACATAAATTTCGTCCTCGAAATTTAGCTTTTTATGTACTAAAACAAATGAGGATAATTTCCTCTTATTTTTTCTTCGAATTCCCATGTGGTATCTCCCTTAGTTTCATTCCACATGACTTTCACTAGAGGGATTTGTCTGCCTCTCAATTCTTTGATCTTCTTGTCCATAATCTGTACAAGCATTGCGTCAAATGTAAGGTTATTCTTTAATTGTACTGTATCAGGTCTTATCACATGAGTTGGATCAGAAATATATTTTCTTAATTGAGACACATGAAAGACATTATGGAGATTGGAAAGGAACGGAGGTAAGCAAATTTGATATGCAACAAGACCTATTTTTCTAAGAATTTGGTAAAGGCCAATAAACCGGGGAGTGAGTTTCTTTGATTTCATCACTCTACCAATTCCAGTGGTTGGTGTTACTTTCAAGAATACATGATCACCTTCTTGAAATTCAAGAGGTCGTCTTTTCTTGTCAGCATAACTTTTTTGTCTACTCTGAGTTGTTCTCAATTTTTCCCTAATCATTTTGATTTTCTCGGTTGTATGTTGAATCATGTCAGGACCTAACACTGAATTTTCACCGGTCTCAAACCAACACAAAGGTGTTCTACATTTCCTCCCATATAATGCTTCATAAGGTGCCATACCTATGCTGGAATGGAAACTGTTGTTATAGGTGAACTCAATCAAAGGCAGGTATCGATCCCAACTACCAGAATTTTCTAACACACAAGCTCTCAGCAAATCCTCCAAAGATTGAATGGTTCGTTCAGATTGTCCATCAGTTTGGGGATGATAAGCTGAGCTAAGGTGAAGCTTAGTACCTAAGGCTTGATGTAAACTTCTCCAAAATTTTGAAGTGAATCTAGGGTCCCTATCAGATATAATACTTATTGGAACTCCATGTAACCTGACAATTTCTCTTATGTATAAATCAGTCAATTTTTCCAACGAATACCTAATGTTAATGGGTAAGAAATGAGCAGACTTTGTTAACCTATCCACGATAACCCATATGGAATCAAATTTTTGAACGGTTCGTGGGAGGCCAACTACAAAATCCATTGCTATACTATCCCATTTCCATTCAGGTATATCTAAGGATTGTAGCATTCCTGCTGGCTTTTGGTGTTCCATTTTAGCTTTTTGACAAACTAGACATTTTGCTACATATTGCGCCACTTCCTTTTTCATTTTGGGCCACCAAAACATTTTTTTGAGATCTTGATACATTTTTGTTGTGCCCGGATGTATGCTTAATTTGCTTTTATGTGCTTCTTCTAGAATCATTTCCTTAATTTCCTCATTATTGGGTACACACATCCTGTCCTTAAATCTTAAAGTTTCGGTTTTATCTATGCCAAAATTCTCCCCACCCCTTTGACCTATCAATTTCTTTTTCTTATTAATTAACTCATCACCTTCTTGTGCCTCATGGATTTGCTTTTGTAAATTGTTAATGATCTGAATGGAGTTTAATTGCATTTTATCATGGCTTAGGGTGACCGACAAATTCATGTCTCTAAATTTTTCTAACAAATTCATTTCATGAATCATTAGTGAAGAGACATGTAAAGATTTTCTGCTTAACGCATCTGCCACTACATTTGCCTTACCTGGGTGGTACTATAATTCAAAATCATAATCTTTCAGAAATTCCATCCATCTTCTTTGTCTCATATTTAATTCTTTTTGGTCAAACAAGTATTTGAGACTCTTATGATCACTAAAAACTTCAAACTTTCCACCATAAACATAATGTCTCCATATCTTAAGTGCAAAAACAATGGCAGCTAGTTCTAGATCATGGGTTGGGTAATTTTTCTCATGTGTTCTCAGTTGCCTGGAACTATATGCCACTACCCTTCTATCTTGCATAAGAACACAACCTAATCCTATTTTGGAGGCATCACAAAATATAACAAAGTGTCCAGTAGGATCAGGTAATGCTAAAACAGGAGAAGTGGTTAATCTTTTCTTGAGTTCTTGAAAACTATTTTCACATTTTTCTGTCCACACAAAAGCTTGGCCCTTTTTGGTGAGTTGGGTTAAAGGCAAAGCTATTTTAGAAAATCCCTCAATGAATCTCCTATAATATCCTGCCAAACCGAGAAAACTGCGAATCTCAGTCACTGTTTTTGGTGGTTCCCATTGTAAAACTGCTTCTACTTTGGTCGGATCCACTGACACTCCGTTATTGGAAATCACATGTCCTAAGAATTTTACTTCCTCTAACCAGAAGTCACACTTAGACAATTTAGCATACAGTTTCTTTTCTTTCAAGATTTGCAAGACAATTCGAAGGTGTTCCCCATGTTCCTCAAGAGTCTTAGAGTAGATAAGAATGTCATCTATAAAAACAACCACAAATTGATCTAAAAATGGATGAAAGATCCTATTCATGTAATCCATGAATATTGCAGGAGCATTGGTCACACCAAAAGGCATCACTTGATATTCATAATGACCATACCTAGTTCGGAAAGCAGTTTTTTGTATGTCTTCTGCTTTTACTCTAATCTGATGATATCCGGACCTTAAATCTATCTTAGAAAATACAGAGGCTCCTCTCAATTGGTCCATCAAGTCATCTATTCTAGGAAGAGGGTATTTATTCTTTATGGTGAATTTATTTAATTGACGATAATCTACGCACAACCTAAAACTTCCATCTTTCTTTTTAACTAACAAAACAGGGGCTCCCCAAGGTGACACACTAGGACGAATGAACTGTTTCTCAAGTAACTCTTCTAATTGTTTTTTCAATTCCGCTAATTCAGAGGGTGACATCCTATATGGTGCCATAGAGATTGGTCCAACTCCAGGCATCAGATCTATGGAAAATTCAATTTCTCTGTTAGGTGGTAAACCAGGAATATCATTGGGAAAGACTTCAGGAAAATTTTGAACAACTGCTATATTTTTCAACTCAACTTTCTCTTTTATTTCCATAGAAGATAATAACAAGTACCCTCGAATTTCATTCCTTAAAGGCTCACTTTTTGAATTGGTAGGTGATTTTAGAAGATTCTCAGAGTTTGGAAATATCACTGATTTCTTAGCACAGTCCAAAAGGACTTGATTGGAAGATAACCAGTCCATACCTAAGATTACATCTAATTGAGATAAAGGTAGACATATTAAATTTACAAGAAATTTTGTATTCTCAATGAACAGTGGACAGTCTAAACAAACTCTATTGGTTATTACTGAATCATTTGTGGGAGTTGAAACAACCAAACTAGTTTTTAGAAAAGAGGTCGACATATTAAGATGTTGAACACAATGATTGGAAATGAATGAGTGAGTTGCACCTGAGTCATACAGTACATTTAAAGTTTTTCCTTTAATAAAACACATACCTTGAATTAGATCATGGTTTTTAGCAGCCTTGGCTCCAGTCATGGTGTACACTCTTCCTGTTGTGGTAGGTCTTGTCTTGGTTGCAGTTGGATTGAAATGTGGCTTTTGTTGTCCACACTCAGAGAATATGTGACCAGGTTTCCCACACTTGAAATAGACTGGTCCTTTAAGGTGACAATCTTTAGCATGATGACCTTGTCCGCATTTGAAGCATCTGATGTGATCATATACAGGTCTACTAGAATTTCCTGATGAAGATTGGTTGGATTGGGTCCTCCATTGTGGGCGATTGTAAGGTTTTCCCTCATTGCGTTTATTTTTATTTGTCTGGGGTCCAAAATACTTTGGTTTGATATTTTGGTTGTTCTCAAAATCTTCCAAAAATCTACACTTGTGAATAAGCATAGGAAAATCAGCAATTTCTAGTATCCCTACTGCTTTTCTCAATTCATCTCTAAGTCCATTTTCAAATTTTATACATTTCATCCTTTCCTCTGGGTGATAAAAGAAAGTAGAGTATTTTCCTAATTCTTCAAACTTGGAAGCATATTCCCCTACAGTCATACTTCCTTGCTTCAACTGCATGAACTCTATTTCTTTTGCTCTCCTCACATCATTAGGGAAATATTTTTCTAAAAACCTTGTTCTAAATACATCCCAGGTAATAATTATTCTTCCTCCTTCAAGTAATCTCCTGGTACCATCCCACCAATATTCGGCTTCTCCTATTAACATAAATACAACATAATTCACCTTTTGGTTGTCAGCACAGTTCATAACTCGAAATATTTTCTCCATTTCTTTAATCCATAATTCAGCCTTTTCTGGATCATATCCTCAAGAGAATTGTGGGGGTTTGTTTCTCCTAAATTCAGCTAATCCTTGTGATTCAGGGTTTCCTTCAGGTCTTTGATTCCTCATTAGAGCAGCAGCCATGTCTCGGATAGCTTGCATTGCTTCAGTTAATTCATTGTTTCTTCTAATGTTTGCCATCTGGGATTATATGAGTTAGAGAAAAAAATAATGAGCACATTTCACAGATCTCGCATGAAACGTCGCTCTGATACCATCTAATGAGACGATAAAAAAAATTATTCTACTTATTTATTTATTACAGTACACTTATAAGAATTTAGAGGCAATAATTTATACACTAATATATCATTATATTTAAAATATTCACATTTATATATATATATTTACAATACTATATACTTCCTATATCCACATTGTTTAGTACATTTTATATTTCCTATACTGGAAGAGGAAGAAGGGTTATTTATTTACAGTTTTCCCCTCATATGCGGTTTATCAAACAAGTGGAGGGAAAATGTTATGGATAGGATTCACTTGGACTGTTGGGGGTAAATAAAAGGTAACTCTGATTTGTCCTTCGATGACAATCGGTGCATTCGGAGCAGAGAGAAAAGTAATGGTAGAGTTTCCCGTTCCCTGAAATGTTACAGAATTATTTACTACATTGGTTTGCCATGCATTTCCCGGAAAAACAGCCACAATGTCGGCGAAGAAGGGATCAGGCGTGTTCGGAGCAGCCATCTATGATAATGTTGTAAAATTTTGTTTTTCGCACACAATCAAAAGAAATGGGGAAGTGAGACAAATATCCAAAAAAAAAATGACGTATCATAATAAAATAAAAAGAAATAAAATTTTTCCCAAATCCATGAAACTGAATTTTTATTATACTTTTATAAAGATATTGATTACTTTTGTAGTGACTAGTCAGGATAAATGAGCTCATGGCCAACAAAGTAACTCAAGAACATCTCATCTTGAGTAATACTAACTCATTTAAATCCCCAAGGTCATACCTTCAACTACAATAATCAAATCTTTATTTATCATAAATTTTAATTCAATATTAAATCACATAATTATATAAACAAATAGATAGAATCAATGTATAATTAAGATAAATATAAATAACTAAAAATGACCAGTACGTAACTGGAGATAAATATAAATAAGTAAACGAGAATAAATATAAATTGAATAAATAACTGGAGATGAATATAAATAAATAAGTAGGAATGAGAACTAAATATAAATTAGAATGAGGTTAGGGACACCTCACTTAGGGTAAATATCGAGATAAAATAATTATTAATAAAAAAAATAATCAAAGTAAAAAGATAAAGTGATGGATGTCTCCTTCCCTTACCTTAGTTATTGTGAAAATTATACCAAGGTTGCACGGAGACTTTGACGATATATATATATATATATATATATATATATATATTTTTTTTTTTTTCTCTTTCTTTCTTCTCTCTTTCTCTCACATACACGACTCTTCTTTTCTGTTTTTCTTTCTTTCCCCCTGTATTCCCTCATCACCTATTTATACTACTCTAAGTAATGATTAACATTAGTTTTATTTGAACTAAATGATCCCTCACACTATGCCAGTTACGTTACTAAGTAACTATTCATTCTTGATATTTCACTTTGCGATAGACATGCTTTTAATGCTATTCGTGACTGTAAGAAAGAAATCATTTTAATTGGAATATAATAATATACATATTGATGTGTGCTTACGTGACTGTAAGGAATATATCATATACGTTTGAAGATTGCGTACTGATAGTCAAATATATTGCGTACATATGTTACGTACATATATTCTTATTTTTAATGTTTATAATATTATGATATTAAATAACATATATATATATAATATATTGCGTACATATGTTACGTACATATATTCTTATTTTTAATGTTTATAATATCATGATATTAAATAACATATATATATAATATATTGCGTACATATGTTACGTACATATATTCGTATTTTTAATGTTTATGATATTATGATATTAAATAATATATATATATATATATATATATATATATATATTTATAACATTTATAATATTATGATATTATATATAATATTATGATATCAACTAATATATATATATTTATGACTGAAAGAAAAAAAAATATTATAACTATTCAACCATTTTTCTTATACTGAAAACATTGTGGCATAAATTTTGAGATGTTACAACAACTAAATTTAAAAACTAAAATAATTAATTATTATATTGATTAAGTTAAATTTTAATTTATAAATTATGAATTATTGATGTAAAACTCTAGAAAATGGTGTTTTAGAAGTGATAGTGGTTTAAAAATATTGAAACTCGATTATTTTAATATTAAAAGGTTTTAATATAAATATAATTGTTATAAACAAGTTTCATTATTTTAAAATACACAATATTTCTAGAAATCACTTTTCTAGAGTTCTTTGACTTCTCTCTAAGTTTTCTGTCTTTCTGGCCGTCTGATTGAAGAACCGAGACCGTAGGATTATTCCTCTCGGTGAACTCTTCAATTTGGATTAATCAATTTCTTCATTCGCGTAAGTTAAGTTTCTAATTTTTTTTTTGTCTTTTCTGATTTCTATTGCATGTAAGTCCTCTTTCGCTTGCATGCGTCGTTTTATATATTAGTATGAGTCTCTGTTGATCAGTGATAATAATGGTATGTCCTAATCGTTCTTGTGATGTTTCTATGTGTAGATAGAGCATCTTGTGGAGTTAGAGACGTTTGACGTTTATAGAGTTGTTTAAGTAGAATACCAAGTAAGGGAAGCTAATATCTATAATGTCTCACAAACTTGTTAAGAATGTTATTTTGTGATTATTCTGTAATCGACTGATGTGTTTGATATGTGAATTGGGTTGTGATGTTTGAAAACGATAAATACTTAAGTTTTATATGTTGTTTGAGAATAAATGTATGCTATGGGTGCAATTGGATGCAATTGGTGTCAATATTTTGATAGTATTAATGATTGATACTCAAACGGTCTCTACAGAGGTTTTGGAGTTGTATGGATTGGTTGAATAGGTATAGTTTTTCTTAAATCAGTTTCTGCAGGATTGTGCAAATTTGCTTACTCGCTGAGCGAATGAGTTGATTTGCAGAATTATGCAGAACACTGATATGCAAAATTGATTAGATTTGCAAACTCGCTGGGCGAATTTCCAAGTTAGGAACTTCCAGTCCTGCACCAGTGATTGGGCGAGTGCTACTCGTTGGGCAAGCATGGGCCAATGGTTGGGTGAGTGCTACTCGTTGGACGAGCATAGGCTAGTGGTTGGGTGAGTGCTACTAGCTGGGCGAGTGCTACTAGTTGGGCGAGTAAGTACGAACCTGAAACTTGCATTCTTGAGTGATTTGAATGATATTTTTTATGGTTATAGAAGCTTTGTAATTATTATGAATGATGAGTATATGATATGAGATTGTTTATATGAGACTGAGTTGAGATTGGTTGATGCTAAGCCAAGGAGGATTAACAGTGATTGTGGTAGTGTATGCATTGAGGTAGGGGTTATCTTGGCAGTTATCCTGACACTCTAATAATCATTCAAATTCTGAAGTAGAGAGGAATGAGGTATGTGGTGAGAGGAGTAGGAGGTCCTAGCCTAGGGGTTTTTCCTTGACCATAGGTGTTAACAGACTGACCTTGTATGTGGTAGAGTTTTCACTCTTAATTTGTCGCTCTACAGAGCATGAGATGCCACTACAAGTGAAGAATTGACAGGATCTGACCCCAATTCATGTATCTGGATTAGTTGAGTCGTAGTTTATAAATATATGTATGTGAATATCAACTTGTCTGTAGTTGTTATTGTTAGGAATCCAAGTGTGAGTCTAAGTCCCACATTGACCAGAAATGACAAAGTAGAGCACTATATAAGAATAAAGACCCATAAACCCATTGCCTTAAGGTTTTGGGTTGAGAGTGGTGTCAGTGCCTTATGTGGTTGGGCTCAGGTCTCATTGGTGTTGTATCTCCCCAGTGATATCCCCTTCTCTTAAATCTAACCAGTGGTATCAGAGCCGATGGTTAAAACCGGCTCAGACGAGTGCAGTATGGTCCTAGTATCGAAAGTCTTCTTGGCAAGGGTCCCAGGTAAAGTGTGTCCTGTTAAGAAAAAACGGCGGTACAGAAAAGGGCAGAAAAGGAGTACTCGTGGTTGGGAATGCTTCCGCTAGAGGGGGAGTGTACCAATGTGGTTGAAGGGTGTCAGTGCCTTATGTGGTTGGGCTCAGGTCTCATTGGTGTTGTATCTCCCTAGTGATATCCCCTCCTCTTAAATCTAACAGTTATATATATATATATATATATATATATATATATATATATATATCAATATTATATGATTGAAGAAAATTCTTTAAAAGTTATTAGCTTACCCTTCTTCTGTGTTTCTATCTTGTATTGTATGTTTTCTTTTTGCAATGATCACCTTCTCGGTGGGAGCAGTGGTGATTGCAGTTTCAAAGACACCTCTGGAGGTTGAGGAGCCATTTTTTAGGTCCGGAGGAGGTCTTAGTAGGAAGCTAGTGGAAAACTATTGTAAGTGGTTAGCTTGTGTTTAGAGTTAAAAACGTTTGGTACGTATAATTGATATATTTATATAATCCGATTATTTGTAAGACTGTATTAATATATTTTATACACTTGTTTATCTATTTAAAACACTAAAGTGGAACATCCTAATTTATTAGTTTTAAGATGCTAAAATTTGGATGTCACATATCTAAAATAATTTATATTATGAATAAAAAGTTATAATTGATGTATAAAATATAAAATATATATTTTTTATTTATAAAATTAATTGTTATTTAATGATTTTAGTGGGGTGTAGTATTTGTCACCAATAAAAAATAAAGTTAAATGTTATATAAACGATTGATCGAGTAATTTAAATGGAATATTACATCAAACAAATGGCAGATTCAAAATCGCACTTAAAGCTAGCTATAGGTAATTTATTTTTAAATTGGGTTTTCATTTCCTCTTTCTATAAGTTTACTGCCAAAAAACAGTTTAAAAAGTACCATTTTAGAAATCTTATCTTTTGCCTTTTTTTTAACATTTTTCCCTTTTGCAAGTGATATATATATATATATATATATATATATATATATATATATATATATATATATATATATATTTATACCATAATTATTGTGAGGAAGAGAAGTAGGTTAAAGTGGAAGATAAATTTTGCTACAACATGAGCATAAATGCAAAAGTAAAGAGAAGCAATAGTGGGCATGAACAATAATGTGAAAAGGGTAAACAATTAATATGAATAAACCTAAAATTGCAAGCCAAACAAATAGTATGATAGAATAATAAAAGGAACATAAATATGACATTAATAACAGTAGTTAAGTGCATTTGGGTGAGTGTTGGGGCAATAATTAAGATGCCTTTTGATTGAGGTAATCAGAAATTGATTAAGTAAAGTGATGATAGAAAAAGATAAATAAATAATAAAAAAGAATAACGAAGAAAGAATGTTGGATTTGATGGGTGAAATGATAAGAGGAACATGTCACCCAAAAGTGGAAGAAGAAACCTCTGTCACTAAAAAGGGGGGACTTGGAACTTCCATGAACCAGTAAAGTCAAAACCTTATAAAGATCAAATATTATTAACCCTTGTCAGATTTTTAATGATATGTTCAGGTTGGATGATTATTGAGGATGACAAATTTTTAATTTGGAATATTCAACCCACTTGTATATTTAATATTTTAGTGATGAACTTCTTCTTTTTTTACTGGTTTTTAAAGGTGAAACCTTTACACTGTGTTCAGGGTGGAGTATAGATGAAAGTGAAAGAAAATATTGCATAGTATAGAAAATGTTAAATTTTTTTATTTTTAATAGTGATTTTAATACATTGAAAGAAGGACAAATTTTCTTCACTGTAAAAAGGCTATCTTTTAACAGAAATAATCCTATTTCTATACTTTTTATTTCATATTTATGTTAATTGATTCATATGTGAAATGTTGAACGACAAATCACTACAAAACAATCATATTTATGAAGAACAAAATATCTTAACAAAAATCTATCACTAAAGTAAAATTTTCCAAGATAATTAATTAATGAAATATTTGTTAATAAATTTTATTAACAAAAATAAAATATGTCAATAATTACTGATGATAAAAAGTTTATTGGTAATTATTTATTATTATTGTGTCCATAACATACATTACCACATTCGTCGTCGTCGTCGTCATCCCTACATTTGTCACCTTTGATTCCTTTTTCTCTTTCCTTTTCTTCTCTTTCCTCGTTACTCATCTCTTCGTCTTTCTTTTCCTTCTTTCTCTTTTTTTTTATTCATCTCCACTTAATTTAAAATAAATACTTCGTCAAATTTGATGGACAAATTAACGTCCATTTTATTGTTAATTTATAAATGAAAATACCAATAAATTTTAAAAAATACAATTATCAACAAATTTACTAACATTTCAAAAAATCAATTATTGAAAGATTTATTGGTAAATTTTAAAAAAAATCAATTACTAACGAATTTTAAAAAAATTCATTATAGAAAAATTTACCAACTATTTTTATCACGACATGGTCAATGATAAAGCGAAAACTTTAACATTCATTTTTATCGACAAAATTTACAAATAAAAATATTCGTGTCTAATAAAACTTTTTATTCATCAACAAATCTATTGCTGACAACTATTTTGTTGATAATTTAAATCCTAAAATCTGTCAACAAAATTTATCTATAAATTATAATTTATTGACAAATTCTTTTCTATATAAATATTATTTTACATATGATTTTTTTTTTCCATTTCCTTATAATGAATGCCTGATTAATCCACAATTTTTTTAAATTTTAAATATGTACTTTTTCATTTTATTTAAAATACTGTTCAGCTTAATTAATTCTGCATGAGAAAATTCACTTTTGCATAAATTTTAATGAATATAGATAATTTGTTCAAGGATTTATAGCAAGGAAGGTTTAATTCATGTCCCAATGGCTAGCAAAACATAATAAAAACCATAAGTGATACATCATGCTGGTTAATAATCTTTAAAAGAAAAGCATAAAAGTAAGTAGTGATATTATTACTAACAAGTTGCAATTATGCTGTCACTTTTGGTGCATAGAATAACATTATTATTTTTTTTAAATCATTGTTATGTACATGTTTGTGTACACATCTACGAAGTTTTTAACCTGTATGTATAAACTATCCGTTACATATTCTTATAAATATAAATATCTTTTTCATTTTAATTGTGACAAATAAAATGAAAAATAACACTAGTTTCAATTATTAACCAACAACACCTTATTTACTAAGAAATGTAGTTGTATTTTAAAACACTACTTTTAACCAATAACACTCTTTTTTGAGATTAATATTGAAAAAAAAAAAACCTAGTATAATATGTGAGATAATTTTGTAACATGTCTAACAAAATTTAAGATTGTTTCTAATCATTTTACACATTTGTTGTTTGAAAGTGAAAAAAAAAGTATGAATTTATAGCAGGAAAAAAAAGTGGTCACATATAATAAACTATGTACAACTGTTGCTACGACTTTTATGACATTTTTTTTAAAGTCAATAATAAAGTTAGCATTATATACCATAGTTTATGCGAGCTTACGGTATATAATAATATCTTATGATTGAATAATAGTGTTAATGACTTCTTTTCTGATTACAATAAATGGTGAAACTTCATTACTGTTTGATGGGAAACAAGATTCAAGAACATTTATAATACCTTTTAATTAATGAACGGAAAATATTTAGAAGTAGCGATTTTAATTTGTTTTTCTTTTAAATAATTTGGTGATTTCTGTGACTTACATTACTGTGGCCCAACTTGTTAGTGATTTTGGGCTTTAGAGAGATCTATGGACCTGCACTCACCGTAGGGCCTGTTAATTAAGTTTTAGTGAATTTTTTTAACTTATACTCTTTGTAAAATATTATTACAAAAGAAGATAAAATAGCTCTTAAAAATAATTAAGTTTTTATAAGTTTATTTTAACCGGATTTTATTGTCGTTTGATAGATAAAGTACCTTAAATGATGATGGAATTATTTTTCTTCTTTTGTTTTGTAATTAGTATTTTGTAATGTTGATGAACGATAAGTTAAGACTTATATTTGTGTTTGGAAATTAATACAAAATTGTTTTTTAATTTATTGAATTTTTAAACAAAAATATTTGTATAAAAAATGATTTATTTTAAAATTTAAATATATTTTTAGTTCTAATTAACTTAGAATTTATCGTTTTCTCAAACTTTAATACAGCTAAACTTTAAAACTTTATAATAATTTGGTTAAAGATATATATTTAGAAGTTGCGTTGAATGCTATTTGTACAAAGCGAATTAACATCACATCATGCAATACTTTTTTAATTAATTGAACGTGTTTTAGTAGATATTTATATGCTTTAGTGTTAATAATGATTGTTAACATGCTTAAGAAACGTAGCTATCTTTCAAATATATTGCCACTGTTATCATCTATTGTTTTTTTACTTTAACACAATAAAATGCAAGAATATAAACAAATTACTATAAACGTACATTTAAATAGAGTTTCATTTATTGTTTTGAAGATTTTTATATTTAGTTATGAGTGTGTTGTACTTTTTCTACTTATGTACTTTTGGTATTAAGAATTTTTTCTTTTAAGAATCTTTGATTTGTTCATGAATGTTGAAAAAGTTTAAATTATTTATGATTCTGATTTTCTTAATCTTAAATATAGTATGATTTGTATAATTTAAAGTATTTTCTAGTCTGAGACAATTTGGTCTTCTAGTACATATATAAAAGCTTTTTTTTTTCTTTTTATGTTTGGACTCTCTTGGCTTTAGCCTGTAATTGGAGGCTTTAGTCCTTTTCGTAACTCAATAAAATGGCTTTTAGAAATCCGTGACAATATTTAACTGAATTTTGGTGATTTTCTTAATCGGATTTTAAAATTCAGAAAGTATAAATTGGATTTTGAAATTTAGAAAGTTTCATAAATTAAAATTTGAAATATTTTTATATTTAAAATTGTTGATTTATTTAATCAAAATTTTAAATTCAGTATTTTCTTAAAATAATTTCCGAAATCTGGTAACTTTTTGTATTAAATTTTGAAATCTAGTGTCTAATGAAGTTTTTTTTGTTAAAATCCACAAAACAAAGTAAATAAATTAAATAGCGTTAATGTAACAGTTTTAATAGTTTTTATGCTATCAAACAAAACCTTATATCATGATAATTCAAGAGCAGATGATAGAGATAGGTCGGTATAAAGTATTAATACAGTCATCCCAAAAGTAACCATACATGTACTGTCTATAAACACAGCCTACACTAAGAAAGGGTTACAAAACACCCAACCATCTAGACAAAACAAAGAGTGAAGGCTACTGCTAGAAACGCTCAGTCACAACTCAACTCCTATCCAGGAGGTGTGTGTCCTCACCTGCACTTTTAACTGCTCACGCCAATCATTAAGGGCGATCATTGCAAAAGAGAAAGACACACAGAACAAATATATGCAAGAAGGGTAAGCTAACTTAATAAAGAGAAATCATGCAATTTAATAATTAAGCATCAATCAAGGTTTATCACATTTATCAGAATTGTTCAAATCACCACAATCATAACACGCATTCATGATTCTAGACTCGATATCCGGATTATGTAAATGACATTATAATTGTTCAAATCACCACAATCATAACACGCATTCATGATTCTAGACTCGATATCCGGATTATGTAAGTGACATTGGAGCTCTTGGTGGCTTGCACCTGTGACGGTTCCTAAACTTTGCAGAGTTTTGGGCACAAGGGGTATTCACCCAACCACTCCCAGGGTAAGTCCCCTTTACGTTTATGACGGATCAGGTCCATAGACTAGGATCTCCTGTTACTCTTCCCGACATAATCCATTATACTCTATATGAGCCTAAATGGTTATAAGAGCGTCAGGATACCACCAAAATGAGTCCTCATGTCCTTACATTCACAAAAACCATCCTCTTTAGAATTTTCCTTGAAATCCTAATTCATTCACATTCTCTAATGAACCAAATTCACACAATTCCATCTCATAAACTATTATTCATAAAACTTACGTGCAAGATAGACAATTATCACATCAATTCAATTAACACAACTTCATTTAATTTGAAACAGAGAAGAAATCCAATTCTGCAGTGAACCTCGCTCAAGCTAGAGGATCTCGACTGAGCTAAAGAGTTATCTTGCTTAGGCGAGCTGCTCTCGCTCGGGCGAGACCTCTTACAGTGGGCACCTCAAGAATCTGAGCGAATTCTCGCTCAGGCTAAACGGGTTCGCATAGACGAGATGATCTCTCGCTCAAGCGACTCCAGCTCGCCTAGGCGAGACCTCGCGCAGTGACAGATGTAACTCTCTGATACTTTTGCTCAGGTGAGAGCTGCTCGCCTGGGCGAAATTATCAGGATTTCAATATGTTCTTCACATGTAGAGCTACGAATTTCACACAACAATTCAATTTCACACAACAAGTAGTTCCACACATCAATTAAACATAGGATCATGCAATCCAAGTACTCAAAGACACTTTTTACACAAAAATTGAGTAAAGAGTTAGCTCCCCTTACCTTTTTGCTAAGAATTTAGTTTGGTGGAGTCAAGTTAATTGCAATAGGGCAGAAATCTCAGTTTAACCTGGAGAATCCATCACCAAGATATGGAGAAGGGAGAATCA
The DNA here is from genome assembly GCF_037176805.1 of Vigna unguiculata. NCBI lineage: Eukaryota > Viridiplantae > Streptophyta > Magnoliopsida > Fabales > Fabaceae > Vigna > Vigna unguiculata. The sequence continues at coordinate 43,370,391 of NC_140795.1, read as the reverse complement.
CACAATTAGACCCATAATTCAGAGGTTAACTAGTGAATCATAGTTGGAATTGAACCAAAACAGAGATGGAACCTACCTAGGAGGAAGGGAGCTGAGGGAGGAAGCTGCAGAGGGTCCTGTTGGGTTGGTCCTTCCAGAATCTGGGCACAAATCAAGCAGACAGTGAGATGGCAACAATTTGATAAGAGAGGTTAGGGAAGAATTGAGGAGTAGAGAGGATGAGGAAGTGAGGAATGGTAGTTTTCTTCTAACAGAGAAAGAGAAACGTTAAAAGGGATTTCACAGTTTACCTATTCATGTGAGAAGAAAATAATGGTCATTAACGTGATTATTTGGAGTGTTGAAGAAATAATTAGAGGTGTAGGAAGAAGCTTTTTTTACTTTTTTTTTTATCTCATCCTTAAAATAAATATATTTAAAATTTAGTTGTGAGTAACTAAAATAAAATAAAATTCGATGAAACTAATGAAAATACATGCAAAGTGTTTACGATAAAAATAATAAAATACTATGCTATGTATAAAGAAAATTTTATTTTTAGTATCAATACTTATTTTCCAATTTTATTTTTTAAATTAAAATAATTATTTAATCAATTTTTGCATTGTTTCTTTAAATTTAATCAATTATTTATTTTACTATTTTTTTAACTTAACTATATTAATTTTTATTATCATAAATTAACTATTTTATTATTTCACCAGTATAATATAATATAGATGAAAATAGAATTATTATTTCCTTATCTGTATACTTTGTGATGGAATAATTTATATTTCATTCTAACTGTCTTTCTGGTGTGGAATAATTTAAATTAAATGGATTATTATGTAGGTTGAGACCAAATTAATATCAAAGAAGCTACCACAAAACCATAAATATTTCATATATAAAGTTTATAAAATAATTTTTGAAATAAAGTTGTAAATGAATGTTATAATAAAACCTTTTAATAAGAACCAAACCTGATCTGTAGACTCTTTCTGTCACTAGTGTTCCAAAGCCACAGATGTTGTCTCTCAGGCTAACCTCTTTCACCCACCTCTTATCCCCGCCCTCTTCCGCCGCCATCGCGCGTCGTTCCCGCGCAATTCTGCGGCGGCGCCACCACCTCCGGCAAAGGCCACTCGCCGCCTCGTTCTCCGCCCAGAGTGCGACGGCGGAGACACAGGACCGAGTCAACAACTCGAAGAACCGAGTTCCCGAACAAGTCATCACGCCACGATCACAGGACTTCAACGCGTGGTATCTCGACGTTATTGCCAATGCTGAGTTGGCAGATTATGGTCCGGTTCGCGGCACCATGGTCATTCGTCCCTACGGCTACGCCATTTGGGAAGCCATTCAGGTTCCTTTGCATTTTATCTCCTCTTGTACCTTTTATTTTCATAATTTAATTTATTTGAACTTAATTTTTGTTTTCTTTTTTTGTGTTGGTGTAGGAATACTTGAATGTGAAGTTCAAGGAGACTGGGCATAGTAACATGTATTTTCCCCAGGTAAAAGTTAACATCCATAGCTAGTAAATTGATTATTTACAGTTATTAGGGTGTGTTTGGATAAACAGATTACTTAACGGCTTATTTAATAACTTACCACATCAACTTATAAGCTTTAACTGCATGAAACTTGTTGATATGAGTTTAAAGGAGCTAATGTAAAAGGGTGTGTTTGGAAGAAAGCTCTTCTTAGCTTATTTCACTAAGTTTCACAATATTCATTCTTATCAGGAAGCTTTTGTTTGATAAAAATTTAACAATTTGACTCTATTAGGATATTTTTAAGTTAGTACTTATAAGAAAGAAAGATATAAAGCAAAATGAATCAAAACTTTTTTCCTAAAGTTAAAAATAAACTTACGTACCTCAGTTTTTGGAGAAGGTAGATGAAAAAACTAATATAAAAGTTCCAAATGCTTCTATAAATAAGTTCCAAACATACGTACCCAAACATGTCTATGCCACTTTCATCGGTCCAAATGAGCTCTGTAAGCTCTTCCAAATGCTTCCTTAATGATATATTTGCCTAAATTTATGCAAGCATTTCTAAGCTAACCTTGACAGTTGAGATGGGGATAGCAAAGGGCTTGAATTATTCTTACTATAGCGTGCCATTATTATATGTCGTGTCAAAAAGTGAGGGTTGAGTAAAGGGAGATCTTGGTAATGTGGTGTACAAAGATTATGACCAGGGCATGAAATTATTGTATCTATTGTTTGATGCCTTTTTTTCATCTGCACTGCAGTTTATCCCATACTCTTTTATAGAGAAAGAAGCTAGTCACGTTGAGGGTTTCAGTCCTGAATTAGCTCTGGTGACAATTGGGGGTGGAAAGGAACTTGAAGAGAAACTCGTGGTATGTATGCTTTTCAGTTGTTTATTTCAGTTGCTTTCATGTGTGAAAATTTTTAATATTGTAATATTTGAGATAAATTAAAGCAATTAATCATCTGTAATATTCATTGAAAAGCTGTGACCTAAGGTTTTGTCTTTTTGATTTTTGCACTTGTTGAGGTTGTGGCAGGTCCGGCCTACAAGTGAAACCATTGTGAATCATATGTTTACTCAATGGATCCATAGCTATCGTGATCTTCCTCTCTTGATTAATCAGGTAATGCTGTTGTGAGTTTTGTTGTGAGCAAGAACATGTTTTGTTGAATGACGTACAACTTTTGCCAACTTGCTTTCAGTGGGCAAACGTGACTAGGTGGGAGATGCGCACTAAACCATTTGTGAGAACTCTTGAATTTCTTTGGCAAGAAGGGCATACTGCTCATGCTACTCCAGAGGAGGCAGAGGATGAGGTGCATGTCTTATATATGTCAAGATGGTAAAATCTTTTCTGGAATGAATGTATTATTGCATAATCTTAAGTGACAATATCATGTTCAACTGCAGGCTATACAGATGATTGACATCTATACCAGATTTGCGTATGAGCAAACTGCAATACCTGTTATTACTGGTCGAAAATCTAAAGTGGAAACATTTGCTGGTGCTTGTAAGACCTATACGATTGAGGCTATGATGGGTGACAAGAAAGCACTACAAGCAGGAACCAGTCATAACCTTGGGCAAAACTTTTCCCGTGCCTTTGGGACACAGGTCTGATGTTCTGCTTTAATTATTGCCGAATTCATAGTATTTCCTTAATCTGGATTTCTTTTGTGATATGGGATTATTTTTGGGTTTGTATCTACCATGGTGGTTGAATCCTAAAATTTTATAAACATTCTGATTTAAATTAAAACGTTTGGAGAAAAGTCCTAAACTACCAAGCTACTAAGAAATTCACTTCTTATGACAAATCCCAGTTCTTACAAATATAACATAATGATATATTTCTAAATTCTACTATTTTTTCCCTCAGTCATTGGTTTGTGCCTTTTTGTGCTTCATCAGTTGCTTTTACCCAGCTAGTAACTCAATCATTTTTCTTAATACCAAGCCCTGAAATACCCGAGTACTTACTGGGAAGATTAAACTGGATCTTTTAGTATTTCCAGCATGCCAGTATCTAAATTTTGTTTGCTCTAAATTTATTTATTTATTTTTGTTCCTTTTCTTTTATGGGGTTACCTGTTTTTTATTTTTGTTTTCTTTTCGAAATATCAATATAGTCTTTTCAATGAGGATGCAGTTGTTCAAAATGTGTAATTGTGCAGTTCACAGATGAAAATGGAGTTAGGGAACACATTTGGCAGACATCATGGGCAATTAGTACCCGTTTTGTTGGAGGCATCATCATGACCCATGGAGATGATGCAGGCCTAATGCTTCCCCCAAAGATTGCGCCGATACAGGTACATTTTGATGCTACTGGTGTCTAAACCTTGTGCTGTAGACACCACTAGTTAAATTTAACTGTTTGAAGTTGGAAAACTTGGCATCTTGGTGAGGCTAAGCTGGTGAATAACGTAGTTTCCTACGTTTGCTGTAAATGTTCTTACAAGAACATCCTGCAACACTTGATACAAAACCTTTTTTCATCATATTGATTTGTGAGCTGCCTCTTTCAGGCAATTTGTTGAAGTGTTGTGTTTTTAGTGCTAATTATTTATTTTTGTGCATAATACACGTGCTTTAATTCATATGTTAGTATCTCATTGCTAATTTCCTTGATCTGCATACAGATTTCATTAAGGGTATGCTTGGATGGAAGAGTTTGGAGGGGGAGGGTGTAAAAAGCTTTTTGTTTCTTACAAAATGTTTATAAAATTAGTTAGGGAGCTTAAAAAGTTACATGGTAGTCTTTCATTCTAAAACATTATCAAATAAAGGAAACGTGATTTAAAATGTAAAAAATATCTCATCTGCTCCAAAGTTCAAACCTCTACATTTAGACGCAGGATAATATTCCGGTCCCTTACTTTCATATTGTAATTTAAATAAATTTTGAGTTTTTCATTTTCGTCAACATGTTTTGTGTTGATGGTTTAGGTGGTAATTGTGCCCATTTGGAAGAAGGATGATGAAAAAGCTGCAGTTCTAAATGCAGCATTGACTGTAAAGGATGTACTTCAAAAATCAGGGATTAGAGTTAAACTTGATGACTCAGATCAAAGAACCCCTGGATGGAAATTCAATTTCTGGGAAATGAAGGTATGGTGCTAAACTTGAATGGATATTCTGGGACGACGAAATCATGTGCATTGCTTCAGCACAGTCTATCTTGTTTTTAGTATCTGATTTTGTTTATACCATTTGCATCTCTTCCTATTTCAGGGAGTTCCTCTTAGAATTGAAATTGGTCCTCGTGATGTGGCTAGTGGAAGTGTGGTAATATCCAGGAGAGATATCCCTGGGAAGCAAGGAAAAGTGTTTGGAATCTCTATGGAACCTTCGAACTTGGAGGCTTATGTTAAAGACAAGTTGGATGAGATACAGGCGTCTCTTTTGGAAAGGGCAATTGCATTTCGAGACAGGTTCTTTCCTTGAATGCTACTTTGGCTTGTGACTCCTATATATAACTTTTCTAACATGCTTTTGAGTTCTTCAAAACACTTTAATTTTAATGTTAGTCACATTAGCCATCTGTTTCCTGAATATAAGATTATTAACTGTAGCATAACTGCTTAATCTTGGGCTCTGTCAAAACAGTTTGGTACTTTGCCGGCATAATTTCTGTGGAGAAAATTCTTTGCATTGATTGACTTCAATAACAAATACGTGGTTTGAGTCTGGTAGGGTTCTATTCTAAGTTCAGATCTGACCTGTAAATAGATATTTGCACAGTGAATTACTGTACTGACCAAACCAAGTCCATGACCAGAATTTCATTAAGAACTGTCTCTAATGCTTTGGTGGTGACAAAAACTATTGCTACCTATTGGAATGAGGGTTTCTTTAGTAAGGTTGTATTAAAATGCGATTAAACACAATGGCTTCTTGGTTTTCCCTGAGTTCTTAAGCTTCACTTTTTATTTTACATGTTATGCTCATTCAATTGCGCATATATTCTGGGCTTCAATGGTAGGCATGCAATTTGACATGCACAGTTTTTTTATCGCAGTAATATTGTAGATGTAAGCACATACAGTGATCTTAAAGCTGCAATATCTGAAGGAAAATGGGCAAGGGGCCCTTGGTCTGCTAGGTTGTTTCCCCCCTAATTTTTGCCATTAAATATTTGTTTATGTTTTCATGCTGAAAAGATAACTTCTAACTCTTATGTATATAGAGAAGGAACGTGATTAATTCATAACTCTAATATCAAGCTTTACACAATGTCACAGTGATGAAGACGAGTTAAAAGTGAAGGAAGAAACCGGAGCAACTATTAGGTGTTTTCCTTTTGAACAGCCACAAGGGATTAAAACATGCTTGATGACCGGTAATCCTGCTGAAGAAGTGGCTATTTTTGCTAAATCTTACTAACTCTGCAAGCTTCTTAATCTTTTGAACTCTCAAATTATATATCTGCAAGCGGGTATTTGTGCTTTTTTTTAAAAAAAAATTTACTCTTTTATATAGTAGTCAATTTCTTGTTGTAACTTAGGTTAGTTAATATGAAAAATACGTTATATATCGATTCAGAACTTCAATTCTTAGTCTGTCGTCATTTGTTTAGAAAAAAAAAGTTGATTCCGTTGGGGGTAAATTTTGAAGTGATTTATATTACTATTGTTTGATGAAATCTCTGTAATTTATGAATTTTTTTATATAGTTTGTCTTTTTTAATAGACATTCTGCCTCCATGAAGAAAAGAGTATTCGTAAGTAGTTTATGTTTCTGCAATAAGAATTCAGCTTAAAGGATATGATCACTTAAATTTTTGGTTTCAATAACATATATATTCCAAATACTTCCACTAGCTCCAACCACCACAGATACATAGGAAAACATCTCATGTTAAATGTCATAGGTCACATGATCTTGAATTTTCATAGACACCAATCAGAAAATGCAATAGCATCTTAGAAAGTGGAACCAAAATCATTTCAGAAGATATAATATAATGTGATATGCAGGAAAAGTAGGAAAGCAGCCGGAACCAACATTGAACCAAAGAAATCAGGGATTTTCAATAGAGCAATTATTGGCCATTATATAAATTAGATATTTTATTTATTCATGAGTGTGCTACTAGAACATTTCATGATCTCATTATATGTGATGCTGGAAATCAAAATAATAGATACATTGCTAAAGTAGGAATCTTTGTTTGGAAAACAGAGTAAAACGTAGAGGACAAAAGAGGAAGAAAAGTAAAGAAAGATGGTATTTCTTGATTTGAAAATAATAGAACACAAGAAATAGTATTCCACTTACCAAAGGCTTTTCCTTTTCTAGTTTCTATAAGTGGGCCATTGCTTAATTATCAAATGGTCCAAATGACTCCAACTTTAGAACCACTTACTTTTTTTTTCTTAGAAATTGTGGCACGTAAAGATTCAATCTAAATTATATGTTTAATCACATTTAGTTGCCCACGTTTTTTTTCCTCTTACAATGTTTATTAAATGAGGATTAGTAACTTTTTTTTTCCTCATAAAAAAGAAAAGTAAAGGACTCGTATCACTCAACCACCAAATAATTGACAAGTAAACGACTTAGTTCTCTTTCTCAAGAATGAGAGAAGAAAAAGCCTCTAATTGCGTTGTTTTATTTTGTTTCTCCAACTACTCGTATCGTTTATCACTTTTTTACTCCAAAAAATCACTTTTGGTTAAACAACTTTCCGGGAAAGGTTTAAACTTAAGACAGCTAATGTAAAGGCTTGGCAAAATCTATTGAAGTAATTTAAAAATGAAATATTTTCGTAAATTTAATCAAATTGAGTGTAAGTTTAAAAGGCTTAGGTAAAGGTTATATAGTATGCTTTTATATACTAAACATTTTCTAAACGAAATTATACAAGTGACACAACTCCAATTTTTATACTTCCTTCCTATTTCGATATTATGGTGCCCCTAACAAACACCTCCAATTAAATGTTTTTTAATATAATAAATTTCTATTAATTTTTAGAGAAGTAAAAATTTAGATATTGTGCCTTCGTATGTAAATGAATATTTTTTTCCTGTGAACTGATTGTAAAATTATTTAATTATATTATTACATTAACTTTTGTTGAAAATGAAATATTTTACTAAAAATAACTATACAAATCGTTCCAATTGTTTTAAAGAATATTCCTATTCTTGAAACCTCATTTTCTAGAAGGTGAATTGATTAAACATATTAACTTTCCCATGTTAAATGCTATAAAAATCTTGAAATGAAATTATACTGAATTGTTTAGGAAATGTAGCTCAATTGATTCCACACTTATTATAAAGCCCAAAAACCAAGACCTCATATTTTTGAATATATATTTTATAAAAATGAAAAAATAAATCATTTATATCTAATTCCTTTTTAATGGCTTTCTAAGAAAATAAAAAAAGCATAATTTTTCTAACTTAAGAGAGCCTCAACTAGCTAAAATCCCGTTAGATTTCAATTTGGATAGTTTCAGATGGAAAGTTAGTATCTCCAGTTACAATCTGACTTATGGCCTAAAAACCAAGCTGAACTAAATATGTGAATGTCAAATTTATGGAATGATCCCTTCATTATATACTCACAGAATCTGACTCAACAAATATTCTCACTTTGCTTCTGCTTCTTGGTCCTAGAACTCTCCTCCTCTAAGGATTTCAGTTTATTTTTTATAGCAGCTATTTTTGCAGTGCGACTTGTCTGTCCCATGGCACCACCACCACCACCAATGAGAAGCATCTTGTGCCCTTCACTTGCTGCCTTTGTAGACTTATCAGCTGTTTCCAGCAAACACTTCTCACCGGCAAGACGAACAACCAGCGGCCGGCCGCAGGCGAACCTCCCGTGCATTTTCTCCTTGGCTAATTCTGCTTCCTGCATTCTCACTTTAACGATGGAAATCAGAAATTGCTAGAAACTGAATTAGGTAATGAGTGCAATCAACTTACCTCTTTTGTGCTATACTGGATGAAAGCAAAGCCACGTGGCTCCCCACGTTTCGGGCCACGTGTGTGCCATAAGAAGTCCTCAGAAATTATCTTTCCATAAGGAGAAAACATTTTGAGCAAAGCAGCTCTGGAAAGCATTGAAAAGAAAATGAAAGAATAAGTATGACAGTATGTGCATGAAACACAGAACAAAAACCAAAGTCAAGTCTTTGGTGGCTAGTTGGCAAGTCTCACTCTGTAATTCTAAGATCAAGGTTACCAATATAGAGTCTACTTTCACTCTTATCATCAATACTGGCATCCTGCATTCAGTGATACATAAAATAAGTGTTACATACAATTGACATGTGTTGGAAGTCTTACATCGACTAGAGATAAGACTAATTCACAATATATAAATAGATGCAATCCTCACCTTACAACCCGGTTTTGTGGGGTTGAATTAGGTTTAAAAACCACTTCTAACAACATGCAAGATAGCAAAATCCAAATGAACAATTTTGGGTACTTTCATATATTCATATTAGTTAAGTGGATTCTAAGAATTCCGAAATTTGAATCTATTCCTGAATGTGTTGTTTCTATGAGAGATTGGATGTGCTCCTTCTTAGCTCTATTTTGAGGAGGATATTTTGTCAATCCCCTAATACCTTTTTCAGTTTAATAGAAATTATTGAATATCTACTTACTTTTCATGCACTAGATAGAGTTTCCTCCATGTAAAAATATACATGTAATGCTTCGACTAGGACAAAAATATTGACAACCTAAGAACAGTGCAAAACCTTAACCCCCTCAGACAAGCAATTCTAAAATGAGACATTGCAAGATCTCTCAACCAGTCATGAAGAGCGGAAAAGCAAAGTTTATAAAATTACACAAAAATTAAATCAAGTAGCAAATACACACATTGACATACCATGACAGCAAAGAACACAAGTGATACTTCAACCAAAACTCTGATTCATAGAATGTACATCAACCTGCGCATGAAGAATCCACCATAACCGTTAACGTTACTCAAAATAGCAAGTTCACAAGTGTCACTGACATAATCAACTACGATAGGCTTACTTAGATCTAGTCCACTGAATGCAATTCCATGATGTACAATCATCTCTTAGCCAAACATAAGAGGCAATATTTTTCTTTGCAGTCGCAAATTCAACAGAAAGTTGAAGTTAATTATATACATTATCAGTACAAAGCATTTTTACCTAAACATCTAATAAGATTTGATCATTTTACCACATCATCTTATTTACAAATATGGCCAAGCAATAAGCTAAATTCTTGTTAGATGCATGTAGCGGATATAACTTAAACTCTTTGCATTAACAAAACTGGAAGAAGCAATGAAGTAAACAAGATAAACGAATCCCAAGTTTTCCTAAATACCATTTACTTGTCAAGTTAACACCCTCTGCACTTCTGAAATGACCCAGTTGCACATAATTCCAAAGGAATTTTCATCTACCCAGAAGCTATAAACGAAAATTTTTAGCACAATCCATCCATGCTGCAAAATCAAATTCGCAAATTTTCCAAATGGGTTCATAAGTTCATCATTGCAGGAGCAGACTTGCACTCTAAATTAAAAAAGGAAATAAAGAAGAAGAAAAAACAAACCTTGAAAGAATCCCATTCAAATTACACTGGATGACTAACTATACGATACATTAACCATTTTTTTTCTGCGCCTAGCAATTAACAATCAATTATATTATCCCCAAATTACCCATCTCGTCTACCTATATTTTACAAAAATAATTAACTCCTGACAGAATATTATAAAAGAAAAATTAAGAGATAGGTAGAAGGTTACCGTTTAATAAAATTATGGTCGTCGATTGTGGCGAACAGATGGAAAAACCAACAAATTAGGGTTGTACACCCTCTCTCTATAACTGATGCAGATTGCAGAAGAAGAACCGAAAAAGAAGCAAACAAGGTCGTGTTGCTTCACCTTCCCATTGAACTGGTCTTATTGAAACGGAAACAAACCCACTATCCAAATTGCAATTATTTTCTGTAGGTTTCTTCCTGCACCGCCTATTTTTTCTTCCTGCACCCCAATAAAAAGTTATATTCCCCAAACTACCCCTCATAAAAATATAATAAATATCCCTTCACCTTCTTGTTTTTAATATTTTCTGAAACACTTAATACTAAATATAAGAAAGAAATTTTGAAACGAATATTTTAAAAGGTATAGTCATGAATATTTATATTCTAGAACCTCCATTCCGAAATATAAAAAGAAATCAACGTATGTTCTTTTAATCTAAAAATATATTTCAGAATACATATTCTGAAAAAAAAAATTGAAACCACTGTTTCAAAAAATATTTTTAAATTTGGAAAAGTCTTCCACAACCATCATTCCGAAATATATAAAACAATTTCCAAAATGAGTATTTCAGAATGTATTTATCATTTTAGAAATACTTTTCGAAATAATTATTCTAGAAATTTCTTTTTTATTTTAGAATGTATTTTCAAGTCTCAAAAATTAAGATTCACTCTACTGTACTCGTGGATAAAACCCATATTTTATAAATTATGAGGTACAAAAGGAAAATAATGGAGTACAGGAAGTAGCATTCTTGTTTCCTGTCTTTCATATTTTATTCCGCAACTCCATCACTATCACAGTTTAATGAGAAAATAATATTTTAAATCCCTAACACTACCACAAAATACCATCTCCAATACAAAATTTCAAATTACACACTTGGCATTTCAAATATCATGCACATCAATACTTATTCAATGTTGAATAAGATAAATAAATATATCATCCTTTCACAATGCCATACTTTTTTATACAAAAGAGATTGTTTTGAATATATAATTTCAATACAGGGATTATTTGACTTTTTTTTACCTATTAGGATAAAGTTGTCACGTGACGACATTCAAAATAAAATCATAATGAATGTGACCGATTTTTATGGGTCTTTTTAAGAAATAGAAATCATCACGTATGTTTCAGTTCTGTATAATTTTATTTAAGCGTGAACATTAAATATTTTTTTGTTTTTATTTTGATTGATTTGTACAATAAACTAACATAAATAATTAGTATAAAATAGTAAATCGTAGATAAAGTTTGTTAGAATTAATGATTTTTTTTCATAAGATCATTACGTTATAAATAATTTTATTATAATATCATTATCTTTTACTATTAATATTAAGAATAAAATCAATTAAAATATGAAAAACACAAATTATTTAAGGGTTAATTATGTTTTTCGTCCCTCAAATATTGTGCGATTTTGTTTTTAATCTTCCAACTAACGTTTGTTTCAATTTGGTCTCTCATGTTTTGAAACGATTGGAAATAGTCCTCATTTTTGGACGTCGCACATGGCAAACGGACTGCCACGTATGGATCCCGTTTTAAGCTATGTAATGAATTTTATGTGTTGTGCACGTGTTAATTAAAGATGAACACAACAAAATAAAATGAAAGCATTAAAAAAGGTGGTTTTGTCCGAATTAAAAAGAAGGGGGGTGTTCGAATTAAAAAGAAGAGGAAAGGTCATTTGGTGAGTGGGAAAGTAATTTTGTCCGAACGAAAGCTTTGCAGAAAACAATCGAGAGCTTGAGGGAATGGATTAAAGCACTACACAATACAATTGGGAGCTTGACGGAAGGGATTAAAGCATTGAAGAGTACAATCGAGACCTAAGGTTAGTTCGTTCCTCATGTTTTTTTTTATTCTTGGTTTGGTTTGGTTACTTTTTTTGGTTCGTGTATGGTTCTATTTAGTTTAATTTGTCTATTGATTGAAAATGTAGGGCTGGAAATGGGGTTTGCAGTTGCTTTTCATCATATGGGTAGGTTCGAAAGGAATAAGGGACTTAAATACGCCGGGGGTGAGATTCATGTAGTTAAAGGGATCGACCCAGATTTTTGGTCCTATTTTGAAGCATTGGGCATAATCAAAGAGTTTAAATACGGGGTGATGTTAAACTGTGGTGGAAGGGTTTCAAAAGAAAAGCTATTAAACAATCTACGAATGTTGAATGATGACAAGGAAGCAATGGCATTAGCTAACTTTGCAAAAGAGACTAAGGAAGAGGTTGATATATACGTTCAACATGTACCTAGTCAGCCTGAAGTCGTTCACTTTATTTGTGATGGTGGAGCAGAGGAGGTAATGGCTGAAGAGAATTTGGTAGGAGAAGAGGAATTTATGGGTGAAGAGAATGTTGTACGACAAGAGGAAGTACTGGATGAAGAGAGTGTGGTGTGAGAAGAGGAAGTATTGGCTGAAGACAATGTGGTTGTAGAAGAGGAAGAAGTGGCTGAAGATAATGTGGTTGTAGAAGACGAAGTTGTGGCTGAACAGAATGTGGTAGCAGAAGAGGAAGTTGTGGCTGTAGATAATGTGGTTGTAGAAGACGAAGTTGTGGCTGAACAGAATGTGGTAGCAGAAGAGGAAATAGTGGTTGAAGATGTTAATTGTGAAGATGAAGAAGGTTTAGCTGGAGATAAATTAGATGACAGTGAAGAAGAGAGGGTGGCAGATGATGATGATGGATTTGGGATGGATATTGATCCACCTGTTAGGAAGATTGGGCTTGTTTTGGATAGATGGAAATCATTCAAACGAAATTCAAGCAAGTATTGGAACTTCCGCACAACCCACGTGCATGTGAAGGAATCAAGCTTTTTTGTTGCCTTTTTTGTATGGTGGACCACTTTTCTGGAATACAGGACATAATGATAATGGACTACTTTTTTGATTGAAGAACTATTGGATTATTGTATTGAAAATTATGGACCACTTGTCTGCTACACTTTATTGACAACTCATGTTGGATAACTTATTATTGTTTATGAATGAAAACAATTCAAACCACTTTGTTATGTCAGTAAATTATGTTGTAATTATTTCATATGTGGTAATTGCCGTGAGTTCTGTTTTTTCATGCTCAATCTGGTAATAAGCTAAATTTGCACATTCTGAGATTCATGGAAAATAATAAGTGGATATGTTGCAGTAATGAAAAACTAACTCGGATAACAGTAATAAAAAACTAATCACTACTACAAGTTCAATTACCATTCCAAAAACTAACAGATAACAATAACCAAATGTTTCAAATTCCATTACATTCTTTAAGAGCAACAATCTTTCTCCACAGCCACATATTTTGGATGACATTTCTGAAGATGACGCACAACTTTGCGACATTTTAGAACCAGTATTTCTCTGCATATATGGAAAGCCTTTGCTACCACTCTTCATCAGTGAAGAACGCAGTAAAAACGTCAATGTTGTTGCCAAACTTTGCCTGCACAGTCACGTTATGCACCACTTCCTCATCACCTTGACGCCCCAATTCTGAAATTTAAATTTTAGGGTTTCAAACTTCTCCCAACCCCTCTTTTATTTCATTGTGTTCATCTTTAATTAACACGTGTTTATTTTGTAAAAAACCGACAATATATAAATATATATATACACACATAGACTTGTGAATGTGACGTCCCATTTTAATAGATTACACTACTAAATAAAATCTCACACAATTATTATAACGAGAAGCACTTAGATGAAGCATAAACGTAGAGGAGATAACTATTACAGTCATCCGGAAATACTTAAAAAGAAACTTAGACATACCACATGGTCCTAAGCAAAAGAAAGTTTAGAGGAGTGCAACAGTTTTGCAAAAAGGTTGCCACTAAGGCAACTACTACAAAAGGCCTCATGGCCATGAAACCGATCCTAAGGCATCCATACAGGGAATCTAGGCCGCACCGCTGCGTCTCCCCGATCCATCACGAACCTCCCTTTCATCTGCTCCCACCAGAAGGTGATCATCGCAAAAGAGAACATACAATAGGACACAAACAGAAATGCAAGGGTAAGCTAGTGCAATTTAATCTTATCATGCTTACAACAGACAAGTACTTAAACATTCCTTAACATGCAACACACAAGCACAGAATGTCATGTGATATCAGACAACCAAGACACTATGACTCAATTATCCGGATACATATATTAAGATCGGATTCACCGGACGCTCGCACTTGTGGTGGCCTCTACTGCTCTGTAGAGCCATTGCCAATGGGTTTCACCCTACCACTCACAAGGTTAGCCTTTAAGCGTCTAAGGCCATTATCCTGCCAAAGACTAGGGCCTCCCGCTACTCTCACCACTTGGGTCAGATTTCTCTGCCTGAGACTCACTGACCCTTTAGAGTTTCGGGATGCGATCCTTACTTGAATCCTTATCTTAATATATACACTACACGCCACCATAAAGTCTCCCCATGGGACTCATGGAATTACGCCTATCTCACACAAATCTCATGTTTCACATCAAATGACCACCACTTGCTACCTCAACATTTATTCCTCATGTTCGTCGTCAACCATCCAAACACAACTTCATACATAACTCATGCTAACACACCATAATCTTGCATGTTCGAGATAAATAGCCATACACTAATCCAAACATTCAAACATACTCGTGCACATCATATTTAGAAAGAATAATTTAAACGGTACATGCAACAAATCACTCAAACAGCCAAGGAAACATAGCACCCTCTCGCGAACTCGCTCAGGCGAGACGCTGGCCTTCCTGAGGCAGCGAATTCTCGCTCAGGCGAGATAAGCAACAGGGTTTCATCTCGAATTCTCGCCCAGGCGAGACGCGCGACATGACCCCTTCACGAATTCTCGCTCAGGCGAGATGGGCAACGTGGAATTTCCACGATTTCTCGCTCAGGCGAGACCTCCTCGCCTGAGCGAGACATGGCGTCGCTCAGAACGCGGACAGGTCGCCTAGGCGAGTTCTCGTGGCAGTGAGCACTCTGGTACTCTCGCCTAGGCGAGACGAGCTCGCTTGGGCGAAAATAACAGAGTTCACCACTGTCCACCCACATGCAACGGCGGAAACAGCCCAGATCTACCCCCAAACACACATGCAACCCCATATCATTCGATAAAAGCATACTATGCACGCATGCAAACAGACAACGACCGAAAACAGCCAAAAATAACTTAAAACAAATGAATCTAGCTTCCCTTACCTTGGTTTAAGTGCCAAAAGACAACAGTCCTGCAATCTATGAAAACAGCAGCTCCGGAACCAAGAAAGTGAGCTAGAAACGTGGAACCAGGGGCAGAAACACAAGTACAAAGTTAAACCCTACCCAGACCAACGTACAAGACAAAGGAAAAGGAGAAAAACGGACCAAGGATCCCGAGTTTTAACTTACCTAGAGACCAAGTGAAAGCAACAAGCCAAGGGAGAGGGGGGCTTCTCTTCTGGACTTCAGAGCGTTTGGGGGGAAGGGGAGCCTGTTTCTGAAAAGGGAACAAAGGCAGAATGAGGGAATAAGGTAGGGTATGGGGTCCTTCTGTAGGGCAGGGCCTTGGGCCTCCGAAAAGGCCAGGACCAAAAACTTTATACACTGAAAAGGGGCTTACAGTGAACAAAGGAAAAAAAATAAATTAATTCTATTTAAAATTATTAAAACGAATTAAAAAATATAAAAATGAAAACTAACTTATTAATTATATATATATAATTAATAAGTTTTATATATATATATATATATATATATTGGAATGTTATACATTAGGAGAGTGTGGGAGATAATTGTCCTCCACTTAATTATTCCGAGTTTCACGATCCCGTAATTATTTTTTGTTTTATATTTTCGAGTATGAATATATTTCTTACATATCATAGCAGAGGTATTCTTATATATGTATAAATTATTATATGTCCTACTTGTACTATACAATATAAATGATGATACAGTGGCACATTTAATGAATGTACAATTGCACATGCATGTTTTTATGCACACAAGAGCAATTCTTGGCTATGATTTCGTCATGCATGTGTCATTATGTTATGCACATGTAGGAGCTACAAAAGGTTTCTATATTAATTCAATTGTGGATTGCTTTAACACCACTTTCCTAATTCAATAAATTTCTTAACTACTAATATAAAAAAATGGGAACTTTAGTTCGTCTAAATTAATATAAGATACATATATTTTAAAACTAAAAATAACATTGATGTTATTTATTCAAATTAATTCTGAATAAATTTTTTTATCACATATTTGATTTTTAATTTTTTGTTCAAAATTTTAACATATTTTAATTTTAAATTTTAGAAATAATTGATATATCTAATAGTTCAATTAAATATTTTTATTTGTGAAAAACATCTTATTACGACTGAGATGGAAGCGGATCGTGTCTGGTATGAAACTTTTATTTAACAGAGAAAATTATTTTATTTTGAGATAAAGTAATAGTTTCAAATACAACTTTACTTTCAAACCAGAAATCAAAGTTTAAACTTCTGATGAAGAATTCAAAAGCTGTATCACTTTGGTTTGAAAGTGTGATGCATTTTTCTTCACTCTAATCTGTGACACAGTAGTGGAGGGCAGCCAAACCTCAATTACGTGGAATCAAAATTTCTGTGAACTTTATTTCAACCAATTAAAGATGCCAACCAAACAAGACTATGTGCCATTAATGATTGCTAAGTAGATTATAACCACACAAACCCCACCACCACTTTATCAGTAAAAGTAATTGAATCAACATTCAGTGCAATTCCAGTGTTTTACAATTATTTCCATAACCAGGAGGTATCCATTGCCTTTTACTCAATCTCAACTATTTGATCAAATAAAGTGATATTTTCTCTTAAGAATCTATCCAAATCTGAAAAAAAGAATTTAAGTGCCAAAAACAGCTTCCACTAACAGGTAGTGTGCTAGTATTTTTCTTTCATCAAATGTTTACACTCAAATTATTCATACAATTATGCAATTTTTGTTAGTATAGACAGAGCATTAGAAGAACTAAAAGTTAATAAGCAGTTTTATATTTAGTATGAGATAAACTATTCTTTCAGTTGTAAAGGTGTTCATACTCTAATTAAAAAAAAACAGCATTTCCGTTTGGCAAAAGCAAACGATCTTAGTATCTTTAATTGCAAATAAAGTATGTTACTATTTCTCTGTTTTCCATATATTTTATTACTTCACAAAGGACCTACTAAATCTAGAACAGAACCAAACCAAACTGAACTACTCAATCTAGTACAGTGAGTCCAAACCAGCATCCAGATACCACATTTTGTGTGAAACATTCGCAAATGTTGCTTTTTAAACACGACCATTAAGAAAATGAAAAGTAGTGGCAGCCCCCTTGACTTAATGAGTGACCAAAATTGATGTGAATTTATTGTCTCTTTACTTTTCTTTATAAGCCTTCACTGCAAATCTTTCACGGTTTCTACTTCCATGTGAGCTTCATATTATTCTCTTTTTTTTCCATGGAGACTCAAAAACTAATTATACATCTCATTCTTCTCCTTTGCATACCTTGTTCATCCTCTTTCAGTCCCATAGATAACTACCTTCTTAGCTGTGGATCACAGAACAATGCTTCTCTCTTCAACCGCATCTTCGTTGGTGATTCCACAAACCAAGGCTCAAGTTTTCTCTCTGCTGACAAATCCATTTCCCTCACCAACCAAAACCCTCCCCCAGATTTGCCCATTTTGTATCACACTGCAAGAGTTTTCCCCAGCACAGGAAGCTTCGGGTTCAACATGATAAAGCATGGAACCCACTTGGTTCGTTTTCATTTCTCACCTTTTAAGGCTCAAGGGTTTGATCTAAAATCTGCTAACTTCAGTGTCTTGGTTGATGGTAATTTGGTGCTTAGAAATTTCAAGCCAAGTAATGGTGTGCTGCTTAAGGAGTTTATTCTGAAGATAGAGTCAAATTTGCTTGAAATTGTGTTTAGACCTGAAGGTAATTCAGGTTTTGCCTTTGTCAATGCTATGGAGGTGTTTACTGCTCCTGTTGATTTTGTTATAGATTATGGAGCTAGGTTAGTGGGTCCTTTTGGTGTGGTAGAGTACAAGAACCTTTCATCTCAGGTTTTGGAAACTGTCCATAGGATTAATGTTGGGGGTGTGAAAGTAACTCCTTTTAATGACACCCTTTGGAGGACATGGATTCCTGACGAGGAATTTCTGGTTTTTAAGGATGCTGCTAAGCCTGTGGGGAGTACTCAAACACCAAATTACCAGAAAGGAGGCGCCACTCGGGAGATCGCCCCAGATAGTGTTTACATGACTGCACAGGAAATGGATAAGGATCACGCCATTATAGGTTCACAGTTCAACATAACCTGGGATTTTCCAGTGGCACCAGGTGGTGTTCGACACTTGGTTCGGTTGCATTTCTGTGATATTGTTAGTCCTGTTCTTAATTTGCTATATTTTGACGTGTATATCAACGGGTATTCTGCATGCAAGGATCTGGATTTGTCATCCCTTACATTTCATGTGCTTGCATCTCCGGTGTATATGGATTTTGTTGCAGATTCTGATGACTCAGGTGTTATTCGAATAAGTGTTGGCCCTTCTGAACTGAGTGGTTCTAGGGGGATGAATGCCATTTTGAATGGGGCAGAGATAATGCAGCTGGTGAATGTTGAGGACTCACGTGTTGTTCCTGGGAGGAAAAGGTTGTGGATATTGGTGGGTTCAATTGCAGGTGTTGTTGTTGTTTTGCTTTTAGTTATGTCTGCATTTGTGCTTGCTCTCAAATGCAGGAAGAAGAAGAAGAAAAAGAAACCAAAACAAAGGACACTGGAAAGTGTAGGATGGACTCCTTTACGTGTGTTTGGAGGGAGTTCACTGAGTAGAATGTCTGAAGGAACAGCTTTTCCCTCTCCTGGTTCTTATGGTTATTTTGGGTTGAGAATCCCTTTTGCTGATATACAATTAGCCACAAATAACTTTGATAGGAGTCTGATTATAGGATCTGGTGGGTTTGGTATGGTTTACAAAGGAGTGCTCAAAGACAATGTGAAGGTTGCTGTCAAGAGAGGCATGCCAGGATCAAGACAAGGCCTTCCTGAATTCCAGACTGAAATAACAATCTTATCAAAAATTCGCCATCGCCATCTTGTTTCACTGGTTGGATATTGTGAAGAAAACTCAGAGATGATACTAGTCTATGAGTATGTTGAAAAGGGTCCACTCAAAAAACATCTATATGGTTCAGCAGTACATACACCTTTGTCTTGGAAGCAGAGACTTGAGATATGCATTGGTGCAGCTAGAGGTCTGCACTATCTACACACAGGTTTTGCGCAAGGAATCATACACCGTGACATCAAATCAACCAATATTTTGCTGGATGAGAACTATGTTGCCAAGGTTGCTGATTTTGGTCTTTCAAGATCAGGACCTTGCCTCAATGAAACCCATGTTAGTACTGGTGTGAAAGGAAGTTTTGGTTATCTTGATCCTGAGTATTTCCGAAGACAGCAGCTTACGGATAAGTCAGATGTTTACTCATTTGGGGTTGTGCTTTTTGAGGTTCTTTGTGCCAGACCTGCTGTTGATCCACAACTTGATAGAGAACAGGTGAACTTAGCAGAATGGGCACTTGAATGGCAGAAAAAAGGCATGCTAGAACATATTATTGATCCTTTTCTTGTTGGGAAGATAAAACAAAGCTCGTTGAAGAAATTTGGTGAAACAGCAGAGAAATGTTTGGCTGAATATGGTGTTGATAGGCCAACTATGGGTGCTGTGTTGTGGAATTTGGAATATGCACTTCAGCTCCATGAAAGTGACCAAGAAGAGGAGCCATACGATGATAGCAGTGCTCAGGAAACAGTGAATGTGACAACTACAGTAACTCCTGGGAGTCCTTCTAGAAGAGAGGGAGATAATGATAATGGTTATTCAGACATTAGTGCTACTGAAGTTTTTTCTCAACTAATGAAGAGTGAAGGTAGATAGAGACAGAAATGTCATGCAAATAGAGGCAACTCTTGATCATGTATAGAAAGGTTCACATGGAAATAAAGGTGTACCAAGGAGTACCTGTGCTTTGATAATTCTTTTCTTTATAATTTTTCTTCTGTTAAAGAAAACTGCACCCATACCAACATTAACATTCGCATATGGCAGCCAGTGATAAGCAAGACTCATTTCTAGTTTCTTACGTATGTTTGCATAAGCTTTACTTTCATGATGTCTGTCACTGAAGGGATGCAAAGTATCTCTTTAGAAGAATCAGGGTAACAAAGATCATATGCTAAGCTTAATGGTCATATTTTTTACAGAAGCATTCAATGGGAATTCATCATACTGACACTGACACATCATAGTAATTAATAGGATAATGTGGAGATAGGGTGAATTGCTATTGTCTGTGCAAAAACAACTTGTTTTCAAGGCCACTTTCCCAGATAATCATGAAAATATACTCCATTCTTGTGTTTTAGAGATCAGTTATAAGTCATAACTGAAGTGAGTTGTTCCTAACAGATGCCATAGGTTAATCGAATAAGACACTTAGAATATTTGTCAGGAATTTATACCTCAAAGCTGCATCTACATTTCACGTGCTATTGTGTCATTTCTCGTTCTTTTTTCCCGAATATATGAGAAGATATTTACCAGCTAAAGAACATGTCCACATTTGGCAGATCAATCGAACTCATTCAACAACCTTCCATCTATTTCGCTTGAAGAAAATGTAGAATCTCCTTTTCAGATAAAAGGATCAAAGAATACTTATTCAATTCCAGATTTTGTTGAGGTGATTGCCCTGCCCTCATTTTCTTCTCACTCCACTACTACTTTACAGAAAGAGAAGAATCTTTTCAGATAAGGTTGGAATGATGCATAGAAGAATTTACACAAACACACACAAATGGCTACATGAATTACTATTACCCGCAATCAAAGGCCAACCTATTAAAAATACGATTCCTAAACAAGTAGGACCACTTACATGAAAGAAATTGGCTTCCACCATTTTGCCTTTGCCACCCTTTAAGAGGTTATTCTCTGTATGGATTTCTGAGCTCTCTCGGTCAAAAAGACAAACACACTGTGCGCATTGCTGCTAATTTTTGCAATGTGGAGGAAATAGTAGTTTGTTCTCCACTCCTTTCTGAGCTTCATTATCAAGCAAACACTTGTGAATGCCGTGGTCAACTTTGTTTATTTGAGACACGTTTTTCTGTGCTTCCTACTGCTTCTTGAGCAATAAATTTATTTGTGCGGTGGAACCTGTGTTGTTCTTACACATGCAAATTAGATATTGTGAACATGCAACAAGACATTACAATACAAGTGGGCACGTCACTAGAAGTCTATGAAGAAAAAGTAACTTTTGTTATGCCTAAGAATGAGTTTGGCTCATTTGTATAATGGCATGTTTGGGTGCATGTCTAAACAATTATAGGTGCATATGAGACGTGACTTTTTGAAACTATTTGTAATGGCTTTTACTATTAGTACCAAACACGTTGCTCCTTATAAAAACAACTTTTTTCTTCGTCTAAAATCAGCTGATGTTTTGGGGAAAAGAAAAGGTCTCCCTACCCAATCATGAAATCCATTTACATGAGTTTTTTATTTATTATTAGGGTTAACTATGTTTTTAGTCCCTGAACTTTGGTCCAAAATTGAAATTTGTCCCTCGTCTAAACTTTGAAAATTTTGGTCCTTAAACTTTAAAAATGAATGAATATAATCATTTTAATCCAATTTTGTTAACTCCTTCTTTGATATAGCTTTACTTTTATTTGTTTGCAATAACATTTTTATATCTTTATCCCGTAACGTAACGAAACTATTATGCAATAATTTGAAACTTTCAGTCTTCTAACCAATTATCACAAAGGGGAAATATTAAATTAATTATTTTTAACAATTGATGTTAAAATATTACTTCGACTTGTTAATTCTTTCTAAATTGGTCAACAACTAAAGGTATAGTTAACGCCATTAATGAAATAAAAAAAATGTATTAGGGTGTTAATATTGCGAAAACAAAGTGATAAAAAAAACGCAATCTTAATTTTGTTTTTCTTCTCTTTCTTACTACATCTCTGTTCTTTTAATCCATTAAAAAAATGGTATTATATGGGGTTGCCTTAAAATTATTTCTATTTTAAAATAATTAAAGTTTCATATTAAAATATATGAAACATTAAAGTAATGACTTTTTTTAATCATGGAGTATGGCATAAAAGTTGAGTATTTATTTCATGATATATTCCTTTCATTTCTGATACAACCAAGATTAGGGATTACATTAATATTCACACTCGCTTAGTTATACTAACCAAACCGGATATTTAATAAGTTTTCTAGACAAGAATTTTGTTTCAAAAAATTACATAAATATTCCCACAGTGAGATAATTAAACTAATTTTTAATGAAAAAATTAAATTACTAACATATTTTTAATACACTATTTTCTCTTTTAGCTCTTCAAAATTAAGGATGATCAAAGTGAAGTTGTTAAAAAGAAAAATACCAATATAAAATGTTCTTGCTTTGTTTTATTCAATGTAGTTTATTTGTTTTATACTTATTTTTAAAGAGAGACAAAATTTATATTGTTATAGTTAAGTAAATTGAATGGTACTCAAATTAATATGTTGAATGTCATGTTAATTCTCTCACCATCTATTTTAGAATCGGATCATTGTTATAATTGACAATCTAAATATTTATTTTAACCGATTGGATTTTTAAATTGGATAAGTTTCCATATAATCCGTAAACTTTTTTAATTGTTAATGCTTTTGTCGTCATGGGGTCAGTTAAGAAAAATAATATTTTCTAACTCATTTTATCATATACTGAAATTAAATTATGTTTGCTCTAGGTTCTTAAATTTTGAACAGTTTCTGGATTTAAAATTTTTGTTTTGAGGATGATCATCGGAGATAAGGGAAGTTATTTATATTATTATATTTTATGTGGTCATATCATATTAAATTCTATGTAAACAAGTATTAAATTTTATGTAAGAATTGTGGTTGATTGAAAATTTGTTTGAATGCATAAACTTGAATATTATTGAGTTATATATATATATATATATATATATATATATATATATATATATAATTAAGATAATAGATAATGTATAAATGTACGACTTGTGTTGTAATAAAAAAGACTTTTAGATTAACATAAAGTTTTGTTAATATATACTTTGCACCTTGTAAAATGATCTTTACCAGAGTGATCTTTACAATAATACACAGGCTTTAATATATTTTGGCAAATGCTAAAAACGATACGAATCAAAACAAAAATATTTATTTTAATGCATACAATTATTATTTTTATGATTCTAAACACGCTTAGTATAACTTGTAATATTTTTTTAGTTCATTACATTTGTCCTCTTAACTTTAAAATTGTTTTTTTATTGTTGTAATTTAAAGAACTCGCTTTAGTCTCTCTATGAAATAAATTTTACTCTGTTCAAAGTATAATATTTTTTAATTTTAATTTTTTATAAATCAGCATAGATGATAAAAGTGCAATAAAGATTTATTTTAGATGTATATCAATTCATGATATTATTTAATATTTTGTATACCGATCATTACATAATGAAATAAATCATCAAAATATTAATATTATAAGGATTATATATATTTTTTTGGTTTCTTAATTTTACTTCAAAATTAAAATTAGTCTTTCTTTCAAATTTTGATTAAATTTAGTCTTTTAATTTTAGGAATATGTGAATTTAGTTTTTTTAATCAAATTTAACTATATTTAATCTTGTTAAATTTATTTGATAGTTCAAATGCGTTTCACGATAGTTTTTAACTATGATTGAAACGGATATAAATAAAAATATGCAAGTAACTTAAATACTATAATAAAATACTTGTGAAACGTCAAATAAATTTAACAAAATTTAATAAAAAAACTCCATTTATCCTTATATAAAATTTGAGACTAGATTACATCAAAATTATAAAAAAAGACAAATTTTAATTTTTAATTAAAATTAAGAATAAAAAATCATATTTAACCCATTTAATAAAATACGAATGTACATATTTGATCAATAATTAAATTATAATAAAGATTTATTAATTATTATTGTTATTATTATATAAGGATCACATATTGCATCATCTTTGAACAGAAGGAACAGTCAAAACAGTGGAATTTTGAACTGAAGAAACAAACAGAGGGTAAATTCGTCATTTCAACTCAGCAGCGGCCCGTTTGTGTGACCGTTAATAATGGCGTGCATGACTGATGGAGCCCACAAATTCCAGCTCTCTCACTGATCATTAACCAAACGCATCCCACAGTGTCAGCCAGCTGTAAAGGAAATAGGGTTTCCCATAATTTAATAAATTCAGAGGGGCAAAACCGTCTTTTCCGCACTCTCTTTTCCTTTTCTTTTTCCTTCACATTTTTTTTTCTTCTTCATTTTGTAGCTTTGGTCTCTCTCACAGACACACTCTCTTTGTTCTGTTCCTTCCTTCTAGAATATAATAAATCCACGAGAGAAGCCCGAAAATCTTTCTATTCTGGAGAGAAAATTTGGATGGTGAAATTGGAGGGTTTTCCAGGATCCCGAGGCCGAATCTCGGTTCAATTTACGGAGAGGGAGAGGAACAACAACACCCGTTATTGTTGTTGTTGTTGATTCTCGAATCGTTTAGAGAGACCCAGATAGGTAAATAGCGTTTAGAGAGAGAAAGGTGAAGTGGGGTTGTGGAAAGTTTGGGTTTTTGGTGTGTTGTTGTGGTTGGCGGGTGTGAAAGGGAAAGATGACGGATGTAGTACTGTATATATACGATGTGACGAATAGTGGATCGGAGAAAACGAACAACACCATTGTTCAGATCAACAAGATCTTCAAGGATGGGATTGGTCTCGGAGGCATCTTCCACAGCGCCGTGCAGGTCTTCTTACCCTAACTTAGTTATTGTTTGAGTTTCACTGTTGATTCGATCTAGGTTTTGTTTTGCTTATGTGTTGTGGGGAACTTGATTGGTTTATGCAAATGTTGAATGGGTGAGTGTAATTCTCCAATGTGGGACTCCACTGTTAGTTTTGGAATTTCATCGAGTTTGGTTGTTGTTTGCATGAAGCAGTGTATTTGAGATTTGAGAAACAGCGATTAACTTGGTACCTAAGTGATTGTCAGTTATGTAAGCTATGATTAGAGTTTAGGATTTTGCAGGTATATCTATGGTTTAGTTATAAATATTTTTCATACTTCAGCATGTGTTTTTGCTGTTGGATTGAGAAGTTGGAAACTTGTAGTTTACAGATATACTGGGTGTTGCTTCTGGTTGTTTCTATCTTTATTGTATATGTTGGGGGCAGCCCTGGATTGTCATGGAAGATAAGTGTGTTTAAGGCGGTTTTTGGTTCTGTGGAGTGTGTCGTTGTAACTAGTTAACTGTTATGGGTGAGAGTAGTAGTCATTCTGAAGTGAAGAAAGAAAATTAAGATATGTCCTAAATTAGTCTGTGTGATGTATGTATATGTATATTTGTCTTTCTATTAGAATGGAGATCTTTGACATCATTTGTTGGCACGATTATCAGACTGACATTAGGATCTTTTTCTCCGAGTCTGCATGGACTAGTCATTTTGGTATATGTGATCGTTGGCTTGATCCTGTCATATGAAATCTTAGTTTGGGTATTTTTAGTTTAACAGAAGGAAGTGTAATTGCATTATTATAGTGGATTTTAGGAATAAGTATGGCACTTTTTTTTGGGCGTGATTAATGCTGAAACCAAGGGGACAATGACAAAAGTAGTTTCAGACCAGTTTATTATGCCTCTGAGCTTTGATACTTCCCAACTCAACAACTTTCCAAGCTTAAATTTTTGTAAACCAAACTTGAAGTTCTTGCTATTTTTATTAATTGCGTTTGTTAGATGTAATTATTTGTTTCCCTTTAGATTTTAGAATTACGAGGAATACAATTATTTCTTTTCATCGTTCAGTTAGCACTTTGGCACTGCCAGTGTGCAATAGCTAAAGGAACTTATCTGTCTGTTTGAGATCGAAAATCGTCTTCTATTTTTACCGACTTCTACTTGGGAAATATGGTGACGCACTTTCTTTATCTTGTCATCCAGCTTAAACAGAAACTGTTTCCCTCACCATATAACTCTTTTTGTTGTCTTATCTGTTCATATTTTATGCTTACATCTTTTGGCCCAAAAATTATTTTTCATTGACGCACTTTTGTTTCCTTAACATATGGTATACTTGCCTTTTTTTAATTTTGTGCTTACATAGTAAGATTGTTTGTTCTGCTATGACAGGTTTATGGAGAGGATGAATGGTCATTTGGATTCTGTGATCAAGGAACCGGAGTTTTTAGTTGCCCTTCTGGAAAGAATCCAATGTATACATTTCGTGAATCCATTGTTCTTGGGAAAACAAACTTTTCCATTTTCAAGGTGAATCAAATATTAAGAGAACTTAGTAGAGAGTGGCCAGGGAGTTCATATGATCTGCTGGCCAAAAACTGCAATCACTTCTGTGATGAATTCTGTGAAAGGCTTGATGTACCAAAACTTCCAGGTAAATATCTAACTAAAATGATACTTGTACAGTGTTCATTCTTGTTTCCTAAAAGATGACCTGGTGATATTTTGCACACATAATGTAAATTCTATGGTATGTGTATGGCCCCAGGAGTTGGTTAGTCCTATGAAACTCAGTTATAGGCCTTTGGTTTGTAATCAGATAACAGAAAGAACGAAAGGGAGTTAGTTCAGTGGTGCAAAATGGGAAATAGAAGTGGAAATTGGAGATCCTATTTGAATTAAGATGGGTAGTTGAGCAATGGGATTCAGTTCTTGTGCTTTTTATTAGTGCTGTGGGAATGGACTTAGCTCTGTGGGTCTTGCAGAAGGCACCTCTATAATACATTCTTTATGAATACAGTTTCTCTATCCCTTCATTTACTCGTTTCTGACAGTATGCTAGACTTTACCAATAAAGTTTGTGGTTGAAGTACTGTTTCTCCCAGATAAAATATAATACTTTGAGGAAACTCTATTCAAATTAGATAGTTATATGATTGTTATCTTATTTTAACCCGTGTTCCATTCAATTCAACTTTTTATTAATTTTAGTATATATAGAACACATCTATTTAGTTCAATATACATTTTATATTGAAAAACATAAATGCCCTCGGATTGCAGATATATGTATTGTAGGAAGTTGGCATTAGGAAGGTAGTTTAGTCAAGGCAAATGATATGCACTCAAAAGAACTGATATTAGGGTGAATCGATAATTTGCCACTTGCCATTTGAAATTTATATGTAAAGTGGAGATGTCTTAAGCAATGATCCATCTGGTGAATTATTGCTTCTGTTCTTTACTTTTTTTCATCTTCTACTTTGTAATCTTACAGCTTCCATGACAGGTTGGGTTAATAGATTTGCCAATGCTGGTGATACTGCTATGGAAGTGGCTGGAAACACTGCATTACGGGTACGAAACAAAGTTCATAATCCACCAAGTTATGGTGTTGTGTTAACTATTTGTTGGAATTGTCTCATCATAACCTGACTCTTGTTCTTTTGACTTGAACACTTCATTTAAGTAGTCATTACTTATGATTAGTATTGACATATTTTGAGAAACTCAAAGTTGTACTGATGATGATTGTAACCTGGTGATTGCAGTTCCGGCAAGCTAAAACCGAGATTGTGTCAGCAAGCAAAGTAGCATACAGGTTCCTCTTAGGTGTTACGAATAATGTTACAAATAACGTTAAGAATGGTCCCGAGTCCCCTAACAACAATTCAAACAGAGGAGGGTCCCCTAGATTTCAAACTGCTTGGTTGAAAAGTATGATCACTAATGGTGCAAAACCATCTACCAGTTCTGAAGCTGAGGATCAGAATGGAATTACCCCTCTACAGCCAAAGCAAGAAGATGAAAAATCAATGCTACATAGTTCATCTTCACACGATAGTTGAAGGCCTAGAGTTATGCTGTGTAATGTAATTTGTAAGAGTCAAAAAAAAGTAAACAAAATTTTACATGCTATTCATTTCTGTATCAAATGTAAAATTTCGTTCCTTTTTTCAACTCAAATCATGTGTTACTGATGAACCACCTGTACTGTTTAGTTTGACCTTAATTGATGTTTGATGTTCGTGATGATGATACAACAACGCCTATTTTATCTCTTCAACTAATTTGGCCTAACGTTGTTTTTGACAAACTCCTTTAGTAAATGCATCACAAGTTCATAAAAGTGAAGTTAAGCTGTTGAAGAACAACAGTAATAGGTATCTTTAATATTTAAGTTTTCTCTTATTGTGTTCTCCTACCGTATCATTTTATTTGATCAAATTATATTTTTAGTTAATGAAATTTGAAGTAAATTCGGTTTAATTTTTAAAAATTTAAAATTATTTATTTTCAACTTAAAGGAGAAAAACTTATTTTATTTTTAACTATCAAATTTGAGGGACTAAAATATTTTGAAAAACTGCTTTTAGTTCCCAAACTATAAATCGGATTTCTAAAATTGGACTAAACTATTTTATTTTAATTTAAAGGGCTATTATTAAACTTATTTTAATTTTAAGGACTAAAAGTGTATGCCAAGAATTTAAAAGATAAATTTCTATGCACAAGGTCTTAATTGACCGGGACAAAGTTATACTCTGTCAAATTGTTAGAACTATGATCAAGGTAGCATCAAACATGCAAATGGCACAAATTATAATGCGCCTTATCCATAAGATAATGTTAGCTCTTTTCAAGTGCCAAAAGTCTATTGTGTGAAAGCTATGAACTCCCCAAATAAAAGAGGCCATTTATTTCTTTTATTTTCTTTCTCAAAATGATTTTTTTTTAATCGACAAGTCATAATTCTTAATATTTTGTCGGTGGAGGAAATTGAACTTAAATCTCTCTTATTTTTTCTTTTAAACTCTTCAAATCAACCTTATAACTCCCAAATGTTAGTAGGGAGAGTTGAATCCACAACTTATTTCACCCTTCTTTCCAACTTTTATCACCAAACCAACCTAATAGCTCATTTTTTTCTCAAAATGGATGATAAAGACATAGACTACTTGAGAAACTTTAGATCACTAAAATGAATTTTGTTCCACTCCACAAAATCTTTTATACATGTAATATTATGTCACTTTCGATCATTGAGGAACTGCATAGATGCTGTCTATCTTTTGGTGATAGCAGTAATGTAAACCTAACCTTTCAAAAAAGGCCAAGATAAAAGTTTACACTTTGATCTTATGGGAGTATGATATGCCAATGTTAATCCTTCCCTCCTTTTAATCTTGAGTATTGTATACTCTAATCACTTTAAATCTATACGGTTTCTATCATCTGATTATAATGGTGACACCTCATTTTCAGTACTCAGATGTCAATGAAGTATTCAAATGGAGATGTGCAATCTCTCTAGCTTCTGGTTTGCAAGGGAATACCTTTGTGAATAGGCCAACCAATCTCTTTGATTTAAGGTAGAAATACCAAAGTTAAAAGATGCTCCAAAATTGAAGGAATGAATTGTTTCTTCTTTTTTCCTGCATTATGTTTTGCTAAATAGATTTTAAGCTTAACTCAATCCTATAAAATCAGTTTGTAAGGCGAGGTTTGCACATATTTATTTATTATAAATTGACTTTATCTTTAATCGATGTAGGATTTCTAACATTTTCAAACTATAGAGGTACGAGTCCATCCCACGGTTTAAATTTCACCAAATGGTGAGGAACTAACAACAAAATTTTATGCAATGTGAACATATTCTACTGAAGTCATAGACGGACAGCGTGCAGTCTAACTTTCCTGCATTATAGTATTATTCTTTGATTAATAATTAAACCAACACAAGCAAATAGAGAACCTATTAAAATGTGATGAAGAGCTATGCATCATTAAGGACTGATTCATTCAATCTCTGGTCTTAGAATACAATAATATTTATTTATTGATAAAGTTTGGCAAGACTTCTTTGTTGGAAGCTTTGACTAAAGATTATTAGTTCCACCTTTTCCAACTCTCCAAGGGGTGTGCCTGTGAAGTGTATGCTTTTAAATATGAGGCTAGTGAACTAAAATTCAGTTAGACCTAATTTTCAGGCAGCCAAAATGTAATTAACAGTAAAACAAAAGATGAGCCGAACCAACAGGAACAAGTCCATTTCTCTTACTGATATTTTATCATTTTTAAGATGTGAATCAGACAACTTTCCATTAGTAGTGCACCATTTCCCATAAGGGCAGCGAAATAATTATGATTTCTACGTAAGATGTTTAGGTAAAACAAGCAAGATCTTAAAATTGGTATGCTTATCTACATGAAACCACATTTAAGCCTAATCATTCAATTTCCTTCCCTTATATTCTGTTAACAACTAAACATTCTGTTATACCGTACACAACTTGTGTGAAACTGTAAAATGCTCAAGAAGTGTTTTATCATGTTAGTTGGAGGATAAATAAGAGGGCTATAGGGTTTAAAACCAAACAGTATTCAACCCTTTTTAAAATTGAAAAAGGCACCGAAGTTGTTTATCGACGATTTTGGTTCCAAACTTGTACAATATGCCTATGATGAACCAAATCAACTTAACGTGAATTATTTATCAATTGGGCTACTAAACTGCTAATTTTCAATCTTAATTGGAGTGTGTTTGATGTTCAAGATTCCATAATCAAGACATAATTGACGTGGAATTCGCTTATGTTGTTGATTAATTTCACAAATATGGTCTCTGTGAATTTCAATCAGAAATTCATACATTTCTCTCCAAAATCTATATTTTTCTGTTTTTTTATAAGGGTGGAATGATGTGTGGTGAAAAGAAAAAGTATGAAAATGGAGAAGATGTAGAAGGATGTAAAGACATGTTGAAGTGGATCACTGACAACATAAATTGTAGTAATGTAAATTGTAAGAAAAATAAATTTCCAAGGATAGAAAGGATAGAACAGAAACTAGTAAAGAGAATCTATTAAAGCGGTAACCTAAATTGTTACATTCATCATTGGATTTTGGATTTTTCATTTCTCCTGTTTGTAATGTTCAGAGAGTGTTTGAATTGTATCCATAAATTGTCACCTCAATTTTAATTTGAATGGCCTATTTATACTTCTCCCATTTTTTCCTACGGGCTTTATTCCTTTCTCGACTCTGTTTGGCACACGCTTCTCTTGATGCTATCTACTATGATGCACTGATCAATAAGCTCTCTATTACCCTTTGTTCATTTGAACATCCCTTCTTTCGATCCATTCTTTTCTTACATCATATCATTCCCTTTGATCCTCTTACTTGGATCCTCTCCTTCTACGTCCCGATCTTTTATGCGCTTAACAGTAGTATAGTATATCAGCCAGAACTTAGCCCATTACTTACGAACTGAGATACCAATAAATGTTGAACAAATCTGAATCTTCACTTTCTCTCAAATGCTCACAGAAAAAATTTAAAAGCAAATTAGTTTCATAGTTTCTATCATGATTATGATCCGCAGTAAGAAAAGCATGAACTTTGCCTCTAACTTCAATCCAACTGCTACCTGGAATCCTTTTCATCCCTTTTTCCTTCATTTCAGTCCTTACAGTTGCGACTTCTGACCACTTACCTGCTGCGGAATGAGCATTTGACATCATCACATATGACGATACATCATCAGGATCTAAAGACAAAATCTTTCTTGCTGCAAGCTCTCCCAACTCCTTGTTGGAGTGGATTTGACAGCCCCCAAGCAATGCCTTCCAAAATCCAAGTCCAGGGTCAAAAGGCACACTCCGAAGAAAATCCTCAGCTTCTGCAAATCGTCCAGAGCGAGCAAGCAAGTTAACCATGCAAGCATAATGCTCAGACTTTAGTAAATTGGGGTTCTCAAACCTTGCCCGATTGAAATAAGAGTAGCCCTCATCAACAAGACCAGCATGATTACAAGCCCAGAGTAACCCGAGAAGGGTAACATCATTAGGTTTATATCCTTCAAGACACATTCTTTTGAAGAAGCTTATCGCTTCAACACCTCTTCCATTCTGGGCATAACCACATATCACGGCATTCCACGAAACTATGTTCCTTTGAACAAGCTTGTCAAACATTAGCAGGCTGTCGTCCATGCTTCCACACTTTGCATAAAAGCTGATAAGAGAATTACCAATAAACTGATCGACCTTGCCCAAAAACTTGATGGCGCATGCATGAAAACCTTTTCCAACTCCAAGGGAAGCTATATTTGCAGCTGCACAAATCACACAAGGAAAAGTAGATTCATTGGGTATATATCCTTCTCTAAGCATGCCAATAAAAAAATTCACAGCTTCTTCATTATGACCCGTTTGGCTGCACCCACCAACCATTGCATTCCACGAGACAACATTCCTCTCAGGCATCTCATGGAAAACCTGCAGAGCCTCTTCAAATCCCCCTCTCTTCAAGTACCCACAAATTAGAGTTGTATAAGACACCACATTAGGGTGTAAAGTATCTCTGAAAGCCTTCTGGGCATCTTCTGTAGAACCCAGCTTGAAATACAAATCAAGAAGAGGAGTACCAACAAATACATGGCGACTAAGGCCAATCTTCATCGCACAAGCATGAAGCTGCCTCCCAACAACAACACTTCCAAGTGAAGTGGAGGAGTTAAGCACGGTTCCAAACGTGAACTCATTGGGTCTAATTTCCGAGGCCAACATCATACAGAAAAGATGGATAGCATCTTTATAACAGTGCCGCTTAACGAAACCTTGAATTATGGTCGTTGCTGAAGCAACAGTTAGGTCAGACATTTCTTCAAACATGTGGCAGGCAACATGGAAAGCGGTTGAATCCAACCCAAACGGATTAATGTCTTTGTGTATAGCTGATACTTTATGCTTATTGGCATGATGGGTTTCAGTAATGTTGCTACAAGAAACAACATAGGGTGCAATCCACGTGTGATCAACGCAGAGTCTAGAAACTATGTTTCTCAATTGAATCTTCATTCAATGTTATACTAAAGTTTTCACATTTTGTTCCCTCCCAGGTCACAACCTTTTGCTGCACCCTAGGAATAGTGTAGTATGTGTTGTATTTTTCTCAAGTTTAGTAAATATAAAAGTAAAATTAAAACTTTATTAATTATGTATGTCTTTTTTTTACAAGAATAGATAAAATTTGATGTAAACAAAAACAAATAACAGTAGAAAATAAATTGCGTGCACTTTTTATTTAAGGGAACAATGTTAACTATGTTCAATTTGAACTTGTTAGATTGATTGAAATCACATTGATACATGTTATATTAAAATAATTAATTTCTAATATCAAATCAAGAAAATATAAAAGGTGTTAATGTTTCAATTGTAATTAAAGTAAAAATTTTATATTATCAGCTCATTTATTGCTTTTTATAGTAAGGAGACACAATTTGGTAACTTTTAACCTAACATATTTACCTAACAATTTTGTTGGTCAATATGCTTTTTTAGTTAATAACTTTTTATACAAAACTTTTTACCTTTCTGATTCTGATGAAAATACATAATAAACCTAATAAATTATTTGTTAGTACTTGATCCATGATTTTGTGAACCTATAATTTAACATTTTTTTTTTCATCCTTCTCAATCGATGATTTTATTAATGTACTTTAATTCTTATCTTACCATTCTAATTGGCCATAATAACTCGGTATATTTTGCTAATGTAATTTTGTTGTGCGTGCCATAATAATTCGCTCTCAACTTAAGAATTTATACGAGTTTACCTTGAGTTTAAAGAGTTTGTTTGAATTTAATTAAAAAGAATTGATAGCAATTTGACTCTTTCTTTATCTATAAACTAGTGCTATACCCGTGCGTACGCACGGGTGGTGCTTTCTGTTTTTTTTTTTTCTATTAATGTTGTATTTTTGATAGAATAAAATATTAATTTTTAAGTAGTAGGTATTTTTTTTTTCAATAAATATTGTTACAAAATATTATAGTCGACAAAAGTAATATATATGAAATATATACGTCAAAGAGAGTTTAAGTTTCGTATTTATGTTTTAAAATATGTAATTTAAATTTCGTTATATAGGAATTTAGATATTTTGATTGCTATATAAATTTGGATTTGAAGACAAATAGTACATTGAATGATAAATAGTACGTAAAATTGTGATTTTTTTAAAAGGTTTATTTTAGATAGTAATAGTTAGAGATACAAAATAATAATTTTGTTATTAATCGAATAAGTAATAATTTTTAAGTAATAAAAATAAATAATAGTAATTACTAAAGTATAATGAAAGAAATATTGGTAATGCGTATATTTCAACTTATATCATATATTTTGCATTTTGCGTACTTTTAAAAAATATATTAAGTTACCTAATATAATTATGGATAATAAATTTGATCTTCAAATAATAGTTTTGCATTAATAAGTATTAAAAATCAATAAAAGTATTTTTTTTTTCGTTTTAAATAATATAATTATATTATTAATATATCAGATGTTTCCGGAAACGTATATTTTATTCAGTTTTCTGAAGGAACAGCATTAGACTTTACGTTTGCTTGCATTCTGAGTTCAGTCACAGTTCTTGGCTTCTCTGGTTCACTGTGTGGGTGTGGGAGAAGATGTCTTTTTCGGGTAAATACAGCTTCAAAAATCTGTTCCAAAACTCCATCTGCTTGCTGTATCCAGGTGATGTAAGTAGTATTTTGCTTTTGCAGTTTATTTTCCGATATTATACTATATACCTTTTTCACCAGCTTTGATTTTGTAATCGGTACTTGTATTTTGTTTGTATTGATGTTTCGAATATTATTCATGTATTATTTGTTATTTTGTCTTACATGCATGTCTTTTATTGTCGTTTCCTGGCATATATTACGTTGCAGGGGTTTGGGGATTTTGAAGATGGTTTTATGCTGGAATGGGGAAACAAACTTACTCTTGGGACCAATTATTTTACTGACCCAATGGGTAATGTTATGAACTTAGAGTTTGAGGAAGATCTGATAAGAAAGGGAATTTTTCGAATACCACCTTATTTCGAAGAATTTTATGATCTCAGAGACTTGCATTATGTCTGCACTGTATTTTGTGGTGATCGATATTTTCGCCTGAGGATTTTCGACTTACAATGGACTGAAATAGAATACCGAGGTATAGCTGATAGCTACATTGCAGAAGAAGATTTGGTGTGGTCTAGGTTCTTGTCTTCTTTCAGGATTCTGTTAAGTCCCAAAGAGGTAAATCTGTAGCATTTATCATTCTTGTTTTGTGTAAAAATAACTGTTTGATATTTTAGTCTAATATTGTATGATTTTCGGAATGCAGGGTACAATTACCTTGGATGCTTATTTCCACCTATTCTGGGAAAGGAAAATAGTTTTTGACCAGGAGATGGAGTTTGTTGATCCGAATTCTAAAACTTTCAAGTTTAAGTTTCATGTGACCCCAAATGGAACCACGATTTTTCGTGGTCCAATTCGGAAAATGTTCAAATACTATAATCTGAAGGATGAAGTCTACTTGCATATGAGTTATGTATCACTCAATGTTTTCTTAATTAAGATATTTTCAGTGGAAGGAATCGAGATTGCCTATACAGAAAATGCAGCATCTTGTTCTGGTACTGGAGAAAACCTTGAAGATGTTCCAGAAGATGATAGTGACAATTGCTTAATAAAATGTTTGACTGCTTATGATGTTGGTGCATCGTCACTGGTATGACTTAGTTTTATTTATTACAGTAAATTTATTTGATCATCTATAAAACTTTGTAGTTACTTACAATCTTTTTAATTCCTATGCCAGTATCTGAATGCTTCATTCGTTGCCAATGCATTTTCGACATCTAAGAAGGAATGCTTATTATCAAATGGTAATGGAATGTACTGGCAGTGTTCAATCAGATGGGCTCAGAGGGCGCGCACTGAATGCTATCTGGGGTGTGGATGGAGGAGATTTGTCACGGAAAATAAGTTATGCGCTGGTGATAGGATAAAGTTAGAAGTTAGGAAAAACGAAGACAATTTAATCGTAGTTCAGAAAATCTAGAGTGTTGCTGTAATATTTTACTGGAATGTTTAATTTCTGTACGCTGTGGTAATATTTTGGTGCTGTTTACGCACAAGGACATATTTTTTTGGTTGGCACTTGTATTTTGGTATGATGCCAACGTTTTATTTGAATGGAAGAAGTATCGGTTTCTATTTTAAACGATTTTGTTAATTTAGCTAAGGACTAATGGAATTAGTTTACATAATGGTAAATCTTCATTTTCAGTCACGTCTTACTGAAACAATAAATGTTCCATATAGAAAGTAGATTTGTTTCGAATAAATTGGATGGAGTGAAGTGATTAAGTGGATTTAGAAAACAAAGTGGAACAATACTTATAATCTATATTTTAATTGTTGATAAATTCTGAAAAAACAAATACTGCGTTTTTGCAAACTAAATAAGTTTCACGCTCATTAATTGGTGTATGTGGTTATCTTTCATTTCAAATTAATACTGTGTTGGTGAAAGAAAACATTAAATGGAGGTGGCGGTAGTGTAAAAAGAAAAAGAGTTCAGTACATAAATGCATTCTTAATTGAATATGAATACGTGTCTGCCATGGTTGGTCTCGCAATAAATGAGGACATAGTTTTTAGTTCGAACTACTATGTCCACCATTTCTGAGCCAATTAGCTCATGCAACAATTCATACAATGCTGCAGTTGTTTCTTTTATCAGGTATCATCCTCTTTCTTTGTATCTGAAACTGTATAACTTGAAAGTCATTAGATAATGGACATGGAGTTTCACATTAGTTGTCATATCTGCTCTGTCTATACAAAATACATAACCCACTCAGTTATCAAAATGAAATTAATATAGTCTGAATTTCTATACATTTTGAAAGACTTCCTTAAATACAACATTTGTCGTTGAAGACAATGGTTTTTTGTCAGAATCATGGATTAAAATTTTTAATCCCGATTTACTCTGAACCCTAGAAACTGCGACATATAATTGACCATGGCTAAATACTGGTTTTGGCAAATATAATCCAACCGAACCCAAAGATTGTCCCTGTGATTTGTTAATTGTCATTGCATAAGATAACATTATTGGAAATTGCCTTCTGATTAGTTTAAATGGCCAAGGAGATTGAGATGGAGACATAGACATACGTGGAATGTAAACTTCGTTACCCTTTCTGTTTCCACTAAGAATCTTTGCTGCTATTACATGTTTTTGCAACCTTGTAATAATTAATCTGCTTCCATTGCACAACCCCTCTGATTGATCCAAGTTTCTTAGCAACATTATAGGAGCTCCGATTTTGAGGGTTATTTGATGACTTGGTAAACCTGATGTAGTTAATGAATTCAGGAATTCTGGAGTAAGAACATCATATTCATCGTTTATTGGATTATCTGTCTTATCAATTGTATCTGCACTTAGGTATTCTTGTTCTTGTCCTGCAAAATAGTCATAGTATTAGTTACTGCATATATAATTCATATTCAATATGTACCATATGTGACTAACAATATCCTAATAATTACCTGAAATTAAAGATAATATGTATTTGTTAATTTCTTCTACTGTTTCAATTCTACTGGCCAGTATAGCTCTGGTCTGCAGGAAATTCTCATTTCTATAGTTCTCCAATAGATCAGGATATGTGCTTAACACAATAGCTTCAATTGGATCATTAAAATCAGAGATCAAAAATTCTGGAGGTATTTCGATATCCACAACACCATCATTGGGTTCGCACAACATACCATCACCTAGTTTTACAATCCAATCGGAGAATTGCTGAATTTCGCATGTTGAAGTGCTTGGTAAACCTGGTTGTAGAAGTCTCATGTTCTTTGTCAATGTCAAAACTTCACAATGCTGCCATAGGTAGGAAGCATTGATTGTTGCATGTACAATGTCTGATCTAGTTCCTTTAGGAATGACAGGTAATATCTGTCTGAAATCACCTCCAAAAACTACTACCTTTCCTCCAAATACTAAATTTGGTTTCATTTTGTATTTCATTATGTCATTTAAGGTCCTGTCTAGAGTTTCGAAACAAAATTTGTGTGCCATTGGTGCTTCATCCCAAATAATGAGATCAGCTAATTTTAGTAGCTCAGCAGCTTCAGAACCCTGCTCTATGTTACAAATTGAGTTTTCCATGGTTGGAATTGGAATTCTGAACTTAGAATGTGCTGTCCTTCCTCCTGGCAACAATAAAGATGCTATACCACTTGATGCAACAGTTAATACAATTTTTCTCTTAGATCTCAATGCTGAAGAAATAGTGGTCCACATGAAAGTCTTTCCGGTACCCCCATAGCCATACAGAAAGAACATTCCTCCCACATTTTTAATAACAGCTTCAGTAACTTTTTGAAATATATCTTTTTGTTCCCCTACAATTGTAATTCAGATATTAATTATTGAAAACAAAAAATGTACTCATGAATTTAAAGTTAGGTTATACCTGTCATCCGATCATAATTTTCCTGAAAAAGATTTGCTTGGGTGACAGGATTGTAGTCAAGTTCTGAGTACACCAATCTGTTCCCACATTGAGCTACAATAAAACCATCTGGATATGGCATTGTTGGGAATTGTTTTAGGCTTCTTCTATTACTTTGTAGTATCTCTTCAATATGGAATAACGTCAAGTTTCGCAATATATCAAGTGATAATTGCAGTTCTGCATTAAAATTCAGTTACTTAAGTATTCATTTCTGTTATTTCAGTAACTTATTTCTCTTATAAGTTTATAATTTTAAGACAGACATACCTGGATTGCCAGCTTTTATTCTTTCCCTATATAATATGTCATCAGATAGCCATTTCCAAGTTTTTTCCCATAGATCTAGTGGTTTGTTGACACTATTGGACAATAGCATTGTCACGAAAAGTTTCCTTAGATAATTTCCACTGCCCCAATCTTTGGCTTCTTTGATTGCTTCTACATATTCCTTATCATCTGCCAAAAATCCCAAAGTTTCACATGCTTCTCTAAAGGTTGAATATAATATATTATCCACCGTTCTGATATCTTCATAACATAAAGGACCTTTGACAACAGTGAGCATCCTCCTTAGATAGTATAATTCACCTGTTGATGGTGGAACCCAAATAAGTCTTCCAATTGTGTTTCCTATTTTCCTGGGTTTCCAACATCTGTCTTTCTTGACATAGACAAATTTTGACACAATCTCTGGGTATGTCAAAGTTCTTGCCAATTCATACTTTTTATTACATTCCATCCAACTTGTAAACATTGATTCTGCTACAGTTGCTTTTCCTATGACTTCATCAATAAAGTCGTCGTCTTTAAAGTACACTGATTGTTCTCCGGGAAGATGAAAAAATAAACGTTCAACAGCTGGATTCCTGCCATGAATAGGAAATGAAAATATTCTCCAACATGCCTCAGATGGTGATATGTATCTACAATCAAGATATTGTTTAATTTCATCTCCTGACTGGTCATGAAGATGAGTTGCATTGGTATTATTAACTATAGCCGCTGTAATTCTGTCATAACCCTTGTTGATGTATTTGAATAAGTACTTAATTGAAGTACTTTTGTTGCACCATTCAACATTGATGTGACCTTCATATTTAAGTAACAATTTGGGATTATATGGAACCACAGATCGATTGTCTAAAGAAACATGGTTCTTGACCACGCAGACTCCATTGTCTCTTCTTCGATACTGTGGAAATCCATCTTCCGAAATACTTGTAATACTCTGAAATTTTTTAGGATAAAAGCGTGAGCATTTACCATTCTTCATGCAAGGAAGGGATTTATTTACTACTCCACAGGGACCATGAATCATATGATCCTTCACACATTCATATAGTTTAGGATTCGCAATTGGGCAGGGAATTTCAGCTGATATAACTTTATCAATATCATCAGCGCTTGGATATTTGTCATTTTGGTGCAAGAAGAGAAGCAGATGAGCATGAGGTAGACCACGCTTTTGGAATTCAATAGTATACATGTCTGCATTGTAAATTCATTCCATTAGTATATCAACGAACAAAAAAATATTTACGTTATCAAATAATAGGGAAAAAGAAATATACATCCAATGACCCTGCCCAACAAATGATTTTTCGTAAGATCTGCTAGAAGATGGTCAAATTTGATTCGGAAAACCCTTGCTACCAAGTCTGGTCTATCAGATGCAGATAAATTTTGATGTGATAAAATTCTGTGTATTTCAGGCCACTTCGGATTGCATGTAAAAGTAACAAACAAATCTGGAAAACCAACATGACTACAAATGGCCATCCCATCAAAATAAAGTTGTTCCATGAATCGCGTACCACCAACAAAAGTGGAAGGTAGTACAACTCTTTTGCCTTTTGTAGATCCTTCTTCTTGAGTACTTGATTTTGATTGGAAGAGGTTATCGTACTTGTCCACTCTAAGCTTGGACTGGTTATTTCTTATGAATGATAACCTTTCAGACTCTAGCATAGTGTATCCATCAACAACAAATTGTTGGAACAATCGCCTAGATCTTAGTAGTGTCTGTGCTTCTAATTCTCTACTCTGAATCCGGAAGCAGAACCATTCCCTTATTGTCAAACGATTTCTCTTCATGTTTTTTGAAGTACTTGTGACTCGATGATTAACATCATGCCTATAACCATCTTCCCCATATGGAAATAGTAAAGGATATTGGAAGCCTAGGTAACTCGTGTGAAGTTCGTTAATTCTCTGCAGTTTTCCACTTCTATTTTCCATTATGATATCTCTTGGGGAAGCACTGTCAACGTCACCAACAATTAGTGCTGCTACTTCTGAAACGGTAGGAATATTATATAACCTTCCATCCTTATTCCTATCAGCAATTAGCCTTAATTTAAGATCATGGAAAGGTTGTTCTCTGTAACGGTCTCTAGCAACTCGGAATGATTTTGCATGAACATTGAATTCATCTAACATTTTTGTTAATTTGCCTACAATATCCACGTCAATTTTGTTGTCATTGCTGAAAATTAATAAATTCTTAATTAATACAGCATCCAAAATATGAAATTGCTGATTTAAACAAACTTTAGCTTCACGTACCTTAAGGATTGGATTCTGTTGTGTATTTCATTTTCAGTATCATAAATATATAGTTGGGCAAACTTAGGAATTTGTCCTGCAGGCGGGAGCAAACTACCTATTCTATGGCAAGCTTGGCCTTGGATCCTCAGATTGGGTGGACCATGACCATTGTTATAGCTGTTATCAACTTTGGCACCTGGTGATGTAAAAGCAAACATCATATTATATGTACGAATATGTTGTTGGAAATTTTTTCCTTCTCTGCTATTGGAATCAAACAATAATTGCTTCAAAACAGTAGGAGCATCCTTCAATAGAGGTAACTGCACTTTTCCATTTCCACAGCACAAATTAAACTTTGGAATTGCAGAATGTTTATGCTTGTCTATCCTTTCTTCATACCACATGCATGCTTTGCAATGGGGGCACGTATAAATTGGGTCTCCTATATCTGCATAGGAACTGAATGTGTATCTCGATTTTAGTAAACATTTTTAAACAAACTAAATATAGTAAAGTAAAGATGTAATTAATAGTATCTTATCTTTCGTCAAATTGTATGGAATATTCAGAGTCCGAAGTTGTATATGTTTTTGGCTTTATATGTTGATTTTTTCGCATTTTAGCCATCTGTTGAACTGTGATCATTTGAAAACAGTCAGAATTAAACAATATATCCATTTGGTAGTACATAAATTAATTAATACCTTGGCCATTCTCTGGATTGTCTGCATTAGTACATGGTTGACTTATTTCTTCAGCCATATGAAAATGAGATGCAGTTAAGGAAGAATGTTGACTACTACTCATATTGAATGAGCACTGATTATCTTTTTCCTTTTCTGAAAAAACAATCTCAAACCTAGGCAATAGGTTTTGTCGATGAGAAGCATTACTAACCGGAACTGCATCTGTATTTTGATCACATTGTACTCTTCCAGAAGTGTTAAGTCTTCGTCCAGACAAAAATTGAGTTGTAACATCAGACAGTGGAGTACACAATGTTCTTCCATGTTGGCTTTTAGAAGATATACCACACTCTTGAATACATTTCTTATTCATCCTGTTTTCTTTCAAAATCATTTTTCGCTTCAATCTTGCTTGGGCACAAGCAATCTTGAATATTTTTTTATCAGCTTCCATTCCTGCGTTTTTAACATACAGCACAATCACTTGAGAATTTATTTCACACCATTGGATTCTAATCAAATAAATAATAAAAACATATTCTACCATGTATAACTATAGTTTTGAACAACAATAAACAAACCTCAATGCAGTGTAGTTTAACTTTTTTATTTTTGTAGGCATTCGAGTAGTTTCAATATTTTTGTTGCTACTGCAAATTATCATCCCTTCATTGCAGACCACATAACTTAGATGTTTATGTTGTAGTTATTGCAATTAGTCAATTAAAATGGCGCCAAATAAAAAAAAGATAGGATTTTTTTGCACATAAATCTTTCATATATTGTCGTGTCACTTTAATGAAATTAGTATATGCAATGAGTGCTTTGTATTTTTTTCGTACTTAAAACTTAAACTAAAAAATTAAAAGGTCAGAGTATTAATTACACTGACATTTCATTACCAACCGTCATTTGAAACGGTAATTTTTTTTTAAAGTTTAATATTTATGTCATGTCCTTGGACTTCTTCACCTTCCATTGTCCAATCATTCTGCACTGCATTTCTCAAATCTATTCCAATGGCTTCATCTTCCCGGAATGCTATGATGTACTGCCATCCATTTTGGGTTTCAATCTTTAATCCGACTAAGGTAAGTTTTTTAACTTTTTGGGTTTAAAGTTAGTACCATCTGTTTTCAACCATTGATATGAGAAAGCAAATGCAAAACTTCAGTATATGTTCGATTTATGCATAGCAGCAATTATAATATGCATTATGTGGACATAATATTACAAACTGGAACCCATTTTTAGACTGTTTTTTTCCTATTTTATCATCTGCACAAATAAAATCACAGAGCGTAGTACATCCATAATTTTTCATTCCTCTACTTCATACATATTGCAGGAATACATTCAATTTGACCCTGGTTTCGTTGTTTACTGGTCAAAGGAAGTTAGACACAATCTAAACTACTTAGTGGACCCAAGAGGAAATAAGATAGTTATCCGCATAAGTCAAACTTCAGTGCCTGAAAACTTCTTTTGTGGAGGTTATGAAATAGCAAGTTTTTACAAGTTGAAAGAAAACTATTTTGTTGCAATCAAATACTTAGGAAACAGAGTATTTGACTTAAGGATTTTTGATACTGACAT
Organism: Vigna unguiculata; assembly: GCF_037176805.1. Taxonomy (NCBI): domain Eukaryota; kingdom Viridiplantae; phylum Streptophyta; class Magnoliopsida; order Fabales; family Fabaceae; genus Vigna; species Vigna unguiculata. Next base: position 43,326,732 of record NC_140795.1, on the reverse strand, counting down.
GACTGAAATCCAATACCCTGACCCAAAAAATCCGACAGATGTCCACCCAGAAATCCCATTACCCAGATTCTTCAACTGTTTCAATGTCAAATTATCCATACAACAGGTAAAATTATCGATAAATATAATTCATATGTAACTGGTTTATAATTATTTCAGTATAAACATAAAGATAATTTATTTATGGTACAGGAATCTATAACACTTGCTGATGCATTCTCACGGTTTTGGGATCCAACATTTGTGTCTGATAACTTTGAGATGATTGATCCAGTAGGAAACATCCACCAAATTATCATTTCAAGAGGATTCTTGCATATGCGTTTTATTACAAAGGGAATTCCACAGTTTATTAAATACTATGATCTAAAAAATGATCATGTACTGAGGCTAACTTACATGGGAGATAACAAATTCATAGTAAGGATATTTGATTTGGCTGGTGATGAAATCACTTACATCACCGAATCAACTGATGAATGCAGTACTACAATGGAAAGCAACGACGAAAATCCATTTTACTTTTCAACAGAAAAAACATTGAGTGAATACGATATCCGCTCATCATCACTGGTAAGTTTCATTCCTTCTGAAATGTATATGTTACATGAATTTAGAGAATTACTTAACATATTGTGAATTTCTTTTACAGTACTTGGATGCACAATTTGCTGATGTAGCCTTGGTAAAGAGTCAAAAAAGCTATAACCTCAGCAATGAAAGTGGTGATTTATGGGAATGTAATATTAGATGGAGCAACAGATCGGGTATGGGATGCTACATCACTCAAGGATGGAACCAGTTCTGCATTGATAATGGACTTGAAGCTGGAAACAAAGTGATGTTTGGAGTTGACAAAAACCGTTCAAGGACAATTCATGTTTTAATCACTTAATGTAACTACAAATATTTATGACTTAAGTTTGATAATAGTTAACGGGCTTTTTTTTATTTGCTTTTTGCAAGACTATATGTTTCTGTATGTGAAGATCTACTTAATCTAATTTCCTTTATTATCAATCATGTATATCCTTTGTTTGAATATTGGCAGCTATAATTTTATCAGTCGCTCATTATATAATAATAAAACAGGGTTCATTCATATATTCGAGAATGAGTCTAACATCAACAAAAAACACAAAATATGAAGGACAATGTAATTGAACCCAACTTACAGAATATATATGGCTATAAAAGTGCTTAACTATAACTGTTCCAAAGCACCCAAAATTATATACATCAAACATATACAAATCAGAACAACTTAATTTAAGTTTTCTCCTTCTTAATAAGCTTCTTCCTCTTAGTGCTGGATAGTTGAGCAGAATCGATGTCCTGAGAACATTCATTCCAATTTTCATTACATGGCAATAACCTCTTTCCTGGAGTTCCAATTACAACATAATCCGAGTCATTATCACCAGTTGCACTCAAACTCATCTACAAAATTAAGAATAAAAAATTCATCATGTAAAAATACTCTATGGTTTTAATTATGATTAAAGATAATGGAATAAGAATATACTATATCAGTATCAGTGTCTGCAGCCAAATTACAAATAGATTTCCCACGTAATTCTGAAACCTACAAAACAAATAAAACCACATATCAATTTCTGTAATATATACTTAAAAATTGTGATTCAGAATAACAAAGAATCAAAATTGCAGCTTAATATACTTACCATAACACTGGAACTCTCAGAAACCAAATCCATACTGCATTTATCAGTACCATCACCAATCTACATATACAAATATGTTAAAATTATTTGACATTTATATGTATTTGATATGGAAAGAAATAAATAAATCATTTCAAAATAATATTTACTTGAAGTGGAGGAATAAGACTTTTAACATGTGCCACTATTTCTGAAACATTGGAAACTTTAATGACAGATGCACACTTAGTTCTTGGTTGCGTTCGAACTTTAAAAGCAAAGGTACAGCCTAGCATTACATCCAATGCATCAGGAAAGCAAAGGGGATCATCTTCACCAGCCTATTATAATTAACAACAATGCAAATATAAACAACACTGAAAGCAGAAAATATAAAAGATCAAAGTATAAAATTGTAGACCTCAATCATTTGTTTCTGCAAATCAGCAGCAGACAACCCAATAATGTTGCTACATTCTTGGTCCCATACAACAAAGTTAGCATAATTGTTTGAATCATCACAGACCTGGACCTGGAGCCTATACCTGCAAAGTACAGAAAAATTGCAATTAACAACTAACATAGATCACAAAATGAAAAATACAATAAAACAATATACTAACTTGAAAACAGGTAATGCATTATCTCTATCACAATAAGTGCACTTGAAAGAAACTGCTTCATAAGTCCTTTTGTTGCAATTGTTGCAAACCAAATAATACCACCCTTCATTATCTAAGTTAAACTTAACAGTTGTTGCAACAGTAACACATACAACTTACTATACCAAAAGAAAAAATTTAAGTTAAAATACAATAAAAAAAACAAATGAAATAAAGTATTTCACAACACTTGATTTCATACCTTCTTCATTAATGGAATTTCAGACAAACTTTTTACTAAACATTTATATACAAAACGTTCAGCATCAGTATATTGGGAAGACTGAGTCAATTGACTTGCACACTGACTCAATATTAATTCATCTGGATTAATTCTGCAAGTCAAATAAAACATACAAAATCAACTATACATTTTTGATAGTATGTAAAATAACTCCACTACCAGACAAATAATTAAGATGGCTTAATATTCGGATAACTTACTCCTTCATTCGTTTCTTAAAATCAACTATTTGAGGAAAATCACTTTCCATTATCAACTTTGTACCATTCCACGTATTAGAAACAGAAACTGGCCATTCACCTACATATGAAAACCAATGTTAGAAAAAATCAATATGACAATCAACGAAGAAGACATTTCATAAAGATTTATACCTGCAGCTGGTTTGATTTTTGCTTGAGTAATGACAACCACAAGCTTTTCCGAATTAGCTACGTCATTGTACCTCTGTATAAATTTCTTGCAATATTCATCCCACAATGTACAACAAATTGCAGCACCACTGCAAAAATACAAATTTTTCAGTTCAAATAAATAAAAATATTAACATAAGAATACAGTACCATTATATTAATTTACCTGAGATCCACCAAAGTAAACACCACGTTTTTCGACTCTACACTTTTAAACTGAGGCTTAATTCTCACATTCTCAACGACACCAATCAAGTCTCAATGACATAATACATAAAATACGGTTAGTATGAAAATCATATGAAATTTTCCTAAATAAAAATAAAACAGTTATTATATTTGTCATACCTATAAGCAAGTCAGGAATAAAATTGCCACTAACAATATCTTTTATACTTTTAAAGTTGTAAGCTTTCATTGGAAGTTTAGCAATAGCTTGCAACTTGACGGATGTAGCACCAATAAACAGTAACTTGTAAGGATGCTCACATACCCTATATTGCCCTTCATTTTTCAATATCTTGAAATTGTGCATTATATATGTTTCTCCCTCAATCAACTTGCTATCCCATAAATCAAACTCTTCCCTGCGAACAATGCAATGTATTTTGTCCGCCTACAATACAAAATCAACAGAACAAATTAAAATACATAAGACATCCAAAAACTAACTCAAATGTTTAATGAACAAATACTTACATTTTCATCCATCAGAATCATCTCCAATTGAAGAGTAGAATCACGGGACTGAACATACCAATGATCAACAACTCTAACTCCCAACTTCAGAGTTTCCCTCTTACCATCAATATCTTTTATCATATCCAACTTCTTCGCCATTGCACTTCCTAAAAACACCATAAAATCAGTCAAACTAATTCAAACCAAAACGAAAACAATGATCGGAAAAAAACCATCTTAACACAGAGCACAGAAAAATAACAATCCAAAGCATCTTCGTAGAAACCAAAATAAACATTAAACAAACCAAAATAAACAGAAATACAGAGAAAAAACAAAGCATCTTCATATTTTTCACGTAAACTTCTGTCAAAGCAACATCCCATGATGAACAAAATATATCCAAAACACAGAAAAAATTAAGAAATACCTGGAGTAGGCCTAAAACAGTAAACGAAGAAAGAAATGGTAAACAACAATCTTAACACAGAACACAGAAAATATAAACTTCTTTCCAAATATCATTCCATGATGAACAAAAACAGACAAAAACAAAAAATATAAACTTCTTTCCAAATATCATTCCATGATGAACAAAAACACACAAAAACAACAATCCAAACACAAAAAAATTAACTGCAAAAAAAGTTAAACAAAAAAACACAATTTGAACAGAACACATAAAACTTCTTCGATATTTATCACGTAAAGTTGAACAGAACACATTCTATCATTACCCATAAACACTAAACAAACCAAAATAAACAGAAATTCTGAGAAAAAACGAAGCATCTTCATATTTTCCACGTAAACTTCTGTCAAATAATCATCCCATGATGAATAAAAACACTGCAACACAGAAAAAATTAAGAAATACCTGGAGTAGGGCAAAGACAGTAAACGAAGAAAGAAATGGTAAACAACAAACACAGTATAAATAAACAACTTCTGGGACATTTATCTGTGAAACTTCCTTCCACAGCAAGCTTCCGCATTCAAACCAAGTAGAAGGCCTGCACTGGAAATGAAAGCTCGTCAAATCAGTCTCATATGCATTTAAAACTATCCAAAATTACGAAATAACCTAAGCCAATTTAACTACGGACCAGAAAACAGGGACAAATTTGGAATTCCGTCTTCACCAGCTGAAACCATTCACAAAGGGCAGCAAAATGACCAAAAAGCCATTTAATTGGACACGTGTCAGCGCATCAGATAAGGGTATTAAGGTAACATCCCTAGTAGTTTGTTTTCTTAGTTTTTAAGTAAAAGACCATAAACGCTTAAAACGATTAACACAAGAGTTTAATAACTTTGAATATATCCAATAATAATTTAGAAGATTGAAGATAAAATAATTTTATTATATTAAATAGAGAAATTTAATTTCAGAATGATAACCAAATTTCCTTTATTACTAGGAAATTTAATTAATGTTTAACGTCAATATTATACGTTAAATAATTTTGGGTTCTTCAAATTTTCAGATATAATTAATCATTATTTCTGATGATAAGTACTTTGTATCTATAAAAAAATGTATTTACGTTATACCAATATATTTTTCTTGACAAATCTTACAATTAAATAAAAATTAGTTATAAAAATACAAAGTATATTAGATATATTAAATGAATATTCAGGAATCTTCACTAAGAAATTTCCTTAGGAACGAACACTGAACGAAACTTCCAATGGACAGCGATTAAAATTTGCACATGCAAGAGTGGACCCTTGAAAACAAAATGCTTAACTTTATCCCAAACCATACATTTTTAGTATTTGAATTTTCCGTGAAAATGAAAAAAAAGCAACATGATTTTCAAAAATATAGAGATTAAATCCACTCTGTATGATAGTAGAGAGATTAGAGAGGGGAGAGGTCGTTATCAAAATGAAATCCTGAAAGTGATAAGATAATCCAAGAGGCACATGGCAATAGTATCAAAATGATGAGGGTCCACTGGTGTTGTTGTATTTTTCGAAATCAGCTCAAAAAGTTACTCCACACAGGAAATTAGAAGCCTCACATTAACATAAAGTTAAAAGATAATGAATAATAAAACATTGGTCACACTGCTGCAACATTTCAATCACAACTGAAGCAGAAAGTGTTTGACATGGACAAGACTCATAGTTATAACATCATCATATATATACACGCATATATATCTTCAATCAAAGCAGCAAAAGACTTCATCCAGTCACCACCACAAACAGTTATTCTTAGTTTCTATCGTTCTTAATTTCTATCACCTCAGCATGCATGCCCTTAAAACTTAAAACAGAATCCTATCTTCATCTGCTTCCTCAGCAATCTGCAGAGCTGAAACTGCTTGTGCTGCTATGAGATCAGCAGAGAAACCTGCAGGTCCCCATCCTGCACCTTCATATAGTGGTTCGTTCATGTTTTTCTCAAAAGGGTCTGATGAGAATGACCATTCTCCATTTTCACCACCACCCCACTTGCAACCATATCTGTATGCATCAGAGACCCAACCCACTCTTTCAAAAGACCATCTTCCACCATCTAGATGAGGAAAGCAACCATTTTCTCCACCCACAGAGATGCCCCGGTTGCAGTTCCAGGTCTTGCATCCACCATTTTCTATCACAACCTTACAGGAATCGTCCGAGTCCTCATCAAGTAAAACATGCAGAGCAACAGCCTCAGCAATGGCAGCACCCTCTTCGTCCAGTCTCTGCTGCTCTTCTTTCTTTTTCTGTTTCTTTTTCTCCAGTTCAGAAATAATGGCTGCAGAAGTAGCAAGTGCTTTTTCCAACCGCCTCTTCTTCTTCTCAGCCTGTTTCAGACGATCCAATTCGTCTTTCACCTGCTTCTTCTTCGCCTTTCTCACATGTTGCCCTTTATTACATGCCATGGTATCCATAGAATTTACTGCACCTAAATAGTAAATACTAAAGTGATGTCTTTGAGAGATCCTTCAAGTGAATTTCTTTAGAGCTGTATACATTTTTTTTTTTTGTGTAATACTTTTCCACTCTTTCCCTAATTGTAATGCTAAATATGTTCTAATTAGTTGAAGTATCAGGACTAATGCTATTGATACGTTGCCAACCACTACACCCACTCAGGTCTGTAGGAGTACCTCATTTTGCGAACTATGCAATCCCAAACAGAAACAACAGGAGCCAGCATCAGAGAAAATTCATAAGCACTCATATGACTTGGCCTCATTCTTCCTAACTTCCCACAACCCTTGCATTTGCCCATCCTGAAAAATCTACAAGACTATTAATAAATCCGTATGCTGCAATTACACTCGTGTTCGGGCACACCCTTCCCAACTGCAGAGTAAGCTACAAAGAGCATGCGAATCATCAAAATCTGTAAGTGCTCACAAAAACAAAGAGACACGACTCGTTTACAGATAGAGAATCATACACAGCCCAAAACAAATAAATAGAGATACTAGAAGAGCAAAACGAAACACACAAACCAACAACAGCATGAATATGTCTCAAGAACAAATCAAATTTCATTATAAAGTATAGAATTAAACTATCTGAATATTATGAGAGTGGCGCAAAGATATAAAGAACATGTAATCAACTGGAACATCTAAGTTTGAATTGTCATATTGAGCATGTTTAGACTCAAAACTTCAGAAACAACGCATTTGTGCACATTAAAGGACTAACAAAATTACTTTATTCATGAAAAATGTAAAACGGCAACAAGACGTAGCCAAGTATAAGTGCAAATACTGAACTGAATTGTATACCCTAATGACTTGTTGAGAAATGAAAGGTGTTGGGAGGGATGGAAATTTAATTTTAATAGACAATAGTTACATCTATATGTCACACATTTCATTCTATATCAGTCCTAAATAAAAATTAACGAATGATTCAAAAGCAGGTAAACTCTTTATCACAATGTGAACATTCACTTTAGATACTATTAGCCAATTGATTATCAATTCACCATCCACCAACACCACACCCACCTACAACCTAAATCCAAAATGAAATAACAAACACTTAACTAAAACATACATAACCTAGCTTGTCCGTTAATGAAAGACAAAAATGCATGAACAAGATTCAATTGCTGGCATAAAAAAAAACACTCGGGAAATATGACGCCAATTATTTATCCTCACTGTGATTGATTTGTTGATTTTCCATATACAAGAGCTCAAAACACCATTTTTATTTCTCCCGCAATTCAATTTGCAACCAAACCAAAACTAACAAATCCAATACCCTATAGAGACCAGATCCGCCCAATTAACAAGCAACGCATAAATGAACTCAATTCAAGTAAAATCGACAAACACACCACAACAAAAACCACAAGATCTACCTAAAACACCAAATTCAAACACTCCAATAAAGAATTAAGACACAGATCCAAAATCCCATAAAATTCTTCACACCCGTAATTCACCAAAAAGAAAAAAGAAAACCTCACAACCAAAATCAAAGGAACAGCTATAAAAACGCGTGCTTTGAATCAGGAAACGGCGAATCGTACCTGTAGGAATGGCATAGAGAGCAGAAGAAGGGTTTCACCAACGATAGACACAGTTGAAGAGTGAGATAAAGCTGAATAGACAAAAGGGTATCGCTGGTGACGATGGAATTGGTTGGATCTGAAGGAAACGTAGGTGGGTAAGGGAAGAAAGTGAAAAAGGTTTGTGCTTTAAGAAAGAGAAAACCGAGGAAAAAAAAAAAGAGAGAAGGAGAGAGCGAGAGCGAGAGCGAGAGAAACATTAAAATAACCGATTACACAAGGAAGGAAAGGGGACAGTGGTGTGAAAGACGAATGAGAAAACGACACGTCACACAAAGTGCCGAAAGGGCACTCTAGATTATATGACTTTTCTTGTTTTGACACGTAAGGCTTGTGAAGGACACGAAACTGTGTCGTGTCATTGACAGTTTGGGAGCACGTGGCACTATCATGAAGGGTATATGAGGTGTCGTAATTAAGGGTAGGTCCCTTTTAGAAGACAAATCCTAAAACTCTTTTTCTTCCATTATTAAATTGTAATAAATGCTAATTATGAATATTTTATTTGTTACTCGAAAACTAATTTACAATTACCACGAATGTAGCATAAAACGATAAAGCACGAATGTAACATAAAACGATACAAAATGCTAATTATGAATATCTTAATTTCAATATATTTTCTTCTTAAACTTATATTGCTTTGATTAGTTAAATGACATTTAATAACGTAATATTATTTTCATAACTGTTTTTCTAGTATCACATTTTTTTTATAACTTTATACTTAAATGATAAATAATCCTTTATTATGATGACTGTTTTTTGTAATTATATTAACTATTTGTTTTATTACCCTAAAAAATATTATCACACAAAAACAACATGCTTTGTTTTCACGAGTAAGTATTAAGTTTGTTTACTTTTCTAAATGAAGCTAAGTTCCATGAAAAGACATATTTGCTTAGTGGAAACTGTTTTTACTTGTTTCACAAATACTCCAAACAAAATACACTCTAAGAAAATACTTGTAAGAAAAAAAAATGGGAGTTTATTGTAGAAATTGTATTTTAAAACATTTTTTTTTTGTTAATTTAACTTTTATGTGGAATTAAAATTAAACAAAAATTGTTATTTATGTTAGCAAAAATTTAGCAACATTAACTCTCGTAACCAAACTAAGTTTCAAGTTAGAGAAACTAAACAAATTTTAAATTTGGAGACTAACATTTTTTTTAATTTGATGTACTTAATTTTTTTAATTGTGAAAACAAAAGAAAAACTTGAATCAAATTTGTGAAGCAAAATGGTGTTTAAGGATGTAGGTGACTCAGTAAAAAATGCATTAGATAATGTGATAATTGTTTGAGTTTGGATTTTCTACTACTTTTTTAACATTGTTTCTCTATTAATAATCATTAATTTTAAAATTTTAAAATATATTAAAATTCTCTTTAAAATATCAAAACAATATACATTTAATGTTGAGTATATAACCGTATAAAAAATAACTCATAAAAATCGAACTCTAATTATTTATATATCTTCTATTAGCTCCTTCATCATCAGGATGGTATAAAAAGCATACATCATCAGAATTAACTATATTATATAATTTTCTTATAACTTTTTTAATATAATGTGTGATTTTTTTTTGAAAAAAGAACTGAAATGACTTAAATAAATAATTATTCTTTATGAGTAGTTATGCATTTATATTAGTTACAAGAGTATAAAATGTTGTAGTTATCGATTGTGTGTGTAAGTTCGTCTAATTAATCCTTTACAAGAAAAATCATAAAAGAAAAAAGGAATTGGATGCGATTCATATTACTATTTTTTTTTCAAATATAACGGATTATTTATTGAATATTTAACGATCATAATTAATTCAACTATTTTACTTTAAAATTAAATATTTTTTATTTTAGCATTATCTTCACCTCGCACTTGATCAAGATATTATGAATTCAACTAAGTTCAATCTTGTTTAAAACATAATTGATATATTGTGATGAATAAATATTAAAATAGAGTATATATTTTATTTATTTCAAATTGTTGATAGCGAAAATTGAGTCGAAGAGTTAAAAAATTTCACATTAGTCTCTTTAATGTTAGAAAAAGAAAATTGCTCATTGAGAAATTTATCTAATATGAAACTGATGTGCAAAACATCATTATATACAGTTGAAATTCAGGTAAAATTGAAATCTCAATTAACTTAACACCTCAATTTATAGCATTATGGGTAACTCATGAAAATTTATTAAAGACAATAAAAAAAAAGTTCAAAGTTTGTGAGAATCAAATCAAATCTAAATGTCAAAGAGAATCTATGTATAAATAAACTAAACTTATCTATAAAAGGTTATATGTTAAAAAACCATGGAATATAATATCGCCATATAGAATCTCAAATAAGTAGTAAACGATTAGTGAATTGATTAGTATAATAATCTAGTCTAGAGAATTTAGAATATTAAAGTTTTTATGGATGTCAAAAACAAACATTTTCTCTATAAAATATGTCGAGATTTTCAAAGCACTCTCATTTAGAAGGAAAAGCTTGAATCACATTCTAATCAGAAGTTTATTTATCCTTTTATTTATATCAACTTTAATGCATGTATAATAGTTGAAGGATTTGAAAATAGTTTATTTTGATGTCAATAATTCATGAAAAATAATAAACTAATATACCTAAAAATTATGATTATCAAAGTTTAGAGTTAATTTGAAAACTCGAAGAAATTTATTTGTTTAATTCAATTGATATGTGTGTAAGTATGTTTGAGAATGAATTCGAATAGAATTAGCAAACTTGAACTAGACTTGATAGTTCAAATTGAGTGAATAAGTCATAATCAAATCTTCTTCTCACATTAATGGTCTCATTCTTTGTTTTGTGCATTCTTTTATAATTTTGTTGCACTTCTTCTATAACTTTGTTTATTCTTAGGCCATCCACGTCTTCCTTCACAATGCATATAACATGTAACAAGTAGTGTTGGGTGTGACTTTAGCTAACATGCCACCTTGGCTTATTTCTCCTTTGATTATTTGAAAGAAAAATTATGTATTTATTTTAATTTTTTTTAAGAGGGACATGTTTTTTATTGGGACTACTAGGGTTTTTGGAATACCTTCATGCTCCTCCTTAGTTATTTGAAATTTTCCATTATTCAAAAGTTTTTTAAGGATCTCCATGACAATGATAGTTAGGTTATATATATATATATATATATATATATATATATATATATATATATATATGAAATGTGTATGTATATGTTGATGACCATGGAAGCAGAATGTTCTACTTCGATAATGGAAGATTTCACTTTTTAACCCATTATTTATTTTTGTGTAACACATAATCATAACAAGTGGACATGACAATCACAAAAACACAGGGTAAGTTAGTATATTACGAGACCAGAGTTTATTTTTCAAACAAGCATTTCATATTAATACATAATCTTATATCACATATAAACAAATATATGGCATCATGTAAACCACACAAATATACCTATTGACATTATACCTCTACTTTACTTTTGGAAGACATGTGTCTTGAATTGGACTTATAGATTATACACTTGTCATATGGACTCTCGTAGCTTTTAGCTAATACCTAAGTTCTACTTGATCTCACATCTCAAGACCTAAGTCTTTGTCATATGATATGGTTAATTCTAAATAGCCTCCTTGAAACAATTCTTTTCCACATCGGTCCAAGTTATAGGAATATCTATCAACCCTCACCACCTAAACATCTTCATCTATGTGAGTTCAAATATTTAGTAAAGTCTAGATAATCTTGTCAAAGAATCCTTATTCAATACACCTCTTAAAACCACACAACATAGTATTTCCTCCTTGGAAACACTACACAACCTCGCACATGCACACACAAATACACATACACACACATATTCGCAATAAATTATGGCTTCATTCCCTAACTTTACTTGGCTTATCATGTAAGACCCGGGAAATTTAAATAATTAAATTAATAATTATTTAATAAATGCGGGTAGGGGAAGCCTTTATGGCACTTAATGTTAATTGTTATGACGTGGAAAAGTACTAGCTCAAGTGGTTAAAAGTACTTTAATTGTGTGAGAGGACTTGGGTTTGAGTCCTATGTATGCCTTTGTGTGTTATTTTAATTTATGCATTATTTCGTAGTATATTTGAACTATATACATGATAATATAATCCTAAAATTTTAGGAATTATCACAAATGTGAATTGGTTGAATTGGTTGTGCAATTGACTTGGTAATTGATGGGTTGTGGGTTTAAACCTTAATGAGGACAAATTAATCTCTTTATTTTTGCTATAATACTTGTGGTCTGAATGTGAAAGGGTGGGAAAGCCCTAGAGGTAATTGGCAGCCAAGGGAGTTAGAAAAATAGTCCATAATGGCTTATGAAAGGTAATAAAAGACATTAAAAAGCCAATTTTCGTTTTATTTCTTTTTACCACAATTACGAGCCATATAAAAAGGGAGAGTTAGGCAATTAGAAGGGTTTTGGAAGTCTGAAAAATTAGAGTGAGAAAGGATCACGAATTTTGAGTGCGAAAGCGAATTGGGATTGAGAGCAAAGCAGTGGTGGTTGAGAGAGCAAAAAGGGAGGGTTCTAGCTATCACAAAGTCAAGGTTAGGCAACCTTTTGAAGCAAAGATTCACAGGTTAGGGGAGCTCCTTTTCTATGCAACTATATGTTTATTGAGATGAATTTCGTGTATAGTGTAATGAGCAATAATTATGTACCTTTTGCCATGTGAATTGTTTGACAACATGATGTGAATTGGGGTGTGGGGTTGTTTTGTTGTAATGTGATAAAACCCTTATGGGTTTGTATGGAAATTATGGAGTTATGAATTGATGATGTGTAAGGTCTGATTTTGTACTTTTGGGTGACTAATTGGTGTCCAAATCATGCGCATAATGTTGTAATCTAGGATGTTTTGTCTGGCATAGTAGAATGGGTTTTGGGCATGTTGGGATAGGTTTCTACGTGCATTACAGGGGGTAAGTGCTACTCTCGCTCAAGCTACCTAGGCTCGCCTAGGCGAGAATAACAGGAAGAAATTTTGGATTGTGTCTGCATATCTCGCTGAGGCGAGAGCAGCTCGCCTAGGCGAGGATTCGCGAAAGGGTGAGGTTGTGCTCGAGGGTCTCGCCTAGGCGAGGAAACCATGTTTTGAGCGACATAGTCCCTCGCTCAGGCGAGAGGTACTCGCCTAAGCGAGAAATCGGGGTAGATGCATGTGTGTTCTGCTGTTTTGGCCGCCTAGGCGAGAGAGGTTGTGTTAAGCGAAGAGAGGCCTCGCCCAGGCGAGATGAGCTCGCCTAAGCGAGACTTAGTACATAATGTTGGTAGCACGCTCGCTCAGGCGAGGAAGCTTAGCTTGAGCGAGACAGGCCTGATCACTTAGCTAAGGCTTCTAGCCCAAGCGAGTTTAGTGCAATTTATGTGTATTGTTTATACATTTTGATGAAACATGGATCAAGAGATGTTGTGTCATGAGCAGGTAGGTTCATGGATGGTGGATAACATGTGATGGTATGAGCGGGGAGGTTCATACTCGATTACTCTCCTGTGGGGATACGAGCGAGGTAGGTTCGTATGTTCCGTACTCACAGTTGAGAGATGCTACGTGCGGGGAGGTACGTAGCTTGTGGATCAACGAGCGGGGAGGTTCGTAGAGGCAGGACCACGACCGGGCAGGTTCGTGTGAGCATCAGAAATCCTAAGTCCAAGACTAACCTTGTTGTATGTTAGTAGTTGAAAAGCCTTCGGGCGTGTTGAGAATGTAACTAAGATGTAATTGTGATACTAAGATTGGGTGTTTTCTATTATTTAATTTATGTGATTTTTATATATATTGTTGAGCTCACCCTTTTTGTCTGTGTTTGGCGATGATCGTGTAATTTTACACAGGAGCAGTTGATGATACAGGTAATGCTGCTAACACTCGAGATGGAGAGAGGGACAAGCTGGGAATTAGAGCTAGGGAATTACTATGTTTTAAAGTTTTATTTGGAACTTGTAATAACTTTTGGAATTATTTTTTTATGTATTAAATGATTGTCACATTGAACATTAAATTTTGTTTTGTTCCCGCGGCGGGAATTAATAAAGTTGCGACGTTCAAGCTTCTTTTTATATCTTTAAATATTTAATTAAGTAATATCTTTTAGGGATGTTACATATCACACTTATTTATTTTTAAAATCTCAATCCCACTGATTTTCCTTCCAAAAAACACTTTTTCTTAGTCAACAAGCTCACCCAATGAGACTATTTGAGAGTTTTCCAAAAATTCAAGCTTGATTAGCGACTAATCTCTCTCGCTTAGTGAGCTACCCCTTGGAGGTACACTTGTCCAACAAGCCATGGGTTGCTCAACAAATAGTTCTCCTTAAGCTCTTTAGATTTTCACAATTTTTTTTTTCACTTAATAGGAGATTTGACTTACCCAACGATCACTTATTAGAGCTAAAACCCTAAAGATTCATCTAGTAAGTCCAAATCTCGCCCTATGAGACCAACCACCTTGGGCTTTCTAGATTTTTTCTTTTAAATAATTTCGCTTGATGACTGTTCCATTGATGACTGTTTCAAACTCCTAAAGAGACAATTTCACTAGACTCACTAGTGAGTTTTGGCTCATCCAATGAGTGGAATCTCTTAAACTCTCTAAAATTTCAATTTTTCATTTTTTTCCTAGCTAATGGTTGGCGCGCTTGACAAGTCTGCAGAAAAGAAGAAATTTGACAAATATATCAATTTGGTCAATTGGCTCTAACTGGTCTTTTATCTCTTTTCAAGCCATAACAAATACAATTTAGTTTAAAATGAATCACCTTGCACCAATGAAGCCAAACTAATATACCTATCCTTTAATCGTTCCCCAATCACATATAATAATTCAAATCATAACATTAATCAATTTTCAACACAATTAGTAATACTATACGTGATAAATCATCACATATATATTTCACGTCATTAACTCATCCAATCACTACAAAATAAAACAATCAAATTAAATAGCTAGCTTTCTTTACCTAAATTTGAGTTTCTCACTCACAGAACTCCAAGGATCCTAAACCTCATAGGATGTTCTACTCGAACATAGAAAAATCATATTAATGATTTGAGTACACTCTAACAATTCCATTCAAATAGATATTCATTTTGAGCTCTTAAAGTCTTAAGTGAAGCATTCTATAACTACTAAAAGTTGACTCAAGAAAATGATAGAAATGAACTTACTTAAAATGAAATTTTCATCAGCTATAATTGTAATTTTCTACGCTAAGACTCTTATGGTACACTTTGATATTCAAACAAATGGATAGATTATTCAAAGTCTTAAAAGATAATTTAAAGAAAAGAAAAAAGAATATTTTATAAAATAAACTATTAAATAATTTTTTATTTCTAATTTAAGTTTTCTAATAATTTAAAATTTATAACGTTTTCATTTGAAAATAATTTTATTGAATAAGAAACTAAAAAACTAAAGTTAAAGATTTCTTTAACTACTTTTCAACAATATTAATTTCTAGGTAAAAGAGGAAAAATACACCAAAACAAAGAAAAAAAATGATTTGATCTAGAGGATTCCAGATCCAAAACATTAAAACAAACTTTCATTTTAAATATCAAATTGTGTTCAAAAGTTACAAACGATGTATGGTTGGTAAACTTATCAAATCAAGTTTATGAATATGTAATTATTTTGAAAAGTATATTGCAAGTAATATAATTAATTCAAGTTATAATATTTAATTAAAAATCTTCAAATCAAGAGTACCAACTTTTTTAATGTTTATAGGTTATTTCTTTAAAAAATGTCAGTAAAGCCAAATTTGGATATTTTTAAGTTCACTTTGTAACAAAACTAGTTGTAAATTACTTTATTGAATCAAATGAGTTGAGATCTTTTCTTTCTCATTGATTTGTGTTCATCCAAGATCAAAGTTCACACTTTTTTGGGTTTATGTTTCTAATTCTTAAAAAAAAGTACACTAATGCAAAAGAAAAAGTTGTTTATGATATTTTGGCATATTCTCCACCAAATTTGATTTTTTTTTCCCTTAAATTTTCTTTTAAAAAAATTAACGATATTTTGAAAGTTTCACATCTACTTCTGTATAAGGTCAAATTCTACCGCATAAATAGATAGAGTGGACTCAAAGTTCAAATATGTAAAACTCTAACTTTAAATTAAAAAAAAAAAAAAAACTCTAATGTTTTTTATATGATAATTGTTTGGCCTAAAAAAGTAAGGTCTCAAAAGGTTTGAAAAATAAATTTTAGATAAAAAAAACCTTATTCTTAAATTACTTTAACCTTTCAAACATTTGAGTTATTTATGTAAACAAGGTCATTTTGTTATAATGTGGAAGAATATACAATAA
This sequence comes from Vigna unguiculata, assembly GCF_037176805.1. NCBI lineage: Eukaryota > Viridiplantae > Streptophyta > Magnoliopsida > Fabales > Fabaceae > Vigna > Vigna unguiculata. The sequence goes on along the minus strand of NC_140795.1, from coordinate 43,310,139 downwards.
AAAGTTGGTTCAAATATTGTTTCAAAAGTTAATAAATTATTTTAGTAATATAGAAATTAATTATTAAATTACTACTTTAATCCTACCTCCATAAATACATCTTACAACCAACGAACCTAAAAAGTTTTATTCCAAAAATCCAACTTTAAAAATTATAGAAAAAAAAAACCAAAATTGTTATTTTGTGGTTTCTTCTTCATAATTATAAGACCCAATTAAAAAATTTGAATAATTGAAGTGTCTGATAAAAAGCTACTAAATAATTTAGGAACATGTAATATACAATACAAAGGCAGTTATTAGGACTTTTACATTTTTCAAAACATTCCAAATTAAAAAAAATAAAAGCAAAAATAGAAAGAAAACTAACCCCAAACCCATAGCATCAACCACCTCCTCCTCATCCTCCATTTCTCAATTCTCAGTGTTCCCTCACTCACTCTCACTGAGATTCTCTTATTCATCATCTTCTTCTTCTTATTATTATTCTTCTTTTTCTTTATCTTCTTCTTCTTCTTCCCAATGCCACCACTCCACATTCTCCCCGGCGCCACCCTCTTCCCCAACCCTCTCCCCCGCCACCCCTCCAAAACCCTAACCCCCAAACCCCGTCCCCCCTCCGCCCTTCTCCAGTGGAACCGGAAGCCCGAGCTCTCGGGCACCACTCCGCGCGTCACCGTCATCACCTCCGGCAAGGGCGGTGTGGGAAAGACCACCACCACGGCCAACATTGGCCTCTCCCTCGCCCGCTTCGGCTTCTCCGTGGTGGCCATTGACGCCGACGTTGGCCTCCGCAACCTCGACCTCCTCCTCGGCCTCGAGAATCGCGTCAACTACACCGTCATCGAGGTTCTCAACGGCGACTGTCGCTTAGACCAAGCCCTCGTTCGTGACAAGCGCTGGTCCAATTTCGAACTCCTCTGCATCTCCAAGCCCCGCTCCAAACTCCCCCTCGGCTTCGGCGGCAAGGCCCTCACGTGGCTCGTTGACGCGCTCAAGGCGCGTCCGGGCGGCTCCCCGGACTTCATCCTCATCGATTGCCCCGCCGGCATAGACGCCGGCTTCATCACCGCCATCACGCCCGCCAACGAGGCTGTCCTCATCACCACGCCCGACATCACCAGCCTCCGCGACGCCGACCGCGTCACCGGCCTCCTCGAGTGCGACGGCATCAGGGACATCAAGATGGTTGTGAACCGGGTTCGCACCGACATGATTAAGGGCGAGGACATGATGTCGGTGTTGGATGTGCAAGAGATGCTGGGGTTGCCTCTTCTTGGGGTTATACCCGAGGACAGTGAGGTTATCAGGAGCACCAATAGAGGGTACCCTCTTGTGCTGAACAAGCCTCCAACTTTGGCTGGTTTGGCCTTTGAGCAAGCAGCGTGGAGGCTCGTGGAGCAGGATAGCATGCAGGCCGTGGTGGTGGAGGAGCAACCTAAACGTGGGTTCTTCTCCTTTTTTGGTGGGTAGGATTCTTTTTTTATTTTGTTGTGTTTAGGGTGTATAGTTAGCTAGTCGAGATTATTTGTTTTTGCTTTATTGATCGGTTGAGTAATGAGTAAATCTGTTTTGTTGGTGTCTATAGAGAACGGAATTTGAGTATTTTTTTTTCTCTATATTTCCTTATGATGTTGATGGATTCATGAGAGTTCTTCTGACCAAATTGATTGTTGGGATGTTGGAGCTCTAATGCGATGAACATTTTTTTGCTTTGTTGATGAGTGAAGTTACGATGTGATATGGTGATAGCCAATGAATGGAAAAGAAATTTGTTAAGTTGTTTATAGAGGTTATTATGCCGTGTCTCTGACTGATTTCCATTTGATTGGTGTTACGGTGTTCGCTGAGTGATAGAGACCCACTTTTTGGGTTCGTTTGATTCCAAAAGAATTCATGTAAGTTGTTTTCTCTAATTCACAGGTGGTTTTGGTGTTATTTTCTGATTAGAAATGAAATTTCTTCTCAATAATTTAGGTTGAATTAACGCAGGATGACTACTGAGGTGAAATGCTGGGTTAGTAAGAACCAAACTTAGATGCAGTTCGTAGAGTCTTGTTAGCCCTATTCTCTAACTAGAATTTGAGTTTCAATTGGTAGTCTATATTGGTTTTCAATGAAACCTTTATTAGGATGATTGCTGAGGTGAAACTTCAATTCTCGCTGAGAACATAACACTCAAAACATCTAAAGAAATCAATTTACCTTTTCTTCTAATTGTAAATGGCAGGATAAACTTGCAATAGTGTCTGTGGTTGTGGAAGTGTTTCTGCTGCAGTGCTTGTCCTTGATGGAAGAGGCAACTGTATAAAGTGTCATTTCTAATTTTAAGTTTATTTCGTTAATTCAATTTTCCATTGCTAGTACATTTCTTTGATTGGATTAATGTCTCTACTGTTTGGCTTTAAACATGGGGTTTTCTCCTTTTTCAGTAGGTAGGAATTTTCTTTTTGTGGTGTTTAAGGTTATCCGTAGTGCGTACAGCTAGTTGGTTGGGTTAATTAGTAAAGGTTGTGTGTTCATTGTTTAATTGATGGGCTGAGTAGTCATTAAATCTGTTCCGTTAGCGTCTATAATGGACAGTATTTGAGTATTTTTAATGCCGTTGATGGCTTAATATTGTAGAAAGTGCTGTGGTTTTCGGAGAAATGTTCGTACTTTTTCTCCTTGTTGATGAGTAAAGTAACGCTATAGTAATATATAAATGAAAACGAACTTTCTTAAGTTGTTTAGAGGATAAGCTGGTACACCACATTTCATGAATGAAAATGAACTTTCTTGAGTTGTTTATAATAGAGGATATGTTGTGTTCTCTGTGTTTTCTGTTTGGTTGGTGTTTCTGTGTTTATTCACTGAATGACGATGTTTTTTTTGGGTTGAGTAACAGGAAAAAAGTTAGATGCCCTTTATTAAGTGTTTTTGTCCTATTCTCTAATTAGAATGAGTTTCACCTTGCTAATCTATGATAATCTTCAATGCAAACCTTTATTAGGATTGTTATTGTGACAACGTGACTTCTGATTAAAAACTAACACCTAAAATGTATGAAGAACCAAGTTTAAGTTTTGAATGGCAGGATAAACATTTGCTGCAATGAAAGTTTTTATTCTTTTTGCTTGTTTTCTTAATGAGGATCTTCTTTTTGGGTTGGGTTGATTGGAATAAAAGTTTGATGTAATCTTAGATATTCTTGGTGCCATTTTTTTTCATCAGAATTGATGTTTTATTTCGGTAACTTTGGTGTAATTCTTTTTAGGATGGTTAGTGTTTTAAAACTCCTTTTTTGATTGGAAAATAAGGATGGTACCTGGTCAAAACTCTAATTTTGATTGGAAAAGAATGCTAAGCGTCTAAACAATTGAATTTAAGTTTTGTCCTTATGATATATTATAAATGGTAGGCCAAACTTACAATAGTTTGAGATTGTCGAAGTATTTCAGTTGCAAGTGCTTGCTAGATGAAGGAGTAAACTTCATGCAGTTTGATTTTGTAGTGTATTTTGTTTATTCCATTACGAGATTGGATTAATGTCTGTATCATTTGGTTGATTGATATCAGCCTCTGTGGACTATAGCTCTCTTGGTTATTTTTTGTTGCGAAGACAGCATCTGGTGTTTGCTCTGATAAATTTCTGCCTAATCTCAATACTCGTATGGATGTCCCCTTCATTTCTCTTTTATTTAATGTAAAGTGTTTAAGAAATGAGAGCATAGATTTATGGAAAGTTTGGTGATTGTGAAACTTAAATTGCATTGCATCTATGGAAGCATTTGTAAAACAAGATTGATTTTACACTTTAGGAAATGTTGTGTGATGTAAGGACTGTTTACAATCCAAATATTAAAAGGTGAAATGTTTTTTTACGTCACTTAGCATTGATAATCCACTTCTAGAGGTATTTTGGTCATTAAAACATAAATTTTTAGGTTTAAATATGTTTTTATCTTTTCTTTCAAGAGAATCCCAAAATGGTCCACAATTTATTTTTTATCTCAACTATATTTCTATTTTTAAAATTGATGTAATTCGGTCTTTTCATTTACAAATGTGTTATATATTAGTTTGTGGTTTTTTGTTTTTTTTTTGGTTATATTTATTTAATTTGTTTTTAAAAAAATTAGTTAAAAAAATGTTTATGTGTTAAGTGAATTTATGTCGATGTTAGTGTTAATATTAATTAGAATTGTCAAAACGGGTCACTTGACCATTTTGGTTTAGCGTCGGTTGACCACTTAGTAAATCAATTTAATTCGACTTAATTATTAGCGAGCTTAAAATTTTTGAATTCGACCTAACTCATCATAAGTTAATGGGTCAAACGAGTTGGTTCACTTAATTAAACAATGCAATTTTTTTCTTCATTACTAAAAAATCCTAAATTATAATTTTGATTGAAATCTGAATAAAGTTAAGGTATATTATAGTTTCATAGGTTGGTTACGTATGTTATCTTCAACTAAAAGAAAATATACTAAAAGTTGAAGGAAAGTGGCATTAATTTACATATTTGTATTTCTTTTAAATATCTATATAGAATTGTATCATTATTAATCTTATGTAAAAAAAATCAGTTACACGAGTGTAGACAAATGGAGAGAAGATCATATAGGTTTTTATTTTCTAATATAATTTAATATTTAAAATTTATGGGTGGATTGATGAGCCAACCTAGCTTACCATAGGTTTAACGACTCAGGTTCATTTTTTGTTGTATCAAAATTTATAATTTTTTAGTCCAATCCGGTTTAAACCTATGGTAAATTAAGTTGGCTCGAGGTTATAACATTTTTGACAATTTTAATACCAATTATAATTCTCTTATATTTAATTCAGAATATTTTTATATTGTTATACTAATATTTTTATAAATATTTATGAAATTATTTTTAATAAAATATTTTTAATAAGATTAAATTTATTTAAATTTATTTTTTACATTGAACTTTATTTAAATTTTGTTTTAAGATATTTGAATTTATACACCAAATAATTTTATATAAATCTATAAAATAAATTACCAATATAACGTTTTATCATTTCTATAAAGTTGATTTAAAAGTTATTGCAGAAATCTATAATAAAAATGTAAATTTTTAGAAACATTTCATTATAAAACTGGTAGGAATATTACTCAAATAACCCTATCTAAATTCTTGACACGTGTTCATTTTATTGGTTTTTTTGTCATTTGTTATCTGTTAATTACCGAATTGACCTTACTTACTCATATGACACGTGTCCAAAATTTTGGTTATTTGGTCATTTAAGAACTTTGTATTAGAAGAATACCTGAATTGACATATTTGGCCTCGAGTATCTGACCTTTATTCATTTTGTGGAGTGGTATTTGTGGGTTTTTTCATTTTCCCGCTACTTTGGTGATTTTTAAGGTGCTGACAAAGTGATTGATGGATGTGGTGCAAAAGTATAATGGATTGTTGCGGAAGCTTTCGTTTTATAACCTTGGAGCTTCCTGAAAGGATAATGATACAATGCCCCGTTTTTTTGACCCCCAAGTTACCTGCCTACGTGGCAGTTAATATTTTAATATTTTTAAAGCAGACGGGAAATGGAGGTAGCGGTTTGGGAAAGTTAGCGTGAAGTGCACGCGCTTTGATTGGACAAACTTTTTAAAAAAACACATTGAGCATTCTATTTTCCCTTGTTTCTTCCCCTCAACTTTCTTCTTCCCGTCAACTTTCTTCTTCTCCTCAACTTTCTTTTTCTCCTCAACTTTTTTCTTCGAGCAGAGACGCAGAAAGGCATTTCAATCGCAAGGCTTTGTCTTCCCAAAAAAGCTATCGTTCCATAAAGGTTTGTGTTGTGGGTCACAGTGGAAGCGGATAGCGGAGTTGCGGAGTGTGGTTTGGGTTGTTGGAGGCGGCGGGTTCCGCAGAAAGTGGTGGTTACCGTTGGATTCATTGCTTGGGCGGTCTCTCGTTGGCGTAGTTGTTGGTTGATTAAGGCCATTCACAGAACGAAGATTTGTCCGGTAGGTTATCGTGGAAAACCCCTATTCGAAGATTTAATGTGGTTTTTTTAACTTGGCTGCTGGTACATTATTGATGTTGGGTTGAACGGGGTTTAGCATGTTTTGCCATTTTGCCATTACAATTGATAAATGCAGTGAAACCCCAAAATGTGCGTATAGGGTTGTTTTGGTTTATCTTGTCGTCCATTGTTAATATTGATGGTTTTGTCAGGGTTGGGATGATCCATATGTCCCTCGCACACATGAATGTGTTTTGAAGTGGAAATACCCTATAATGCACTCTGTTCATTTCGTCTGTGAGGTTATCCAAGTATGTGTTCGGAAGTTCAAAATTTAAATTAGTTGATTTGGTGTTATATTGTTTTGTAATATGACAATTTGTTGATGATGCGTTAGTTGGATTGTTGATTCCCGTCATGTGAAGTAATTAGCCATATGAAGTAATTTCTCGAATTGGACATCTGAAGTTTATTTTTCATTCCTGTCATAGAAGGTTGTTGTATTTGTGAAGTAATTTATGATTCCTTGATTTGTGAAGTGTATTTTTTGTTGAATTTCTTTTGTTCTGATTCCTTATTGTATTATTAATAAATTTTGATAGGTTGTTGATGAATCATGGCTGGAAAGAGTAGAAAAGATAAAGTTTTAGAACCGGAACGAGTAAGTGTTTTGAAATGATGTTTTTCATGCTAAATTTGAAATTGTTATATGAATAGTTAATAATGCAATGTGTATTTTATTTTCATTGAAAGGTACGATTAATTAATTTTGTCGACACAAAATATATTGTTCGCATGAATAATCTGTTGACGGATGCACACCGTGCAAGGATTGGAAGCACACCTTTCAAATGGTGTTTGGAATTAGAGAGATGTTTAGATATTTGTACTCCTTTAATCCAGCAGCTGGTTCGTCGATGGGATTCTTGTGAAGAATCTTTTCGTCTGTGGCAGCATCTTGTGCCCTTTGGTGTTGTTGATGTATGTATTAGTTTGGGGTTGAGTGTACATGGGGAGGAGGTTCAATTTGATGGTTATGCTTGTGGTTGTGTTGCTTCATTATTTAGTGGTGAATGTATAACAATTAAGGATATTGTTAAAGTAATTAGTTATACAATAGGCACTGAGGAGGAGGATGTTGATAGTGTTTGCCGGTTATATATATTATTGTGTTTTGTTGTCTTCTACTTTCCTAGAAATTTAAAATCAGTGTGTAATATGCCATTTAGGGTATTAGAGAATCTTGATAGTTTGGTGAACTATAATTGGGCTGGGGCAGTTCATAAATTTTTGGTGAATGGATTGAGTCGTGCTCACTTGGTGGATTGTAACAAAAAAAATCAACATAAGATAACCTTACCTGGATGCGTTGTGGTGTTACAGGTAACATGTTTGTTTTTTTGTATTGTTCATTTATGATGTTTAGTAATTGTTGTGTTATGATTTGATTAATTTATGTCTTATGTTGTAGATTTGGGCTTTTGAGCGACTCGGATTAGGCGGGCCTAATAGGGAAATTGTATTCCCAAGAATTTTGCGATGGCCAAGTTTGAAGTTACGGACCACTAGCATCGAGAGGCTTTTGATGAAACCGAAGGTAATGAATTTTGTCATTTTAAATTATTCATTTAGTTACATTCATTATTTTGACATCATATGTTGTGTTGTAACTGAATGCATGTTTTGTAGATTATTTGGGATTGGGCATTAACGGCTCAATGTAGATCTAATCCAATGGTTCGGGCTGCACTAAATATTGATGGTGCAGCAATCAATGAAGATGATGTTGATTGTGGTGAATCCAATTTTGAGGAGGCTTGCATGAAGAAAGTGGAAATGAATGAAATGGAAATAATTGCCATGAAGGAACAGCTGAAGATGTTGCAGGATGAGGTATTCTCACGTGCTAAGTGGTCATCCCAAGAAGACACTAATGTGGGACACGATAAAGGTGATCTTTTTGAAGAAAGCGGACAAAAGCCTACTTCTTATACTGATGGGACAAAAGTGAGTGGACATAAACTTCATGAAGATGTTGACATGAGTAAGGATTCTGCTGGCTATAAACATAAGGGTGTTAAAAAGGGAAAGGTTAAACGACAATATACTCCATTCAAAGTAGAAAGTGTTAACTTTGATGGATATCGTTGCGGGAGTAGTGATTTCCTTCCAACAACAGCAACAAGTTCACCCATTGTAGTAGTTAGGAGTTCACCCATTTTAGGAGGAAGAAGTGAACCCATTCCATTAGCCAGAATTTTACCCATTCAAGTTGATTATCCTTTATTGGGTGTGGATGCTCTGAAGTTGTACATGACATTGACTCGTGTTGATTCTCTATATCGGTACGTCATTTGTTTTACTATTATAAGTTTTATTGACCTGGTTTGTATTACTAATAGTCATTAATTTTATTCTGTAGTGTTGTTTGCAATATAAATGGTCAAATCTTGACGACCCAGGACTGTATGGGTTTTCGACCAACAAGTTACATATGCAACATGGTGAGATGAACATTTATGTGTTAATATTAGTGATTATGTTATGATTTAAAATAATTTATTAGTACATTATTGTGTTGTTGTAGGCTGTATTGTTTGCAACAAATGTTATGATGCATAATGAAAGGAAGTTGCATGAACGGGTGCAAAGAATCATAATGAATCCCATGTATACGGTAATATTGTAATATTTAGTAGAAGTTGATATTTTGATAACAATTATATGAAATTGACATAGTGCGTTGTGGAATGCAGGATTGGCTTTTACATGACAGCAATAAAAGAATTGCAAACAGACGTGTTTGGAAATTAAGTGACTATAATACCTTTTTTTGTAGCTTGGTGGTTGGCATGGAGGACATCCTTAGCGCTGAATTTGTATACATTTTATTACTGTTGAAGATTTATTATTTCTTGCCATGGAAGTTGACGCCTTTTGTTATTTAGGTATGATAAATAATTAAGTCTTGTATGATTTTTGTAGTTGTTTGCTCCAATTGTCCATGGTGATCATTGGTGGTGCTACTGTGTGAACCTTAAGACGATGGAATTTTTTGTGTTTGATTCCCTAGGACATAGTAGAAACAACCGCAGAAGGATAGACAACTACATTGTAAGTATAAATTGTATATGTTTATTACACTATATTTTTTTAATTTTTTCCCATAATATGTGTAACTTATATGGCAGGCGCGTAACATAGAATTGTTTTTGTGTATGTTATTGAATTGTGAATCGGAGAAGAAGCCTTCTTTTGAAGTGCTGTGTGTGGACACTCCAATTCAACCTAATGGGTAAGTTGTAACATTTTGTGTGTTCAATGAGTGTAATTTAGCACTGCTTAATGATGTCTGAATATTGTGTTGTATTTCATTTGGCAGTCATGACTGTGGGGTCCTAGTATTAAAATTCATAGAGATGTGGGATGGTGTAAGTCAATTTAATGGCAAAGCCCTGCCTGACTACACTAATGTAAGTTGACTGTTATAATATGTTTTATTGTTTATTGTGTATCTTTGAAGATTACAGTTGGTAACATTGTGTTCATGTTGTTTTTAGGAGGAGCTGCAATTAATTAGGCAGAAATTCGTTTGTGATTGGGTTTTACATGAAGATAATGTCCTTCGCGATGAAGTTATTAAGCACTACGATCTGCTGTTGAAGAAATAGCTACTGTGAATGTAGAAGTTAGAATGCCATCAGAGGATTTTTGAGACAATTTTACATAGGGATAATAGGGATAGTTAGATTCAGGTAGACAAATTCAGTTATGTTGGCACAATTATATATATTTTTTAATCATTTGTTGGAGTTAATATGTAGTTTGTAGATTGACAGATACACTAATGATCACATGCTATTTTGGATTGGTTTAGTAAACTTGCAGTACTGCCTGTACAAAAACACAAAATTTATCATTGTATACTAGAGAAACAGTTGCAGTGTTTGGTGTACAAAAACTCCAACGTAACAAGGCACTTATGAAGTCAGAAAAGGACACTTAAATTTGGAAGAAGAAAACTTTATTTTTAATTGAATGTTCAATTTGAAATACTTAATGAAGTTTTATGGTGATGATTGATGGTGATGGAAATTTGTATGGCCTTTGTACTCAAATTTATCATTGTGTACTAGAAAAACAGTTGCAGTGCTTGGTGTACAAAAACTCCAACGTAACAAGGCACTTATGAAGTCAGAAAATGACACTTAAATTTGGAAGAAGAAAACTTTATTTCTAATTGAATGTTCAATTTGAAATACTTAATGAAGTTTTATGGTGATGATTGATGGTGATGGAAATTTTTATGGCCTTTGTATTCAAATTTATCATTGTATACTAGAAAAACAGTTGCAGTGTTTGGTGTACAAAAACTCCAACGTAACAAGGCACTTATGAAGTCAGAAAAGGACACTTAAATTTGGAAGAAGAAAACTTTATTTCTAATTGAATGTTCAATTTGAAATACTTAATGAAGTTTTATGGTGATGATTGGTGGTGATGGAAATTTGTAAGGCCTTTGGATTGTGTCGAAATTTATCATTATATACTACAAAAACAGTTGCAGTACTAGGTGTACAAAAACTGTAACGCAAAAAGACACTTATTAAGTCAGAAGAGGACACTTAAATTTGGAAGAAGAAAACTTTATTTTTAATTGAATGTTCAATTTGAAATACTTAATGACGTTTTATGGTGATGATTGATGGTGATGAAAATTTGTATGGCCTTTGGATTGTGTCCAAATTTAACATTTTATAGTACAAAAACACTTGCAATACTAGGTGTACAAAAACTGCAACGCAAAAAGGCACTTATGAAGTCAGAAGAGGACACTTAAATCTCCAACCAGAAAAGTTTATTTTTAATTCAATGTTGAATTTCATATAGTTAATGAAGTTTTATGGTGATGCTTGATGGTCATGGAATTATTTTGAGGGCTTTTGGATTATGTCGAAACCTTATTCCACGTAATTATACACTTTAAAAGCAGTTGCAGTACTGCTTGTACAAAACGTAACACGTAAAAAGGCACTTATGAACTCACAAAAGGACACTTCATTAGCGAAATTAAAAAGTTTGTTTTTAATTCAATCTTAATTTCCAATTACTTATTTAAGTGCTTTGGTGATAAGGTCATGCATTTGCAAGGAAATAACTTCACAAAATGCACAATATGTCTTTCTGCACTAAGATGTTATCTTTTACAAAAATGTTGAAGAACAAACATATTGAATCCAATAAAGGCAAATTCTGCACGAATTACACAATTCTGGTTTTGTTGTTCATTGCAAAAAACATCAAATGTCATTCACAAACAACAAGCACAAAGCTGACAATGTGTTTGTGAATGTCATCGGAGTTGAATGTGGAGAGTGTCATATCCACCAAAAAATGTGATATTAATCTAATTTACCATAATTACGACGATGATGCAGACATTTGAGTGTGGAACTCATTGCTTTGAATCGACGATAACAAGGACATGAAACCTGAATTGGGAACACTCGCATTCTGCATAATATTTAAACTACAGTCAGCCAACGTCAGTACAAGTATTAATTTGCAGTGCAACTTAGTGAATGTTATGTATACAAACCCATTTAGGAGTGTTTGTTCCTTGACTATCACAATGTTGGTTATCATCACAGACATCAGCATCCACAGGTGGCTACAAATTAGTTGCATGTTGTTAGTGGCATACTTAAATAATTGGTTGCACTTAATAAGCATAAATGACTTACATAGGTGTTGTAGTCTGTTTTTAAATTTGGATGAGCAGACTTTTTTTTCTTGGCAACCTTCTCCACGGCTGATTTCATCCTTGCAACACGTGGCCGCCCCTTTCTCTTCACAGCAACGGGACTCCGCACTGTTGTGTTAATTTGCCCACCGGATGTGGGGTAGTTGATTTGGATCTGCATAACCCCAGAACAGTGGCTACTGCTGTTGCGTTAGGACTTCAATTGATTAAACAAAATTTCAGTCGCAGACTCAATTTCGCATGCGACATCCGCAAGTTCAAAGAATTCTTTGCACAGCGCTTGGTACCTTACCATTTGCGGATCGTCACTTTTGCTGTTGTAAGCGGCTCTCATTGAAGAGTATCTCCTTCGAATCAATTTACTCCACCTTGGAATTATGTATCTTGAGTGTACAGTTCTGACTTCTTCTTGGGCTAAAACTACCAAACAGTGGTGGCACAATATCCCGCGAAACTCAAACAACAAGCACGTGCAAGTGATTGTTTGAGTGTGGGAATTGTAAATAACTTTATGGTACTTGTTTGCACGATCACCATCCCATAAACACTCTTGCAACACAACGTAATTGGAGACAAAGTTGTCGACATCTACATTTTTTATTACACAATTCATTTTGGATCTAAACTCCTTTTGGATCTCCTCAAACTTTGCATTGTGTAATTTTCTTGAAACTGGCGCTCTATCAAAGAATGAGTGGCGCAAGGAATAATTGTGTTCATTGAGGCAAAATCAGCTTCACATTCCTTTTCCGCTTTTTGTTTTAGTGCATTATTATATTGCACAACAAAATGATGCAATGTGGTTGTGGAATTGATAAAACCATCAAAGAAAGCATTCAGGCCCTCACTTAGCTGTGTAGTTGACATTCCTGCCCAAAAATTACTTTTCAAGTACGCCGGCACCCATCTAAATCTGTCTTCATATAGTGTTCCTAGCCATTCATTGTTTTGTAATTCATATTTCATCAAGAATTCACTCCAATCACTTTCAAAGTCAAGAACATTAACACTGTCGTATACCAATTTCTTCAATTCGCACTTAATTCTTTTATATTGGGAGTACCCTTGCAGCTTCTCCGAAATTTTTTTCATTATGTGCCAAAGGCACCATCTATGCCTTGTATGTGGGAAAACAATTTCAATTGCGTTTTGCATGGCTTTGCATTGATTCGTGACAATTCCCTCAGGTGACCTGTTGGACATGCATCGACGCCAACTCTGAAATAGCCAAACAAAGGTGGATGTATCTTCTGATGATAACAGTCCACATCCTAATAATATTGACTGCCCATGGTGATTAACACCGACAAAAGGTGCAAATGACATATCGTACTTGTTGGTCAAATATGTTGTGTCGAAAGATATAACATCTCCAAATTCTTCGCATGTTGCACGGCTACGTGCATCAACCCAAAAAACGTTTGAGATGCGATCATCGGAATCCAAGTCAATGTCATAGTAGAAGTCATTGTTCAATTGTTGCATGTTTGAGAAATGTGTTATGAGAGCCTGCGCATCACCATCCTTGCACAATCTCCTACGTTGCTTTTCGATGTAATTCCTTACATCACGCTCAACAAATGGAACATTTTCAAACCCACCTGCTTCACAAACTAATGATTGGAAACTCTTGTTAATGCGCACTCCGGCTTCATCATTCATATCTAGTGTCCTCTTTACTTGCATGCTTATTTTTTTGTTTCCCCGTATCAACCTGGACTTTTTTGGACTAAGGTCATGGTTGTGGACATTGTTAACGTGGCGTATATACCACTGCCCTTCCTTCTTCACACCGCTAATTCTGGCAGGACATTCTTTTCTTTGTGACGGGAGACTTTTTACTTCTGAAGGAATTGCGGCGTGACACTTACCTTCACGACTACAAACTAACCTTATGAAGCATAACTCATTGTCTTCTCCTTTCGATGAACTTCTTATTCTGACACCGAACCCACATTTAATAGCGTATTTCCTGTAGAATTGCTTCAGTTGGTCTACATTATCAAAAGTCATGCCAACTTCAGGAACTTCTTCGTCAATTTTGTCATCGATACCTTTAATAATATCTTCGCATGGGTTATTCACCTGAGTTTCTTCAAATAAAGAAATGTCTTCCAAAGATATCGCGTTTACATCATCCAATGTAGTGAAGACATTGACCCTGTTAGTAATACTTAAATAAAAATTAGTGAACATAGTAAAAGTTAGCAAAGCATACAGTAACAACGCATAGCGCATAACAACGTTTCTTTGGAAATAACTTTTTTCTACATTTCATGTTCAGGTTCACCAACAAAGTTATGATTTTTATCAGTTTTTATTTAGGTCAAAGCTGGTAAACGTTCAAAAAAATGACAATAGTTATTAAAGTAATAAATGAGCAAATAACCTTTCCGCAACAGTATCATCAATTTCTCCTTGCTGGGTAGATGTGCATTTATGTACATCTTCGCCAATCGGGTTGTTGGAATCATTCATGTCTGATGGAGAATGAAGCATTGGTGGAACAATAGTTTGATATACTTCGGGCAATGAAACACAGGGGCAATGAAACAGAGACAGGAGGTAGGTGGGAAATAAAGGTGGTGGATAACTTAACTTCTGCAATAAGTTAATGAAGGGCAATATTGTCTTATACAACATATAATGTTTTCTTTTTTAAAAAAATTATTATGCCTACAAATACAACAAAGTAATACAATACATGCAGTGTCCAAGGTTTGAGTTCTACCCACATGTAGGTTCTTTGAAAATTACCAGATTTACATCGCTACTTGTTTGAAAAATCATTTAACATACATTTTCTTTGGCATTTGTATTACCAGATCGTTGTGGAAATAAAATTATTCGACGCAATGGAAGACTTGCAAACTGTTGATGCTGGACAAGATATTTCAAACTCTTATTTGGCATCCATTTACTCAAACGGACAAATGAAACAATGCGAAGATGGTGTTCATTTCGAAGGTCCCACGCCAACTCTATTCCGAATTCCATACAACAACACATTATGGAGTTTGAAGGAAAAAGTATGTCGGTCTTTGGACATACCACATGGTAGCAACATTAACAAATTATGTTACCGGAAACCAACGATGACTGAAAAAGGGAGTATAATTTATATTGCTGCTTACTTAACAAGTGATGAGGAAGTTATCGCAATGATAATGAGTAAGCCCACATTTCCCATCAACACCATTATTGAACTTTTTGTGTCCTTCACAAGGTCACCAGATGAAATACTTCGGCTGTTACATAGGACACCACATTGTTCTTCATCAGAGGTTGAAGACAAACAGCGTACTAGAATGATAATATACTTCGGCGGACATCTAAAGTGGGCAACAATTCTGAAGTGCCCATATGGACACGGTCTAAAGTTCAGATCCAATGCAGCGGTGTACATGTTCATCTCTCATGACTGCACATTCAGTCACCAATTGGATAAAATCACACATGGGATTGGGTGCGGAGATCGGAAAGAAGTGACTGAGATTAACTAACGTCGCGCGATTAAAGTGGTCAACAATTGCTTGTTTCATGACATAGTTGAAATCAAATGTGATAGCGATGTTGTCCAAATGATTCAAAGGTGGAAGGATGTCCAGCGTTTAAGTAAACATGTCATTCATCCACGCACTTGTACTGACATAGAACTGTTCATACAAACAAGAGACATACGTCCACCAACTCCACAAGAATATTTCGCAGATATCCAACCATGGTTGTATAAGAATGCTAGAGGCGGATTGGATTATCTATAGTTAGTTCAGTACTTAGTTGCATATTAACTTTTGTAAGAACACAACATTATGTCCGTCCAAGTTGTGGTCTTTGTGATGTTAAACATTAAGGGCATTTAAGACCTTACTTGATTTACATTAAATAATTAATATTGCATAATGCCTCCGTTTCCCTTTCTATTTCAACCATTTCAATCATATTGCCACCGTTTGCGTCATAATGACATTAAATATTATGGACAACCGTTTTGTTGAATCTTATCAACTTCCACCTAAAAATTATAAATGCGGTCAAACGTTTCAATTGTTCAAATGCTCCTTAAAGGGTCTATTTAATGTGTTTCGTCATGGCAGTGAGGAATTGAAGTGGTCCTGACGCACATTGCGGGAAGTCATCTCCTTACCTCTTTGTGTTTGAAGATTGCCTTTGGACCCACATTGTTGTTCAAATATGGCAAGTAGGGGCAGCGGCTACAACAGCGATATATTGTGGACATTCAACATAATTCACATCGCCAATTTGGTGAGTACAATTGTGGAACAATATTATTACGTTTTTTATCATTATTAATGTCTGTCCAATTGCCATGACTGATGTTTGCTGAAATTAGAGTGTTGCGTATATTGATCGCCATTTTGCGGTGGCCTTCGAGGATGAACTTCTTGAGGATTGGGAGTTGGTCGACAGCAAAGGCCAAATACACTTCGTGACCTATAACAAGGACGTCGATCGTCCCAGAATCACTCATGGCTGGATGGACATTCGAAGAGATTTTCACATTTCCGGTGATTGTCATGTCCAGTTCCGCTACACTAGGAACAGCCATTTTGAGATCACCGTGTTTCCAGGGACATGTACTGAACTTAGCATGCAGAGGTATTTGCGCCATGCCGCCACAGAGTTTAATGACACAATATTTTATGTTAGGTTGACCCAATATCAAACTCGAGGATCTCATGTGGTATATGTGAAGTTTTAAATATTCATTAACCACACGTGAACCTAACATAAATTAGGATACCTAATAATTCTTTTTTAAATCTTTGCCATTCAGGACCTAAACGCCAAATTTGTTAACTTGATAAGGAGCAAACGCCATAATTGCCTTTTTACGTTGAACTTTTTGTACATGCAGTACTGCAACTCATTTTACAATGTATTATTACTTCAAATATGGTTTCGACACAATGGAATGGTCATCCAAATAATTTCATCACCATGAATCATCACCAAACCACCTAAATAAGTAATTGGAATTCAAGATTCACTTAAAAACGAACTTTTCTGCGTTTCGAATTAACTCTCCTGTTGTGTTTCCATAACTGTCTTTTTACGTTGAACTTTTTGTACATGCAGTACTGCAACTCATTTTACAATGTATTATTACTTCAAATATGGTTTCGACACAATGGAATGGTCATCAAAATAATTCCATCACCATGAATCATCACCAAACCACCTAAATAAGTAATTGGAATTCAAGATTCACTTAAAAACGAACTTTTCTGCGTCTCGAATTAACTGTCCTGTTGTGTTGCCATAATTGCCTTTTTACGTTGAACTTTTTGTACATGCAGTACTGCAACTCATTTTACAATGTATTATTACTTCAAATACGGTTTCCACACAATCGAATGGTCATCCAAGTAATTCCATCACCATGAATCATCACCAAACCACCTAAATAAGTAATTGGAATTCAAGATTCACTTAAAAACGAACTTTTCTGCGTTTCGAATTAACTCTCCTGTTGTGTTTCCATAACTGTCTTTTTACGTTGAACTTTTTGTACATGCAATACTGCAACTCATTTTACAATGTATTATTACTTCAAATATGGTTTCGACACAATGGAATGGTCATCAAAATAATTCCATCACCATGAATCATCACCAAACCACCTAAATAAGTAATTGGAATTCAAGATTCACTTAAAAACGAACTTTTCTGCGTCTCGAATTAACTGTCCTGTTGTGTTGCCATAATTGCCTTTTTACGTTGAACTTTTTGTACATGCAGTACTGCAACTCATTTTACAATGTATTATTACTTCAAATATGGTTTCGACACAATGGAATGGTCATCCAAATAATTTCATCACCATGAATCATCACCAAACCACCTAAATAAGTAATTGGAATTCAAGATTCACTTAAAAACGAACTTTTCTGCGTTTCGAATTAACTCTCCTGTTGTGTTTCCATAACTGTCTTTTTACGTTGAACTTTTTGTACATGCAGTACTGCAACTCATTTTACAATGTATTATTACTTCAAATATGGTTTCGACACAATGGAATGGTCATCAAAATAATTCCATCACCATGAATCATCACCAAACCACCTAAATAAGTAATTGGAATTCAAGATTCACTTAAAAACGAACTTTTCTGCGTCTCGAATTAAGTGTCCTGTTGTGTTGCCATAATTGCCTTTTTACGTTGAACTTTTTGTACATGCAGTACTGCAACTCATTTTACAATGTATTATTACTTCAAATACGGTTTCCACACAATCGAATGGTCATCCAAGTAATTCCATCACCATGAATCATCGCCCATAAGTTGCTCCTTCTTTTTCGCTCCACCAGACACACTCTTTTTCCTCTTACTTTTGTCACGCTCGCCATCACCTTTTGATAAAGCTTCTTTCACCACTAACTCGCTTATTTCTTCCTTAGAAAGACAAAGATCATGCACAATCTGAAATTTAATTTAAAACAAACAACATCAATAAATTGCAAAAATAACTTAAACCACAAACAATGCAGGAAAAAATAATAGAAAAGTACTACATTATTTTTCAAACTATTTCTTATGGACACATCTCCAACTTTGTAATCAATCCAACGTAACAACCTTGGAAATTTGGATTCAATAACTGCTCTCTTTCTCTTCACAAACAGGAAGTGATCAAAAGCCCATAGCTACATCATATAATATTACAATTCATTTGAAACAAAGTTAGTCATTCATAACAATAAACCAAAATGCTACAAAACACGATATTGGAGAAAAACAAACGAACTTACCTGCAATAAATATACGCATCCGACAACATGGAAGTGTTTTTGATCTAATTGCTTCTTTAAAACAACTGAGGCAGAACTCAAACTACCAACCAAATACGAATAAACCACACCACCCCAGTTATATTTAACAAGACTAGTCAAATCATCTACAATTCCAAAAAGTGAAACAAAGACTACTCCATTTCTATTAGGCAAAAGAAACTCACAAATGCCTAAAAGAATGTACAACAGACAATAATCTTCTACATCAAGACACTCACACTCAGTCAATAGATAATTATAGACCATACTAATTGTTACCTTTTTTTTAGAAAATTTCTTCCTACAAACACTATCAACACCAACCTCCTCTAAATCAATTCTATCTCCATAAACCCTCAACCCCAGGCCTACACATACATCTAATAACTTAAATGATACAAATTCGGAGTTAATCATAAAACCTCCTCTACTCTTCACCCACATATTACTTAACTCACAAAGAAGGTTTCGACTAATCTTAACTCTTTCATGCAACAAAACAAACCACCAAAATGGTGTTTGTTGAATACATTGTTTTTGCTCCACACTTAACTTCTTGTTCAACAAACCAATATATTGTGTTCTACAATAATGTCTGAAACTAATCTGCAAATAGACATATTAAAAACCATAGGTTAAACTTATTGTACTCAAATATAAATTAACTTACAAATCATCAAAAAATAAATTACCTGACTTATATCACTACAATCTCCAACCTCACAACCTGAACTACCTTCACAACCTTCACTAATGCCACTCATGTCAACTGACCTGCAATTATAAAACGCATTAACTAGCACTCATATTCAAAAACACAAATCCAATTTGCTTTTTCTACCCACCCAATCCTAAATGTCGAAACCAACAAACTTAGTTTCGAACATCCAACAACACAAATGCACTTCGCATTTTGTAGCCACCCGACCCTAACTGCCGAAACAGTTCGCATTTTTTCTTACATAAAATGGTTCACATTTTCAATTAAATATCCACGACAACATTTACGATTTACAAAGCATCAGTTTGGGGAAAACCTCATCAAAATGTCATTTCAATCATCGAAGAAGATAATGGAGTTTCATTTCCGCTCAAACATCACAAAAATAATGGTTTCATTTGCGGAAGAACATCACAAAAATAGGTGTTTCTAATAGGATAGTAAAACATACCACAGTACCCTTTGATTTGCAGAACAAGAACACTTCAAATTAGGGCTTCCAATTCGACGCACGAAGCTGTGGCAGCAATCCGCACTCTCGCTGCACTCTCGCCTTTAGTATAAACTGCAAAGCAAAGTTCTGTTTTTCTAACTTCTCCTTTTTCCTCTCTTGCGCGTGTATCACAACCTCACCATTCACTCCACCTTCTCTCACGCGTTTCTGCTACCGTCTGCTTTAAAAATATTAAAATATTAATTGCCACGTAGGCGGGTAACTTGGGGGTCAAAAAAACGGGGCATTGTATTATTATCCTTCGTGAAAGGATAATAGGTTTGAAATTTTATCAACCTCCTCCCCACTCACCATTGCATTTGACGGAGGTCATTTTTTTTTGGATAATGATACAATGCCCCATTTTTTTGACCCCCAAAGTTACCCGTCTACGTGGCAGTTAATATTTTAATATTTTTAAAGCAGACAGGAAATGGAGGCAACGGTTTGGGAAAGTTAGCGTGAAGTGCACGCGCTTTGATTGGACAAACTTTTTAAAAAAACACATTGGGCATTCTATTTTCCCTCGTTTCTTCCCCTCAACTTTCTTCTTCCCGTCAACTTTCTTCTTCTCCTCAACTTTCTTCTTCGAGCAGAGACGCAGAAAGGCATTTCAATCGCAAGGCTTTGTCTTCCCAAAAAAGCTATCGTTCCATAAAGGTTGGTGTTGTGGGTTACAGTGGAAGCGGATAGCGGAGGTGTGGAGAGTGGTTTGGGTTGTTGGAGGCGGCGACTTCCGCGAAAAGTGGTGGGTACCGTTCGATTCATTGGTTGGGCGCTCTCTTGTTGGCGTATTTGTTGGTTGATTAAGGTCATTGACGGAACGAAGATTTCTCCGATAGGTTATCGTGGAAAACCCCTTTTCGAAGATTTAATGTGGTTTTTTTTTACTTAGCATGTTGTGCCATTTTGCCATTAGAATTGATAACTGCAGTGAAACCCCAAAATGTGCGTATAGGGTTCTTTTGGTTTATCTACTCGTCCATTGTTAATATTGATGGTTTTGTCAAGGTTGGGATGATCCATATGTCCCTCGCACACATGAAGGTGTTCTGAAGTGGAAATACCCTATAATGCACTCTGTTCATTTCGTCTGTGAGGTTGTCCAAGTATTTGTTCCAAATTTCAAAATTTAAATTAGTTGATTTGGTGTTATATTCTTTTGTAATATGAAAATTTGTTGATGATGCCTTTGTTGGATTGTTGATTCCCGTCATATGAAGTAATTAGCCATATGAAATAATTTCTCCAATTGGACATGTGAAGTTTATTTTTGATTCCCGTCATAACAGGTTGTTGTATTTGTGAAGTAATTTATGATTCCTTGATTTGTGAAGTGTATTTTTTGTTGAATTTGTTTTGTTGTGATTCCTTATTGTATTATTATTAAATTTTTATAGGTTGTTGATGAATCATGGCTGGAAAGAGTAGGAAAGATAAAGTTTTAGAACAGGAACGAGTAAGTGTTTTGGGTATGTTATTAAATTGTGAATCGGACAAGAAGCCATCTTTTGAAGTGTAGTGTGTGGACACTCCAATTCAACCTAATGGGTAACTTCTAACATTTTGTGTGTTCAATGAGTGTAATTTAGCACTGCTTAATGATGTCTGAATATTGTGTTGTATTTCATTTGGCAGTCATGACTGTGGGGTCCTAGTATTGAAATTCATAGAGATGTGGGATGGTGTTAGTCAATTTAATGGCAAAGCCCTGCCTGACTACACTACTGTAAGTTGACCGTTATAATATGTTTTATTATTTATTGTTTTTCTTTGAAGATTACAGTTGGTAACATTGTGTTGATATTGTTTTTAGGAGGAGCTGCAATTAATTAGGCAGAAATTCGTTTGTGATTGGGTTTTAAATGAAGATAATGTCCTTCGCGATGAAGTTATTCAGCACTACGATCTGCTGTTGAAGAAATAGCTACTGTGAATGTAGAAATTATAATTCCATCACCAGATTTTTGAGACAATTTTACATAGGGATAATTAGATTGATGTAGACAAAGTCAATTAAGTTGCCACAATTGTATATATTGTTTAATCATTTGTTGGAGTTAATATGTAGTTTGTACATTGACAGATACATTCATGATGACATGGTAATATAAACATCAATATACTTTAATTTGGGAAGGCAATTGTGCTATTTTCGATTGTATTAGTAAACTTCCAGTACAGCCTGTACAAAAACACAAATTATGTAATGATAGACTAGAAAAACAGTTGCAGTAGTTCCTGTACAAAAACTACAACGTAAAAAGGCACTTATGGAGTCAGAAAAGGAGACTTAAATCTCCAACCAGAAAACTTTATTTTTAATTCAATCTTCAATTTGAAATACTTAAAGAAGTTTTATGGTGATGGTTGATGGTGATGGAGATATTTATATGGCCTTTGGATTGTGTCCAAAACACAAATTATGTAATGATAGACTAGAAAAACAGTTGCAGTACTTCCTATACAGAAACTACAACGTAAAAAGGCACTTATGGAGTCAGGAAAGGACACTTAAATCTCTAACAAGAAAACTTTATTTTTAATTCAATGTTAAATTTCAAATACTTAAAGAAGTTTTATGGTGATGGTTGATGGTGATGGAGATATTTATATGGCCTTTGGATTGTGTCCAAAACACAAATTATGTAATGATAGACTAGAAAAACAGTTGCAGCAGTTCCTGTACAAAACTACAACGTAAAAAGGTACTTATGGAGTCAGAAAAGGACACTTAAATCTCCAACCAGAAAACTTTATTTTTAATTCAATCTTCAATTTGAAATACTTAAAGAAGTTTTATGGTGATGGTTGATGGTGATGGAGATATTTATATGGCCTTTGGATTGTGTCCAAAACACAAATTATGTAATGATAGACTAGAAAAACAGTTGCAGTACTTCCTGTACAGAAACTACAACGTAAAAAAGCACTTATGGAGTCAGGAAAGGACACTTAAATCTCTAACAAGAAAACTTTATTTTTAATTCAATGTTAAATTTCAAATACTTAAAGAAGTTTTATGGTGATGGTTGATGGTGATGGAGATAATTATATGGCCTTTGGATTGTGTCCAAAACACAAATTATGTAATGATAGACTAGAAAAACAGTTGCAGTACTTCCTGTACAGAAACTACAACGTAAAAATGTACTTATGAAGTCAGAAAAGGACACTTAAATCTCCAACCAGAAAACTTTATTTTTAATTCAATGTTAAATTTCAAATACTTAAAGAAGTTTTATGGTGATGATTGATGGTGATAGAGATATTTGTATGGCCTTTGGATTGTGTCCAAAACACAAATTATGTAATGATAGACTAGAAAAATAGTTGCAGTACTTCCTGTACAAAAACTACAACGTAAAAAGGCACTTATGGAGTAAAGAAATGACATCTAAATCTCCAACCAGAAAACTTTATTTTTAATTCAATGTTAAATTTCAAATACTTATTGAAGTTGTTTGTTGATGATTGATGGTGATGGAATTATTTTAACGGCCTTTGGATTATGTCCAAAACACAAATTATGTAATGATAGACTAGAAAAACAGTTGCAGTACTTCCTGTACAAAAACTACAAAGTAAAAAGACACTTATGGAATCAAGAAAGGACACTTAAATCTCCAACCAGTAAACTTTATTTTTAATTCAATGTTAAATTTCAAATACTTAAAGAAGTTTTATGGTGATGGTTGATGGTGATGGAGATATTTATATGGCCTTTGGATTGTGTCCAAAACACAAATTATGTAATGATAGACTAGAAAAACAGTTGCAGCAGTTCCTGTACAAAACTACAACGTAAAAAGGTACTTATGGAGTCAGAAAAGGACACTTAAATCTCCAACCAGAAAACTTTATTTTTAATTCAATCTTCAATTTGAAATACTTAAAGAAGTTTTATGGTGATGGTTGATGGTGATGGAGATATTTATATGGCCTTTGGATTGTGTCCAAAACACAAATTATGTAATGATAGACTAGAAAAACAGTTGCAGTACTTCCTGTACAGAAACTACAACGTAAAAAGGCACTTATGGAGTCAGGAAAGGACACTTAAATCTCTAACAAGAAAACTTTATTTTTAATTCAATGTTAAATTTCAAATACTTAAAGAAGTTTTATGGTGATGGTTGATGGTGATGGAGATAATTATATGGCCTTTGGATTGTGTCCAAAACACAAATTATGTAATGATAGACTAGAAAAACAGTTGCAGTACTTCCTGTACAGAAACTACAACGTAAAAATGTACTTATGAAGTCAGAAAAGGACACTTAAATCTCCAACCAGAAAACTTTATTTTTAATTCAATGTTAAATTTCAAATACTTAAAGAAGTTTTATGGTGATGATTGATGGTGATAGAGATATTTGTATGGCCTTTGGATTGTGTCCAAAACACAAATTATGTAATGATAGACTAGAAAAATAGTTGCAGTACTTCCTGTACAAAAACTACAACGTAAAAAGGCACTTATGGAGTAAAGAAATGACATCTAAATCTCCAACCAGAAAACTTTATTTTTAATTCAATGTTAAATTTCAAATACTTATTGAAGTTGTTTGTTGATGATTGATGGTGATGGAATTATTTTAACGGCCTTTGGATTATGTCCAAAACACAAATTATGTAATGATAGACTAGAAAAACAGTTGCAGTACTTCCTGTACAAAAACTACAAAGTAAAAAGACACTTATGGAATCAAGAAAGGACACTTAAATCTCCAACCAGTAAACTTTATTTTTAATTCAATGTTAAATTTCAAATACTTAAAGAAGTTTTATGGTGATGGTTGATGGTGATGGAGATATTTATATGGCCTTTGGATTGTGTCCAAAACACAAATTATGTAATGATAGACTAGAAAAACAGTTGCAGTACTTCCTGTACAGAAACTACAACGTAAAAAGGCACTTATGAAGTCAAAAAAGGACACTTAAATCTCCAACCAAAAAACTTTATTTTTAATTCAATGTTAAATTTCAAATACTTAAAGAAGTTTTATGGGGATGGTTGATGGTGTTGGAGATATTTGTATGGCCTTTGGATTGTGTCCAAAACACAAATTATGTAATGATAGACTAGAAAAACAGTTGCAGTACTTCCTGTACAAAAATTACAACGTAAAAAGGCACTTATGGAGTCAAGAAAGGACACCTAAATCTCCAACCAGAAAACTTTATTTTTAATTCAATGTTAAATTTCAAATACTTATTGAAGTTATTTGTTGATGAGTGATGGTGATGGAATTATTTTGACGGCCTTTGGATTATGTCCAAACCATATTTCACGATATTATACAGTTTTAAACCAGTTGCAGTGCTTGGTGTACAAAAACGGAAACGTAAAAAGACACTTATGGAGTCAGACAAGGAAACTTAAATCTCCAACCAGAAAACTTTATTTTTAATTCAATGTTCAATTTGAAATACTTAATGAAGTTTTATGATTGATGGTGATGGAAATACTTGTATGAAAGAACTTTGTTAAGCTTTCACTCTTCATGAATCAACCAAAAAAACTTATCAAAGTTAACAAACCACAATTTTTTTCTAAGAGAGTTTTCTACGTCTTGAAGCTTAATTGGAGGATTCATTCCATCTTTGCAAGCCTTTCAAGATAAAAAGAACTTTAAATTTTTCATCCAAAAACCAACTATCGAAATATCCCAAGGCAAGTTTATATCGTATATTAGTTAGTTTTTATTGAAAGCTTAGGGTCTCTATTAGCAAACCTTATAGTTTTAAGTGTCAAAATCAAAGTTAAAGAAAAGGGTATCAAATCTTCAGAGGAAACTCTTACAAGTTAAGAGGATTTTAAGGCACTTCTTTTAAGTTTCTCGGTAGTTAAAACCTTGCTTCTTTTAAAAAGAGATTGATCTTGTCTGTAAATGAAAAGAACAGGACCAGATAAATTTCCACTTGATTTAGAAGAGTCAATGGTCTCATTAGATTTACTGAAAGAAAAGAAAATAAATAGTCTAGTGTTTCGACGAGGGATTTCAATAATTCCAAAAATTTGGATTGTGTACAAATTTATCATTATGTAATGATAGATTAGAAAAACAGTTGCAGTACTTTCTGTACACAAATTACGACGTAAAAAGGCACTTATGGAGTCACAAGAGGACACTTAAATCTCGAACCAGAAAACTTTATTTTTAATTCAATCTTCAATTTCAAATACTTATTGAAGTTTTTTGCTGATGATTGATGGTGATGGAATTATTTGGACGGCCTTTGGATTATGTCCAAACCATATTTCACGTAATTATACAGTTTAAAAGCAGTTGCAGTACTGCGTGTACAAAACGTAAAACTTAAAAAGGCACTTATGGACTAACAAAAGGACACTTGATTATCAAACTCGAAAAGTTGGTTTTAAAAAAAATGTTGATGAACAACAAACATATTGAATCCAATATAAGCAAATCCTGCACGAATTACACAATTCTGGTTTTGTTGCTCATTGCAAAAAACATCAAATGTCATTCACAAACAACAACCACAAAGCTGAGAATGTGTTTGTCAATGTCATCGGAGTTGAATGTGGAGTGTCATATCCACCAAAAAATGTGATATTCATTAAACTTACAACCTGCAAAAAAATAGATTTTGTTAAGTTGAGGAACAATTTGGGGAACAACTCATCAAAATGCCATTTCAATCATCGAACAAGAAAATACGATAATGGGGTTTCATTTCCGGAAAAACATCACAAAAATAGTGGTTTCATTTGGGGAAGAACATCATAAAAATAGGGGTTTGTAATCGGATAGTAAAACATACCAGAGCACCCTTTGATTTGCAGAACAAGAACACTTCAAAGTAGGGCTTCCAATTCGACGCACGAAGCTATGGCAGCAATCCGCACTCTCGCCGCACTCTCGCCGCACTCAAGCCGCACTCTCGCCTTTAGTTTAAACCGCAAGTGAAAGTTCTATTTTTCTAACTTTTCCTTTTTCCTCTCTTGCGCGTGTATCACAACCTCACAATTCACTCCAACTTCTCTCACGCGTTTCTGGTCCCATTTCCTTAAAAATTATTAAAATATTAAGTGCCACGTAGGCGGGTAACTTTGGGGGTCAAAAAAAGGGGGCATTCTATCATTATCCTTTTTTTTTTCTCTGTTGTGAAGTTTTTTATATCTTGCTATTTCCCTTCTCACAATGAATATCTGATATTTGTGTTGTTTATTCAAGGTAGAAGGTTGAAGAATATTTTCGTTTTTGTACTTATTTTCGGGCACAGAAAGGTTTTTTTTACCTATGTTGGTATGTTGGTTGTCATGTTGTTGATGAAGTTTGGACACTTATTATTTCTTGTTATGTGTGGTTCGTTGGGTTCTTAAGTGTTGTAATTTTTTGAAGATATAAGTCTTGATTCTTTGTGTTTTTTTCTTTATTTTCTTCTTCTACTGTATCAAAGCTCCTTTGGCTTCTTCTCTTCTTATTTTAATATTCTTTTTGTTGATGAAAGGGTGTTTTTGTTTAATCCAACTCTGTTTTCGACTTCTCCTTATTCGTCTTCAAGTTCGTTTCTTCTTTAGGTTCTTTGCACATTATTATCTTTTGCTTCAAGTTCATTCTTTTATGTCATTAAACTTATTCCATCTATTTATGCGTATACAACTCAGTAGCTTGACTTCTCCTACTTTGTTTTTATTATGCAGAGTGTTTTTCCGTTTCTTATTTGGTGAACATTTTATTCAAGGTTACTTATTTTATAATGCAACTTTGCTTAATCTAACTTCAATTTCCAATAAAAATAGTTTTCATATGTATGATATTAGGTGGACCGCTCTAGATGAAGAAGATCTAAAAGTAAGATTTTTCGTTTTAGAACTTCAATATCATTTGAAATGCACATGGATTCTCATACTAAAATACATTATATTTGATTTTCTATCTTTCCTCTGGTTCGTGAGGTTTGAAGCAGTTCATGCTTATTGTGAAGCAGTTCGTGAGGTTTGATTCTTTTAAGGATTTTATTACTAGACTTTATTAATAGAATATGTTTCGTCAATATTGTATATCATTCATTTATGCCTTTAAGTTTCTTTATCTGGTTTTTAGTTAATGGTTGTACCGACACAACTGAGAATATCAGCATTAACTGCAACACTGGGATGTAAGTTTTTGAGTATCTTATGTTCTTTTTAGTCTTTAACCTTTGAACAATATTGTGTTCTAATTCTAAGTTTGATATTTAGCTAAGCAACAAACAGTTTAGGTTGTCATTGATAATCTGCATATCTCCAAACTTGATTATAAGAGTGAAACTAACCATGATGTTATACATCTATTTATGATCTTTGAAGAATTTTGTGGTTAACTTCGTTTTTCCTTTGTTTATATTTTAAACAATGTCCATCCTATTTTTGGATTTTGTCTTGACTGGAGGTGATGTGAATATCTTCAAATGATACGTGTCCTATGTTTGCAGTTTTCTTTGAATTATCATCAATGAATTTGTCTGCCTTTCTTCTATCTATTAGTGCTTCTTAGGTTGAACTTTTCATACTTCTTCCAGTGCTTCTAATGTGTTTGTGAATTTGGTGTGTTGTGATAGATAAATGTCCAAAATCTTATAAGTTTTTTATTCGATGTTAACTAGAAGTCAATAAATAAGTTTTTTATGCATTGTCGTTGTCATAGTGTTAACTAGAAGTTAGTTAATATGTCTTTTGTGTGTGATTATTTAATACAAATTGTATCATTGAAACTTGGAAAATTGGGCATTTAAACCATTTATTTTTTACTTAGTTTATGTAACTTTACTATAAGTGACTTTAGACTTTAGTTAATATGTTTTTACAGTTGAAAGACTTTTAGATTTGAAAGATACTTGCTGGAGCTTCTCTTTGTTTTTACAGTGATTTGGTGGGAAGAGCATTGATTAAGCACATAAATTTAATAAAATGGTCTCTTTTCTTGAAAGCTTTCTCTGGTTTTTTTTTTCCTGATTTACATAAATGGTTACACAATTGGCATCAATCAAATCTATGACATTAAAATTGTCAAGTGTAGAAATATAAACATTTGTCTTACTTGCTGCCTTCCACTTAATTCTTTCTTCTCTATCATTCCTATTTCACATTTCTTACCCAGTTTCAATATTTTGTGCTTGAAATAAATCTTAATAGTAAAACCATTTCTTTTGTTAATAGGATTTTTATTAGAAGCTAAATAGTAGTTATAGAAAATGTATTCATAAACCATTCTTTCATTCCAAACTTTTTACAACCAAATTTAATATTTATTTCATATATTTGTTAATTTTTCAAACACCAATTCTATAATATAATATAATTTTACAATCTAAAAGGTACACCATTATGAGTTCATATTATAATTATCGTTTTAAATTGTTATACTTAACGTCTAAATCTAAAGTTTACATTTATATTATTAAATAATATTCATGTTAGTTTAATTTTACGATTTATATCTTAAAAAAAAAACATGGTTATTCTTAAAATAATATAAATAATTATATAAAATAATGTTACTTTAAATAATATTCTAATACAGAGGCTTATAAAGAAAGTTTATTCAAAGATAAAGATTTAAACTTATATAAATAAAAAATTCAATTTAATAATGACTTGTGTTGTAAAGTACAAACTAGAATTGATTTATACAATTAATAGTTATATGATTTGTTTATAAAAATTTGTCATCGACCAGTTAATTCCATTTTTAATTTTCTAATTATGAATGAATTTTTTTCATTCCATATCTTTTGAAATCTTTTAAATTTATACATTTACAATTAATAATTATATGATTAATTTCTAAAGATTTATTTTCAATTTGTTGATTTCAATAATTATTTTAAATATCTTTAATTATGAATTAAGTTTTAATTAGTAATTGGTAATATTATTATAATTACTATTATTTTTGTTATTATTGGTGAAAACACATAGACGACAATACAAGTATCATTGTTCGCATTTTTTAATTTTCATATAAATTTGAGTTAAGATCAATAATATTTACTTTCGAAATATATATGATAAATTTTTAAAATAGTTATTAAATAAAATAACGATTAAAAACAAAAAAAGTTTTAAAATAACGGTTAAAGGTACACTATTTATAAAATAATTAATTTTTAAAATAATAAGTAAATTTTGAAATATAAAATATGTATGAAAAAAATAGGTTTTTAAAATAACTGTTAAAATAAAAGAGGTTGAAGATAAATTATTTATAAAATAATTAATATTTAAATAATAATTAAGAGTAAAATTAAAAAAAAAAAAAGTGTATTATGATAAGGTCGGTCATGCATATTGCAGTCAGTGGCGGAGCTATTTGGGGACAGGGAGGAGCCCCGCCCCCCCCAAGATTTTATATATATATATATATATATATATATATATATATATATATATATATATATATATATATATATATATATATATATATATATATATATATATATATTTATAATTAAAAAATATATTTAAAATTTATTAATTTTTTTAAATTATAGACAATATATATTAGAAATTAATAAAAATAATTTTTTTTATTTCTTTTATTTAAACATAACATTTAATGTAAATACATAATAAAACATAAAATTAAATATAATAAAAAATAAAAATATATAGGTTTAATTATTCTTTTGACCCCTGATTTTATTTAAAAATTAACAGTAGGATTAGCTTAATTTTACCAACAAAGCAAATCATCCATATTAACAGTTTCAATTTTAATGGAAAGATCATTGATATGTTTCGAGGAATTTAACGAAATTTATCATACAAGACGATCAATTTTTCAAAAATTGGGACCAAATGAGACTAAAATAAAAATTGGAGGACCAACTTAACATTTTTAAATGAAAGCATGAATCAAAAGAATAATTAAACCAAATATTTATTAACCTAATTTTTATTTTCCTTTTCATTGTCTTTTTAGTTTTTCACAAATTGTAATAATCTCCCACTCTCATATGTCTTCTTTTTGTTTTTAGAGAAGAAAAAAGTTAGACATAAACTCATTATATTTCTCATTTATCCTCTTCCTTTCATGTCTTTTGTCTTATTTTATAATAAAAACATTATTTTTTTTATCTAATGAGCTTTTTGTATATTTTTTTTATGAATATAGAAAAAATAATAGTGTATTATGTATTAAGAATAATGAATATATTTTTCTTTTAATAATTACATGTCTCAATTTTTTATTAGATTATGATCAATTATTTTTTAGTATTATTTTAAAAAAAGTATGTTGATAAAGAATGAAAGAATAAATTAATCCTTTAAAAGTGATGAAAATAAAATTATTGACTAAAACAAGATAGATTCTACCTCTTCACATATTTTAAAGCATTATACTAATGATAAAAAATGTTCGGTTAGAGAAGTCATTTTTTGAAGCATTATACTAATGATCGAATTTAATGATCTCAAAATTATATTACTTTGGCCCCTCCGACATTTTTAATCAAGATCCGCCACTGATTGCAGTGCTAGAAGGTATGACATCGAAAACACTCCTCTTCTGTTTAGTTATTGGGTTTGAAAGTCAATTTTTTGAAGTTATATGGTTGAGTGAATTACCATATTTTGTTATTGTGTTCATGAGTTTGTTTGGTTATACTTTGGTAGCATGTTAATTCTTGATATATTTACTTGGTTGAGCACTAGACAAAAGTTAGTATATTTTTTAAATGTTTTAACATTTGTTGCATGGTTTGTTAGTGTGTTTTTCTGTTAACTATTGTTTTTAACTTTTATGACTTTAACACCATATTGCATTGAATAACTAAGTTACAAGTTTTTTGTTTTGTACTCTTGTTTGTTATTAATTTATTTTTATACATGATTTTTTATGGTTTTAAATTGGTATCGTATTTATTATGAAGCTGGTATTTCAGTATTTATGTATTTCAGTTAACGGTTGTTTGTGACTTTTTTTATTCAATATTAAAATTTTTTGTTCAATATTTTACCGTTTTAGCTTGATAGTGCAGTTAACAAGCAAGTTACATGTTCTTTTATTTTGTTAATGTATTTCGTTAACGATGATATGGTTTAATTGTTCAACTGCATTTTAATAAGTTATGAATTTGATTAGATAATTATGAATGGATGAGGTTTATTATTCAATGAACATGATTATAATATATAGATATATAATTTTTTATGAAGATATGGTGATATATTTGTCATTGTACAATAGCTTATGGTAGTTGTTTTTGAAAAGTGTTAGTCATCGAAAAGTTATATTTGGTAGTTCTGAATATTGTACGCTTGAACTCCATATTCCAATGAATAAGCAAGTCATAAGTTCTTTTTATTCTAATACTAGATATGATTAATCATTTCAATTATTTATTTATGTTAACATTATATAAAAAAATTTCTTAAATTCATACTTATACATCTACTTAACTATTATTATTATTATTACATATTTTAATATGAAAAATGTTATTCAATTTTTATTTCTATATTACACCTATATTATTATTATTGTTATTATTATTATTATTATTGTTGTTAATTTTTGTAGGAAGAGATTTCTAATAATATGTCTACATTTTATTATACAATAACTTGTGATACACATTTTATGTCATTATAACTTTTTTAATATGGTCCATTTATTTTAAATATTTGTTTAAATTTTTATATTTATGATTCTGTTAACAAATTTTAAGATAAAATAGCTTGGCCCGTGCCGTGCATATGCACGAATCTTTTATTTTTTTATTTTTAATTATATATTAAAAAAATAATACATAATTATTATATTTGAAAAAAAAAATTAATTTATGTAATTTTATGAAGTCTTATAATTATATTACTTATAGATATAATATTTAAGTACTGGTTTAAGTATTTATATCTATATTTTTATTAACAAATTTTGATATAAATTTGGTTTTGTATTTTTGTTTTGTTCGGAATTCATAATGCACAATATTCTTACATTTTATTTAGACAATAATTCTGTATATACATTTTATTTTAATTTTATATATAACTCAAAAGTTTAATTATAAGTTTTGACTATTGTTATTATAAATATGATCAGTATTAATAAATATTGATTATTATTGTTGTTATTAGAAGTACTATTATTATTATTATTATTATTTAAATTATTATTATTGTTTTGTACGGGATCCATAACATAATATATCTACATTTTATTTTAACTATAATTTGTGTATGTGTATATGCATTTTATGTTATTCTAAATTATATATATATATATATATATATATATATGGTGATTAATATTGGTTAAATATTGATTTAAGTTTTTATAACCTTGATTCTCTTAGCAAATTTTAACACCATGAACTCCATTTAGTATTTTTATTTTGTACATGATCCGTAATGCACAATATACCAACATTTTATTTTGACAATAATATGTGTACATACATTATATTTCAATATAATATATAATTTTAAAGTTTAATTATAAACTTTAATCATAGAACAAAACTGTTTTAATATTGGTATTATAAATATTGAGAGTAGTATTATTATTATTATTTAAATTATTATTGTTTTTTACAGGATCTATAACATATAATGTGACTACATTTTATTTTAGCTACAATTCGTGTATATACATTTTATATTATTCTATATATATATATATATATATATATATATATGGTGATTAATATTGGTTCCATATGGCCAATCAATTTTAAATATTGATTTAAGTTTTTATATCTTTGTTTTTGTTAGCAAATTTTAACACCATCAATCCTGTTTTGTATTTTTATTTTGTACATAATCCATAACGCATAATATAAAAACATTTTATTTTGACAATAATCCATGTACATGCATTTTATTTTAATATAATATATAAATCCAAAGTTTAATTATAAACTTTAATCATACAACAAAATTATTTTAATATTGATATTATAAATATTGAGAGTAGAAATATTATTAATATAATCTAATATTATTATCATTTTCTAAATAGTTAGTATATATATATATATATATATATATATATATATTTTTTTAAATTATAACACATAAATATAATATAAACAAATTATTTATTTAAAAAATAATAATTATAATATTTTTTAATTTAAATTTAATAGGAAAAAAGAGAAAAATCGACCCTAACAATAATACTTTAACAAATACATTTTTATTTGAAGTTGGTCCGCTAATCAATAAGTAAAAGAATAATAACCTAACTCTAACCACACAATAATAACTAACTATAAATATTCTAAAAAAATAAAATATTTTAACACTTCAACTTCCATATGTTACCGTCATTTTTTACATCAATCACGTGTCAATCAATAATATACTGTAAACAACTATTAAGATTAATATGATATACTACATTAGTTTGAAGGAATCGAACTTAAAAAGAAATACTACTTACTCATAATAAAATTATTATAATAATAAAAAAAATTATATATATATATATATATATATATATATATAAAATTCAAGATTTAACCTTATTATGTTATATAATTTTAAACTTAAATATTATTTTAATAATTAAATATAATTATAATACTTAATAAAATTATATAAATTAATTATTTTTCTCAGCATAATAATTATTTATTTATTTTTTAATACATAATTAAAAAAAATTCTTGCATAAACAGATTAACACGAAATATAATTATTCTACGATTGTTATTGTAAAAATACATAAAATTCAAAAATTTTGCTTTTTATATTATGTAATTATAAACTTAAATATTATATTTATAATCAAATATAATTATAATATTTTATAAAGTATTTATTTTTTCAAAAATAACTATTATTTATTATTTATCTTAACGCAAAATTAAAAGAAAAAAAAAATAAAAAGACCCATCCATATACACGGGTCAAAACCTAATTTATATAAAAATCAGGTTTACTGTCTTTTTTAGGAAGGACAAGATTGTTGTTCAATTAAAAAAAATAAACTGAATTAAATCAAAATAATACATATAGGGAGGATTGAATATAAGACATGACTATCGCATGACATTGTCATATGACACACGATGTTACCTTGACAACAAATATATTTTTTTTTACAAATTTTAAAAAATAAAATTGAATTAAAAAATAAAAAAGCATGAACTTGATATATGAACTCTACATTCTTGAAGGTGTAATATGTGACCTTGTTGAATCCTACCAAAGAACAATGTTTCCCTCATGTTACTTGACTTACAACATACAATCCTAAAAAAAATTATATCCATTGGAATTTTGAATACGATGATTCTTAATAATATTTAAAAATATATAAATTATGAGCTAAATTACAAATTTATAAATTAAAATTAAATTAATAAACGATTATATAATATTTTGTACGCAAATTTGTACAAAATTATAATTTTTGTCCAATGTAAATATAATAGAAGAATACTATTCAAACACTATAGAAATATTATTAAATAATACATACCTCTTTTACGACACATACAATGTTAAACTTAAATTTTATTTTAATAATTAATTATAATTATAATACTTAATAAAATTATATAAATTAATTATTTTTCCAAATATAATAATTATTTAATTATTTCTTAATACATAATTAAAAAAGATCCACCAAGCATAGTTATTTTATGATTGTTATTGTAAAAATACATAAAATTAAAACATTTTGCTTTTAATATTATGTACTTATAAACTCAAATATTATATTTATAATCAAGCATAATTATAATATTTTATAAATTATTTATTTTTTCAAAAATAACTATTATTTATTATTTTTCTTAACGCAAAATTAAAAGAAAAAAAAAAGACTCATCCGTATGCATGGGTCAAAACCTAATTTATATAAAAATCATGTTTAGTGTCTTTTTTAGGAAGGACAAGATTGTTGTTCAATTAAAAAAATAAACTGAATTAAATCAAAATAACACATATAGGATATAGGGAGGATTGAATATAAGACATGACTATGACATGACATTGTCCTATGACACACGATGTTACCTTGATAAGCAAATATTTTTTTTACAAATTTTAAAAAATAAAATAAAATTAAAAAATAAAAAAGCATGAACTTGCTATATGAACCGAATGTGTAATATGTG
This sequence comes from Vigna unguiculata, assembly GCF_037176805.1. Lineage (NCBI taxonomy): Eukaryota > Viridiplantae > Streptophyta > Magnoliopsida > Fabales > Fabaceae > Vigna > Vigna unguiculata. Next base: position 43,274,280 of record NC_140795.1, on the reverse strand, counting down.
ACCTTGTTGAATCCTACCAAAGACATTCCCTCATGTTACTTGACTTACAAGATACAACCCTATGAAAAAATTATATCCATTGGGATTTTGAATACGATGATTCTTCTCATACTTGTTCAATACTAATAATATTTAAAAATAGATAAATTATGAGCTAAATTAAAAATTTATAAATTAAGATTAAATTAATAAATGATTATATAATATTTTGTACGCAATTTTGTACAAAATTATAATTTGTCCACTCTCAATATAACAGAAGAATACTGTTCAAACATTATAGAAATATTATTATATAATACATACCTCTTATAGGACATGTTAAACTTAAATTTTATTTTAATAATTAAATATAATTATAATACTTAATAAAATTATGTAAATTAATTATTTTCTAAATATAATAATTATTTCTTTCTTTCTTAATACATAATTAAAAAAAATCCCTACGGATTAACACGAAACATAGTTATTCTATGATTGTTATTGTAAAAATACATAAAATTCAAAAAATTTGGTTTTTTATATTATGTAATTATAAACTTAAATATTATATTTATAATCAAATATAATTATAATATTTTATAAATTATTTACTTTTTCAAAAATAATTATTATTTATTATTTTTCTTAACGCAAAATTAAAAGAAAAAAAAACAAAAAGACTCTTCCGTATGCACGGGTCAAAACCTAATTTATATAAAAATCAGGTTTAGTGTCTTTCTTAGGAAGGACAAGATTGTTGTTCAATTAAAAAAAATAAACGGAGTTAAATCAAAATAACACATATAGGGAGGATTGAATATAAGACATGACTATCGCATGACATTGTCATATGACACACGATCTTACCTTGACAACCAAATATTTTTTTTTTACAAATTTTAAAAAATAAAAAAACATGAACTTGATATATGAACTGAAGGTGTAATATGTGACCTTGTTAAATTCTACCAAAGAACAATGTTTCTGTCATGTTACTTGACTAAAAAGATACAACCCTAAAAAAAATTATATCCATTGGAATTTTTACTACGATGATTCTTCTCGTACATGTTCAATACTAATAATATTTAAAAATAGATAAATCATGAGCTAAATTACAAATTTATAAATTAAGATTAAATTAATAAATGATTATATAGTATTTTGTACACAATTTTGTACAAAATTATAATTTTTGACCACTGTCAATATAACAGAAGAATACTATTCAAACACTATAGAAATATTATTATATAATACATATCTCTTATACGACACATACTATGTTAAACTTAAATTTTATTTTAATAATTAAATATAATTATAATACTTAATAAAATTATATAAATTAATTATTTTTGTAAATATAATAATTATTTCTTTCTTTCTTAATACATAACTAAAAAAATATCTGCATTTACGGATTAACACGAAACAAACATAGTTATTCTATGATTATTATTGTAAAAATACATAAAATTCAAAAATTTTGCTTTTCATTATGTAATTATAAACTTAAATACTATATTTATAATCAAATATAATTATAATATTTTATAAATAATTTATTTTTTCAAAAATAATAATTATTTATTAGTTTTCTTAACGCAAAATTAAAAGAAAGAAAAAACAAAAAGACCCGTCCGTATTCACATGTCAAAACCTAATTTATATAAAAATAAGATTTAGTGTCTTTTTTAGGAAGGACAAGATTGTTGTTCAATTAAAAAAAATAAACTTAATTAATTCAAAATAACACATATAGGGAAGATTGAATATAAGACATGACTATGGCATGACATTGTCCTATGACACACGATGTTACCTTGACAAGCAAATATTCTTTTTTACAAATTTTAAAAAATAAAAAAAGCATGAACTTGATATATGAAGTGAAAGTGTAATATGTGACCTTGTTGAATCCTACCAAAAAACAATGTTTCCCTCATGTTACTTGACTTACAAGATACAACCCTAAAAAAAATTATATCCATTGGAATTTTGAATACGATGATTCTTCTTACAATTTATCAATACTAAAAAAAATAGATAAATCATGAACTAAATTACAAATTTATAAATTAAGATTAAATTAGTAAATAATTATATAATATTTTGTACGCAATTTTGTACAAAATTATAATTTTTGTCCACTGTCAATATAACAGAAGAATCCTATTCAAACACTATAGAAATGTTATTATATAATATATACCTCTTATACGGCACATACAATGTTAAACTTAAATTTTATTTTAATAATTAGATATAATTATAATACTTAATAAAATTATATAAATTAATTAGTTTTCTAAATATAATAATTATTTCTTTCCTTCTTAATACATAATTAAAAAAAATCCCTGCATATACAGATTAACACGAAACATAACTATTCTATGATTGTTATTGTAAAAATACATAAAATTCAAAAAAATTTCTTTTTATATTATGTAATTATAAACTTAAATATTATATTTATAATCAAATATAATTATAATATTTTATAAATTATATATTTTTTCAAAAATAATAATAATTTATTATTTTTCTTAACGCAAAATTAAAAGAAAAAAAACAACAAAAAGACTCGTCCGTATGCACGAGTCAAAACCTAATTTATATAGAAATCAGGTTTAGTGTCTTTCTTAGGAAGGACAAGATTGTTGTTCAATTAAAAAAAATAAACTGAATTAAATCAAAATAACACATATAGGGAGGATTGAATATAAGACATGACTATCGCATGACATTGTCATATGACACACGATGTTACCTTGACAAGCAAATATTTTTTTTTACAAATTTTAAAAAATAAAATAAAATTAAAAAATAAAAAAGCATGAACTTGATATATGAACTGAAGGTGTAATATGTGACCTTGTTGAATTCTACCAAACAACAATGTTTCCCTCATGTTACTTGACTTACAAGATACAACCCTAAAAAAAAATTATATCCATTGGAATTTTGACTATGATGATTTTTCTCATACATGTTCAATACTAATAATATTTAAAAATAGATAAATCATGAGCTAAATTACAAATTTATAAATTAAGATTAAATTAATAAATGATTATATAGTATTTTGTACGCAATTTTATACAAAATTATAATTTTTGTCCACTATCAATATAACAGAAAAATACTATTCAAACACTATAGAAATATTATTATATAATACATACCTCTTATACGACACATACCATGTTAAACTTAAATTTTATTTTAATAATTAAATATAATTATAATACTTAATAAAATTATATAAATTAATTATTTTTCTAAATATAATAATTATTTCTTTCTTTCTTAATACATAATTAAAAAAATCCCTGATTAACACGAAACATAGTTATTTTATAATTATTATTGTAAAAATACATAAAATTAAAAAATTTTGCTTTTTATATTATGTAATTATAAACTTAAATATTATATTTATAATCAAATATAATTATAATATTTTATAAATTATTTATTTTTTCAAAAATAATAATTATTTATTATTTTTCTTAAGGCAAAATTAAAAGAAAAAAAAAACAAAAAGACCCGTCCGTATGCACGGGTCAAAATCTAATTTATATAAAAATCAGGTTTAGTGTCTCTTTTAGGAAGGACAAGATTGTTGTTCAATTAAAAAAAATAAACTGAATTAAATCAAAATATCATATATAGGGAGGATTTTGTATAAGACATGACTATCGCACGACATTATAAAATTAAAAAATAAATAAGCATGATATATGGACTGAAGTTGTAATATGTGACTTTGTTGAATCCTACCAAAGAACAATGTTCCCCTCATGTTACTTGACTTAGAAGATACAAACCTAAAAAAAATTATATCCATTGAAATTTTGAATACGATGATTCTTCTCACACTTGTCCAATACTAATAAAAATAGATAAATCATGAGCTAAATTACAAATTTATAAATTAAAATTAAATTAATAAATGATTATATAATATTTTGTACGCAATTTTGTACAAAATTATAATTTTTGTCTACTGTCAATATAACAGAAGAATCCTATTCAAACACTATAGAAATATTATTATATAATACATACTTTTTATACGACACATACAATGTTAAACTTAAATTTTTTTTTAATAATTAAATATAATTATAATACTTAATAAAATTATATAAATTAATTATTTTTCTAAATATAATAATTATTTCTTTCTTTCTTAATACATAATTAAAAAAAAACCCTGCATATGGATTAAACGAAACATAGTTATTCTATGATTGTTATTGTAAAAATACATAAAATTCAAAAATTTTGCTCCAGATTACAAGTTTATAAATTAAGATTAAACTAATAAATGATTATATAATATTTTGTACGCAATTTTGTACAAAATTATAATTTTTGTCCACTGTCAATATAACAGAAGAATATTATTGAAAGACTATAAAAATATTATTAAATAATACATACCTCTTATACGACACATAACAGAAGAATATTATTGAAAGACTATAAAAATATTATTAAATAATACATACCTCTTATACGACACATACAATGTTAAAAATAATAAACACATATTATATAATTATTACAATAATAATTATAATTTTGTAATTATTACAGTATTGTCATAATTGTGTAATTATTACATGTTACATAATTATTATAGTATTGTAATTATTACATTATTGAGTTTTTATAAATCATGATCTAGAGTAAAGAGTTTGTAAATTAAGATTAAAGGGATAAAATTTGTGATTATGTAATATTTTGTACAAAACTATAATTTTGTATGAACTCTTCGGATATGGCAGGAGATTGAAAATCAGTCTTAATTTTATTTTTTTCATGATTTTGTATGAAAAACAAATGTAATATATATATATATATATATATATATATATATATATATATATATATAATATGTGAATCACTTAATTTAGATGCATAAAAAAGGTTTTATTACAAATGGATAATTTTCATGATACCAATTTATAATTCAAGATTAAATTAATAAAATTTTATAAAATTATATTTTTGTACAGAATATTTGAATAAAACTATAATTTATAACTAAGTTATGTAATACCTTAATTATTCATATGTTTAAGTTATAATTAGACAAATAACCTTTTCAATTTAAACTTAATATAAAAAAAAAGATCACGACATATTTTATATCACTCAACATGACAAGTCGATCTTTAAATATGATTTTTAATTTAAAATTAATTTGTTGATGGGTTCACATAAATTGAAATTGGATGTAGGCCGTGGATATCAAGACTGAGAAGTTCTAACCTATTGTTCAAATTGCCACATATTCGAACCCATTGTACTCCCACAGTCACTGCATCTCAATCCCATTCCTCAAGCTCAAACTCTTCGATGAAAACTCCATCTTACAACTCCAATATTTTCGAACGTCAAAATTCTGAAACAAAACCTATTTTGCATTTGTGAACTTCATTAATGAATCATTATCGAACCCTATTGTCTTGTCAAAGTCTTGTTTACCGAACAAAATCTCATCCTATATATATATATAAACTATATATATATAGATTGCAACCCAGAACTTTGTATCCCTACTCCCGTTGAACCCGAATGAGCAAAATCAATAGCTTCGTTGGTCCTCAGTTCCCTTTCAGATGTACGAAATGATTTACGTATAGAATTTTGCATGTTCTCTTTAAATGATTCATTCATATTTGTCAAGATTTGAATAAATTTAAACCTATTTTACTTTTATATCTTTTTATATTATATATTATTATTAATCATAATATATTATTATTAATTATTTACTATTATTTTTTTTACTATTATATTATTTATTATTATTAATTTATTACTATATATAATAATAAATAATATATATAATAATAATTAATCATATATTTATTTATATATAATAATGAATAATATATGTAGTAACTGTGACATCCCATTTAAATATATTAAATCTACTAAATTTAAACACATCGCATAATTATAGTAATCAACTTATAGTAATCAACGAGTAATCAGAGGAACATGACGCATCCAAGAAGGTTACTGGAAAGTACTAGAGCATACAAAACATAGTGTCATAACTAGACATGAATACTCTTAAGAGCCACACACAAGGGGCCGACGCATCCAAGAAGGTTACTGGAAAGTACTAGGGCATACAAAACATAGTGTCATAACTAGACATGAATACTCTTAAGAGCCACACACAAGGGGCCATCTAAGCTGTGTTAGGAACAAGGCAATAAAGGAAAGAATAAAGGAGAGAAAAATAGACACAGAGAATTTAACGTGGTTCGGCGTACAATGTGTATGCCTACGTCCACGACTACACTAGGAAGTATTTGTATTTTTGGTGTATATTAAAGCTTTACATAGAGTCTCTTATATAGTAAAATAGAGAACCACATCTCACTGTTCTAAGCGATGTGGGACTAAATCAAGCACCATAATTCTAACAATTCTCCCACTTGGGGTTTGATTTACATTACCACCTAGTGTAGTGCCTTCATCATCAATTTTCTCGAAGGCCAGTCGAGGCAATGCAAAGCCTCAACTTAGTTGTTGTGACAGTCTTGGTCAACATATCAGCTGGATTCTCTGCACCTGGAATCTTCAACAAAATCAAATCTCCATCATTTATCAAGTTTATGATAAAATGATACTTCAATTCAATGTGTTTGCATCTGGAGTGAAGAATTGGATTTTTAGCAAGATAAATGGCACTTTGACTGTCACTGAACAATGAAGGTTCATCTTGCCCTTTTCCTAATTCTTTTAGAAGATTCTTCAACCATATCATCTCTTTTGCTGTTTCTGAGATAGCTATATATTCAGCTTCAGTGGTTGAAAGGGAGACTCTTCCTTGAAGTTTGGACTTCCAACTGATAGTTGTGCCACCCAACGTAAAAATATAACCTGTTGTGCTCTTTCTACCATCCAAATCACCTCCCAAATCTGCATCAGAAAACCCCTGTAAAGTGAGATTACTTCTTTTAAAGGACAAATGCATCTTTGAAGTGCCCTTCAAATATCTCAATATCCACTTCACGCCTTCCCAATACTCCTTTCCGGGATTGGATAGAAACCTGCTCACAACTCCCACTGTATGTGCTATATCAGGTCTGGTGCAAACCATAGCATACATCAAGCTCCCTACTGCAGATGCATATGGCACTTTAGACATGTGATTTTCTTCTTCCTCTGTCTGAGAAGATTGCCTTTTTGAGAACTTTAAGTGAGTTCCCAAAGGTGTATTCCTGGTTTTAGCATTTCCAACATTGAACCTACTAAGCAATCTTTCAATATATTTTTCCTGAGATAAATTTAGAATACCTTTAGATCTATCCCTGGAAATTCTCATACCAAGAATTTGCTTGGCTGGACCAAGATCCTTCATTTCAAAATTTTCTGACAATTGTTTCTTCAACCTGTCAATTTCTGTCATATTAGCACCAGCAATCAACATGTCATCAACATACAAGGCAAGAATGATATAACTATCAACATATTTCTTCACATAACAACAATGATCTTCTTCACATCTGTAAAATCCTGAGTTTCTCATAAACTCATTAAACTTCTTATACCATTGTCGCGGTGCTTGTTTCAACCCATACAAACTTTTATGAAGCTTGCATACAAGATTCTCTTTGCCTTGTACTTCAAAACCTTTTGGTTGTGCCATAAAGATTTCTTCCTCAAGATCTCCATGTAGGAATGCAGTTTTTACATCTAACTGCTCCAGATGAAGATTTTTTGCAGCTACTATACTCAAGATAACTCTGATGGTAGTCATCTTGACAACAGGAGAGAAAATTTCTGTGAAGTCAATTCCTTGTCTCTGTTGGAACCCTTTCACTACGAGTCTGGCCTTATATCGTTTGCTGCCATCTGGTTCTTCTTTTAACCGATAGACCCACCTGTTTTGCAAAACCTTCTTTCCTTCTGGAAGCTTGGTTAAAGACCATGTCTTATTCTTCTGAAGAGACTTTATCTCATCTTCCATTGCTAGCTCCCACTTAATAGATTCACCTCCCTGCATAGCCTCAGCAAAATGCTCTGGCTCACCAGCATCAGTCAACAACAAGTAATGTAATGAAGGGGAGTACCTTTGTGGTGCTACAATTGTTCTGCTATACCTTCTAGTCGGTAATTCAGGAGTTACTGACTCTACTATCTGTTCAGGTTCTGACCTAAACTCTGACTCGGGCTCTGACTCAGGCTCTACTTCTGTATTCTGCCTTCTATTGGCTACATCACTTTCTGAAACTTCTTCTAATGATACCTGCTCTGACTTTTTATTTGCATTTGCAAATTCTGCAGTCCTGTCCTTATAGAACATGTTTTCATTAAAAGTAACATTTCTACTTCTGATAATTTTCTTGTTTTGGTCATCCCAAAACCTGTAGCCATACATGTCAGATCCATAGCCAATGAAATAGCATCGCTTTGCCTTAGGGTCCAATTTATCTCTACTATTAGAGTTCAACAAAATATATGAAGCACAACCAAAAACTTTCAGATGTGAAAGGTTTACCTCATTTCCAGACCATACTTCTTCAGGTAACTGATAGCCTAAAGGAACTGATGGTCCTCTGTTTATGAGATAGGCTGCTGTGCTTATTGCATCTGCCCAAAATACCTTGGGTAATCCTGACTGGATTCTCATACATCTTGCTCTCTCATTCAAGGTTCTGTTCATTCTTTCTGCCACACCGTTTTGTTCTGGTGTTCCTGGAACCGTCTTGATCATTCTGATCTCATTCTCTGAACAAAACTCCTTGAATTGATTACTGTCATATTCTCCACCATTATCAGACTTCAAACATTTAATCTTTAAACCTGTTTGAGTCTCAACCTCCTGTTTCCACCTTTTAAACACAGAAAACACATCAGATTTATTTTTAAGAAAATAAACCCATACCTTTCTTGTAGAGTCATCAATGAAGGTTACGTAATACTGTGAACCTCCAAGAGATTTCACTGGAGCTGGCCCCCAAACATCTGTATGCACTAGTGCTAGTCTTTCAACTTTAGACGACTTACTTGTTTTGGAGAAGCTAACCTTTTTCTGCTTTCCAAAGATACAATGTTCGCAAGGTCCAACGTCAACATGCTTCAAGTTAGGTATTTTACCTTTTGAGACCATGAGCTTCATTCATTTCTCACTCATATGCCCAAGTCTCTGATGCCACAAAGAGGAACTGTTGCCAACTTCTGCAACTGATATCATATCCTCATCTGCAATCATGTAAAGAGATCCTCGCTTCTAGCAACAATAAGATTACCTTTCATTACTTTCCAGTGTCCATCTCCAAAGGTGGTGTAATGTCCCTCATCATCCAACTGCCCTATAGATATTAAGTTTCTCTTTAAGGCTGGAATATGTCTGACATTCTTCAAAGTCCACACACTTCCATTAGAGGTTCTGATATTGATATCACCTCTTCCTATAATATCAAGAGATTTTCCATCTGCAAGGTAGACCTTCCCAAACTTTCTTGGAACATAGTTAGATAATAGTTCTAAAGAAGGTGTAGTATGAAATGACGCACCTGAGTCCATAATCCATGAATCAATAGAACTATCTAGACTACATAATAATGCATCTTCAATTTCATCAGTTGCTGCATTTGCTGATTGATCACTATCTTTCCTCTTGTTGTTGTTGTTCTTCCTTGGAGCCCTACATTGATTTGTAAAGTGACCCCTTTTCTGACAATTCCAACAAGTGATATCATTCCGGAATTTTGGTTTTGATTTCTCTCTAGACTTTGATCTGCCTCGGCCTTGATTACGACCTTTCTGGCTACTTCTTCCTTTAGTTTCAGTACTCAATGCTGAACCGGAACTAGAACTGGAAGATTCCCCTGAACTTTTCCTGCGAACATCTTCGCTTAAGATCAAGTCACGGATGTTATCAAGCTTCAACTTACTATTACTTGCAGAATTACTAACTGCAGTAACAGTTGCACTCCAACTTTCCGGAAGAGATGATAATAAAATTAATGCTTTCACCTCATCATCAAATGTTATCTGCACTGATGTCAACTGCGCAATAATTGTATTGAATTCACTAATATGATTAGTAATCGAGTTACCTTCACCCATTTTTAGGTTGACTAGCCTGCGAATCAAATACACTTTATTGGCTGCAGATGGCTTCTCATACATATTTGACAATGCCTTCATCAAATCTACGGTTGTGTTCTCGTTCATGATGTTGAACGCAACATTCTTGGCTAATGTCAATCGGATCACACCGAGTGTCTGCCGATCTAACAAATCCCATTCCGCCTGCTCCATGTCAGTTGGCTTCTGCCCTGTTAAGGGTAGATACAACTTCTTCTGATACAGGTAGTCCTCTATCTGCATCTTCCAGAACCCGAAGTCACTGCCATCAAACTTCTCAATCCTCACCTTCCCTTCTTCCAATGCCATTGCTCTTGCTGCTTTGACGAAAGCTCCTGTTGCTTTTGACCAAAGCTCTTGCTGCGGCTTTTGACCAAAGCTCCTGCTGCCTTTGACCAAAGCTCCTGCTGCCTTTGACCAAAGCTCCCACTACTTCTCTAAACTGAGATCCCCAAGAAGAAAAAATAGAAACCAAATCTTTTCTGATGTGGAAGATCAGACAATGCTGCAACCACAGAGCATACTAAGAAAAATGGCTCTTGATACCAATTGTTAGGAACAAGGCAATAAAGGAAAGAATAAAGGAGAGAAAAATAGACACAGAGAATTTAACGTGGTTCGGCGTACAATGTGTATGCCTACGTCCACGACTACACTAGGAAGTATTTGTATTTTTGGTGTATATTAAAGCTTTACATAGAGTCTCTTATATAGTAAAATAGAGAACCACATCTCACTATTCTAAGCGATGTGGGACTAAATCAAGCACCATAATTCTAACAAGCTGCACTGCTACCACCGTCACGTCTACCTTCAACATTCCCTCCATCTGCTCCCACCAACCAGGTGATCATCGCAAAAGAGAAAACGAGACAAGAACATACACAAAAATGAAAGGGTAAGCTAGTGCAAGTTAAATTTAAAATATTATAGTAGACGAATACTTAAAACAGTCCAAAAATGCAACACAATAGACACAAAGAATCATGTTATAGCAAACATACAAGACGCTAAGACTCAATTATCCGGATAAATATATTAAAATCGGATTCACTTGACGCTTGTACTTGTGGTGGCCTCTACTGCTATGCAGAGCCATTGCCAATGGGTTTCACCCTACCACACACAAGGTTAGCCTTCAGGCGTCTAAGGCCATTATCCTGCCAGAGACTAGGGCCTCCCGCTACTCTCACCACTTGGATCAGTTTGCTCTACATGAGACTCACTGACCCTTTAGAGTTTCGGGATGCGGTCCTTATCTTAATATATACACTACACACCACCATGAGATCTCCCCACGAGACTCATGGAATTACGCCTATCTCACAACCAAAACCATGTTTCTCATACCAGTTCCATCACTTTTATTTCATTCATCAAACTCTCATGTTAAAACACCACCAACCCACAATTCCATGATCAATCTCATACCAAACATGCAAATTTCATTCATAGGATTCTAACAACCAAGCATATTCACATACATCATGTTTGGGAAGAGTAAAACAGACAAAACATGCTACAAATCATCCAACCATTCAAGAAAACAATGTCAGAACGCACCACTGCACTAGCCTCGCTCAAGCTAGGAGCCCTCGCTCAGGCGAGGGAAGTTGCCTCGCTGAAGCTACAGGCTCTTGCTTAGGCGAGACTGCAACAGTGGCCCCTAGGAGATTTCACGAGCTCTCGCTTAGGCGAGGCCTTCTCGCCTGAGCGAGACGGGACGTCGCTCAAAATGCGAATGGGCCACTTGGGCGAGCGCTCGATGCAGAACCTTGGGTGAGCTTCTGCTATTCTCGCCTAGGCGAGGCAGGCTCGCTTGGGCGAGAATATCAGCTCTCCCCCACTGTTCCACGCATGCAGGGCAGAAAATAATACAAGACAACATCTAGAATACGAGTCAACCATTTGCACATGATTAAAAATACCATTCAAGCACCCAGAATCATGGAACAGAACATAAACATGCGAGAATAACTTTAAAGCTTAAAAACCTAGCTTCCCTTACCTTGCTTAGATGCTAACAAAACACAATAGACCTGCAACTAAGGAGTACCACAGCTCTAAGGGTTAGAGCAGTGAGCTGAACACAGAACGAAGACAAACCAGGGTATGAGACTAAACCCTAACCCGACCAACATGCTCAAACAGTGAAAAGGGGAAGAAATAGACCAGAAAGCTCTAAAATTCAACTTACCAGGAGGTACAAGATGGGTTTTGTTAGCTTGGAGATGGAAGAAGGTCGTGCCCTAGCAGAGCACCTAGCAGAAGACAAGAGAGGGGAAAGAAGTTGTTTCTGAAAAGGTGACAAGTGAGGAATGTGTCAGCTGGAAGGGATATTGGGTCCTCTGGAGGGCTGGCCTTGAACCTACGAAAAGGCCAAACCCAAACACATAAGGCTGAAAAATGGGGCTTACAGTAACTAATAATATATTTGTATATAATAATATGTATAATAATTTTTATAATTAATTAATAATAATAAATATATATATATATATATATATATATATATATATATATATATAAATATGTATAATAATTAATGATAGTTACTATATTGTTAAATTTTAATATTTTTAATTCATCTAATTATCATTTAATTTTATTTTTACCATCAAGGATATTTTAGTAATTTTCAAAATTTTATCTATTAAAACTTTTTTTAATCTATTACATTAATCAAATCACTCATTAACTTTTACCCAATTCATTCCAAATCCACTCTTTTTACTCTCTAAATCCATTAAAAAAAACATATTCATCCACTCAAATCAACACAAATATATCTTCAAACTCTCTCTTAAATCTATCTTATCAAGCGAACACACCCTAAGGTTTTATGAGTGTACAAGTGATTTTATTGATTTGACAAAGATTCTAATTTCACCCTTCAAATTTGGAACACATAGTTCTCAACGAACCAAAAGAGGACCATCTTCCCAACCAAAAGTCCAAAATGAAACACATAGTCCTCAACAAGTCAACCTTAAATGGAACACATAGTTCTCACAAGCAGCCAGCCAACAGCTATGATGGAACAAACACCGCCCAAAATCTTTTAAATAAATTCTTTTAAAATAATTAATATTACCTTATTTTTTTTCTAATTATTATAATTTTACGACGTCTTACACATATCATAATGATTTTATACTGTCTTACACATATCATACCTTATGCATGCATTTGACACTTTAAAGAATGTTTACAATTTTTGTATAATTACGCTTTTGGTTCTCATTTGTATCAATAGTTTCAAAATGATTTTCTAATTCTTTTTGGAAACATGAGCTAATTTGGTTTTATTGGTCAGGATTATAGCAATGATATGTTCGTAATTTTTTTATTTTCCTTTTATTTATTTTTTTTTTATTTTTTGTTTTTCTTTCATTTATTTTATTATTTTTTTAAATTGTTATGCGTTAAGTCAGCGTTGTGCCATAGTTAAGTGCCTTAGCTAATTATCATGGTCTTATATTTGATCTCATTCATATATTTATTATTTTAATATAATTTAGTTCTAATCTTTTTTAAAATGGGACAATTTCTTTCTTATTCTGATTGAATTTAATTTTTATACAAATATTATACTAATACTTTTTTATTAAAATTTATATTTTTATTAAATATTTTTGAAATTATTTTTAATAAAAGTACTTTTAGCAAGATTAAGTTTATTTAAGTTTATTTTTTACATTAAACTTTATTTAAATTTTATTTAAAATTTTAAATTTATTTATATTGATAGATTGATATTTTATTACATTACACTTTAATATTAATTTTTTATTTGAAATTTATATTTTAAATAATTGTTTATAAATTATAAAAGAATCACCGGTATAAAATTTAATCATTTCTAAACAAATGTTAGAGTTGATTTAAAAATAATTCAAAAAGTATTTAATAAAGAGATAAATTTTAATAAAAATATTAGTATAACTTTTATACAAAAATTGAATTTTGTATCAGTTTGACGATTAAGAAAATTGTTTCATTTTAAAAGAAAATTAAGACTAAATTGAATAAATATAACAAATGTATTAACTAAATTGAATATAAGATAATAACACGTGAGAAAGACTTCTACTACCACCATCACTCTCATATCACAATACCATCCATGTTAGATAATATTGACTTGATACGTGAATATTATAAAGAGTTTAATTCCATTATATAATATCTCAAAGGCAATAGTAAACAACATTTGTAAAAACACGAAGTTTTCAACATAGGTTTCATTAGTGCTTATAATGGAATGCCTGCATTTGTTTGTAAATGACGTATTGAGAATATATGAAATTGTGGACAAGGAAAAAAGTTAAAGTAACAACATGGCCATGGTTGGGAGAGTGGAAACTCAATTCAATTCCTCTCATTGTGTCTCTAGGATTCCACGCCATCGATGTGGGCTTTCAACTTTCTCTCCACAATATATGCCAGCACAATCAGGGAAGTCTTCACCATCTTCTGATACATCAATGAATTCAACAAAACCAGTCAGTGCTGCATTTCCAATACTGAAATAATATTTCCACTTGTGATGCATTCCAGCAGCACCCTGTGTAAGAAAGTAATCACAAACTTATATCAAAATGTTGGTGTTATATAACTGCCACATTCGGTTCAATAGAAAACACTAATTTTGTAATTATCAAAAAATTATCCCTCATATTTGTTTTCATCTTCATAATGATTTATATTACTAAAATAATACAAACAAAAACACTACAGTCTTGATATGCAATTGTAAGAAAAACATTCCTCAATTCCAAAAGGAGTAAAAGAGAAACAGAGAGCAAACAAGGTTATATAAATGTACCAGAAGGAGCTGGTATGGTACTTTTCACTCTTTGGTATGTTCCACCTTCTGAAGTTGGTGAAAAGAATATAACAAAGACGATTGCATGTTAGCTATTTCTACGAGCGTCTCCAGTGCTGCAAAGAAATTCAATTTACAGAATGTGATATATCCTGGATGGCAAGAAAAGCATATATAGAGATGACTAAAATCACATTTACAAAGAAAGTGAGGGGAATTAAGATCTTTAGTCCTGTTATTCACCTTTCTCAAATGACAACTGGGAGGCTCGAAGCTTTGGGGAAATTAAAACTCCAAAAACTGATAAGGACTTGGATCGCTCCTTTTGATTCTATAAAAAAACACTAACAAGATTTGTACACTGGCTCAATTGACAGTTCAGGAACTTTTGCTAAGAAAATTCTACAATTTACTCACCATATTTCATGATAGTAACCACATCAGAGATCAAACTCACTTCTACTTGTAATGCTTAATATATGTTAATGAGAGGAGGTTTAACATTTGTAAAATACTTACATCAGCATTATCTGCAAGTCCTGATAAACTCTTAGCCATGATCACCTCAACAGTTCGTACAACCAAACATATAACAAAATGAGAAACGCTAACAGTAACAGCTACTAAAGCATTTAAGCAGCAGAATCAAATAACAGATTGACTAAAAGAACTATTATTTGATGCATAGGGAGAGGGAAAACGTACTGCAAGAGTTCACACGACTACTATCTTGTGGCTGGACATTCTCATCCTGTAACTCATGAGTACTCTTTTCTTCAGAGGATACCCATTTATGCAACATGAAGCATGGTTGTGTACCTGTTGAGACATGCGGGTTCTTACATTACAACAAAGGTTTCATCTAAATTGATAAAAAGAACATGTTACAGAAAAGCTTCATAAAAATGAAAGTGAAAGCATGCTAGCACACTAAGGTGAGAAAATAACACAAGTAGAATCAAGCAGTCGCCACTAACAACCATTTCCTTCAGCTTAAAATTTTTACCATCCTAGTTGGTTATCTTCAATGTTGTAACAGCTGAATGGAATTTGAAGTCAAATAGAGAACTATTAATGCGAGCAACACCCATGGAATGTCGAGCACTTGATAAGTCAAACCATCCCTGTTAATATATTAAAAATGGTTACCAAAAAGACAGAACACTTACTACATCTAGGAAAAGTTTTAGTTGACAAATTAGAGATTCAACTATAGTTACTAGCTGAATCAAAACTTCACAACCTCTCCATTTTATCATAAAATAGTTGAACAAAGTAATCCAACCAGCATTATATACCTGAGCTTCTATTAGTAACATTTTCTCTATCAGAATGACAGGTCAGAAAATTAAATTCAAAGCTATTGGTAAACCAGAAAATCATACATATCAAAAGATGATACCAATTTCTTGTATTGAATGGGTTTCTCTTTTACCTGTCGAAGTGTGGAGGATAATGTATCAAAGAGAGATAGGTAGTTATGCACTGAATCCATAAATTGCAATACTAGTTTCTCTTCGGCTCCAGGTAGTTGGAATTGATGCTGCAATTGTTGATCTTCTCCATCCGATTTCTGGGTCTGTAGTTCTTCACTACTTTCAAAATATTGATATTCTTCTTCCATGGAACTTAATCAGGATTCTGAATTTGGTGATTTGGCTTTCTACTTCACAACAAAATTCTTGTGCTAACCCTTCATAAATATCCCTTCCGATCCAATGAATTTGCAATTTTATGTTCTTCTATTATTTGTCCTGTAGAGTTTCTTCTAATCCTTTTTCTGCATCAGCAAACTAAACGGGATTTACATATGATCAACTAAATTAATAAGAACTATTCTGAAACAAAGATTTTACAACAAGTAAGCTTGAATGTACTACCAAGGACATACACAAGATCACCCCTAAATCCATGCCATTTGTGGATGAGACCAATGAATAATTGTATATGAAGAGATATTAGTGTGACCACGAAGTGAGAAAAATATTATCAAAAATTAGTTAAGGTGATCTAGACTTGGTGAAAAAAAGACCACTCTAAACACTAGTTGAGATAGTTAATTGCATCGTTTCTAACTGGGTAAAAAAGGACAGAAGGACCGGACCAGTGTTATTGATATCGGATAATACCGGAAACGCCAAAAAATCCTTTATGAAGTGGAAAAGAAGAATAAAAAATTAGGAACTCAGCTGGTACTCAACAAAAATAATTTGAAAAAAGATAAACACTTGCAGTGGCAGCAGCAGTAACGGGATGTAGGAGTGGCAGTGGAAGCATCAGACAGGTATTGGAAGTGGCAAATGGCGATGTGCAGTGACTCGACAGTGGGACTGCAGAAGAAGGATAGATGTGGGTAGGATATTAGAATATTAGGTGATATCCTTGATAATTTGGTCATTGAACTCAACTCAATAGAGTTGTATGATCCATGTAACCAGATAAGGCTAGGTTATGAACATTATTCACTCTAGATACTATTAGCCAATTCATTATCAATTCACCATCCACCAACACCACAAACACCTAACAACCTAAACCAAAAGTGAAATCACAAATACTTAACTAAAACATACATAACCTAGCTTGTCCTTTAATGAAGGACAAAAATGCAACTGTTGGCATAAAAAAAGCACTCACCAAACATGACGCTAACTATCTACCTTTAGTGTGATTGATTTGTTGATTTTCCATATACAATAGCACAAAACGCCATTTCTATTTCTCCCACAATTCAATTTGCAACCAACCCAAAACTAACAAATCCAATACCCTATAGAAGACCAGTTTCGCCCAATTGACGAGCAACGTATAAATGAACTCAGTTCAAGTAAAATCTACAAACACCCCATCGACAAAAACCACAAGATCTACCCAAAACACCAAATTCAAACACTCCAATGAAGAATTAAGACACAGATCCAAAATCCCATAAAATTCTCCACACCCATAATTCAACCAAAAGAAAAAAGAAAACCCCACAACCAAAATCACAGGAACAGCAATAAACACACAGCTCTGAATCAGGAAACAGCGAATCATACCTGTAGGAATGGCATAGAGAGCAGAAGAAGGGTTTCACCAACGGTAGACACACTTGAAGAGTGTGATAAAGCCGAATAGACCAAAGTGAAAATATATTAAAATTATACTTTTAACTTTAATAAATTTCCTATTTAAAAAACTTATATTGTTGACCGGTTAAATAACACTTTATAAAGTAACTATTATTTTCATTTCGAGTATCACATTTTCTTTATAATTTTATAGTTAACATTATCATTTTATATTACCTGTATGTTTTATCATCCTAGAAATATAATCAGACACGAACCAATGCTTTGTTTCGTTGCATGATTGAGATATACCAATGTCCTCTTTCATGCGTGTTGTCCATTTAAATCAAACAAGATATAGTCTATGATCTATCAATTTACCTTTTGAGTTTTCACTTATACTTGATGGTTGTCACAAAACAACACATTTTTCTGCTTTATGGAATTGTTCACTTGATACAGGCACTTGTGGAAGTAGGAGAATTTTGTATGAGAAGATGATACGTTAACGTCTTTATGCTTTTTATCCTGTTATTTTATTTATTTATGTTTATACAATATCTCTTTGGGGATTTTGTTTTGTTCGACTTTGTAAGGAGATGTGTCCATGAGAAAGTTGGTTTATGGGTTTTCTTTGTCTCTCTTTTTCTTTCTCTTGCTCTTTTTTTTTCTTTTTCTCTTCTTTTGTTTTTTATATGGGTTGGGACAATCCTATTGTCTCTCTTTAATTTATTTGTTATTGTTGTTCAAAAAAAAAAAATAATGGTCCTATGAGAAACACTTATGAGTTTCCTTTCTTCAATTCAGGATGTATTTCTTCGTACACTGAGGTAGTCTAAGATGTACCAGGTAAAGATGTCTCCAACATTTGGGTGGGGGTGGTACCTTTAAAGAAACTACAATGCCCAGGTCAGATGTGTGTGTAAGATAATAATAAATGCTAAAATAAATACGTAATAATTACCTTATGAGTCATGCTTAATCCTCATCTATGCATTTAGTCACGGTTGAGGTGAGTTATTGTTATGACCAGGATGTTTGGATATAACTTTGTCTTTGATAGTCTAGTCATTATGGTCAAAATGTCTTGCCAACATGATGTTGTTCTAGGTTGACAAGATCATCTCAGTCATACATGACACATGAGCCCCCTAAACTCGACATGTTTCGAATATGAGAGTCTTGTTTTGCAAAGAAAAATTGTATTATTTGACTATCTTGGCCCTTACAAGTATAGTAGCCCCAACCTCGAGAAAGGCAACGACGAATATACTTGATTGATAGATCTGATAGATGTCAGAAAGAGTCGTTACTCGAGAATGACAACAGTCTGGGGTTGCGACCATTGGATGAGGTAAGATCTAATGATTGACGATGAAGTGGAGTCAAGTGAAGGGGTGCCCCTAGTGGCTATAAATATGGCCTCATTTCAATATTTGTGGCTATTTGCACTACTAAGAGGTGAAATATTATGGTGGAAAGCTTTGCATTGTTTTGTTTATTCAACTACGTCTTCGTCCAGTACCTCTAGTATGTCATCAAGTAACACCGAGAAGGCACATAGGCATGAGGAAAGGGTGAGGTCTTCGACGAGTGTATTAAGTAATAGTGATGATGTTGGTGGGAAGATTTGAGATGATTCCACCATAGAATGGATCGAGAATGATCTCAAAGAGTGGGTCGTGAATGATTTGTCCCTAATAGGGGAGTACAATTTGGTAGATCCTCATGTAAGAGAATATTTTTTCAAGTATCGATAGTCCTTTTCTATCCGGACCTTTTGTGTTAGTATATATATGATAGATGAGCATGCTCAGGACGAGATCATCTTGGTCCAATGGTGGAGCCCCTTTGCATGAAGGTGAAAAAGAGAACTCCATGGTGAGTGATGGTTGGCGGAAGCTAGGTGAAAGATGAGGGATGCTCTCGACAATGTGAGTGAAAGGTGAGAAATGGATTCTATCTTAGAGAAGATAGAGGAAGGTGGCTAGAGGAAGGCTAGAGGAGATGTTTCAATCCTCTAGCTCAATTGACTCTAAAAAGGTAATAGGAGTGGAGTTTTCTCAACACTAGGCATGGATTGCTTAAAAGTTCAAGAGTGATTACAATAGCCTAAAATTTAGGTTTTTATGTCACATCATTCAAACGGTTTGTACCATTAAATATATTTTTACTATTTTAACAATTTCCATTTTCTTTTTATATTTTTGTATAGATTTTATTTAAAATTTTCAATTTTGAGAGATGTATTTTAAGTGAAAACTATAATACTTTTGTTTTTTTAATTAAAAAAACATACACAAATTCCTTTTTATAAACATGGTGTAAGAACGATTTGAGACACATTCAAACAATATAGCAAAAAGTGATTGATATTACAATTATTGAAAATAATATAATAATATTAATAATAAGGTTAAATATGTTTTTAGTCTTTAAATTTGGATTTGGAATTAAAATTCTTTCATATCTAAAACTTGGATAAAATTTTATCTTCAAACTTTAAAAATAAATAGATACTTTCATTTTAACCTAACTATTTTATTTTTTTTTTTAACATTTCAATTTGCATTTTAGACTAACGTTTAAACTATTTACACCGTATGGTACATTTTATCTCAAATGTTAGTTTGAAATGTAGTTTAACATGTAAACAAAATATTGTTGTTGGATTAAAAGAAATATATTCATTCATTTTTAAAGTTTAAGGACTCAAATATATTAAAATTTTGGAGTAGATAAATTCTAATTTCGCTTTAAAGTTAAAAATTAAAAATATATTTAACTTATCATAATAATAATAATAAATAGTCGCTTTTGTAATTATTTAACATAATATAAACGAGTCTTTGTGGTAGAATTTTCTAACCTTTTCTTAAAGGTTAAAATACCTTTTTGGTCACAATTTTCGTCAAATTTTGTCAAATTAGTCATAATTTTGTTTTTGTGTTCAAATAGGTCCATATTTTCGTTAATTTTGTTCAATTTGATCATTTTTTGCTAACATTGTTTAATTGATTGATGGTAAGGTAATAAACAATAATTGTCACGTGTTATTTCGTGATTTTATTAATTTTTATTTTTTTAAATTTATTTTCAATGTTCACGTGTCAACACAACAGCGTGTCACGTGTCAGAGTCAATGTTTTATATTCAATAGAGTCCCTATATTTGTTATTTTTATTGAATTTAGTCCCAATTTTTGTTTAAAATTGAGTAATTTTGTTCCTATCGAAATTGAGACCAAATTTAATTTTTATATAATAGTTATAATTATGTTTTTTTGTTAAAATTCACGATTTTATTAAATATTTTTGGGTTTAGGTTATAATTAGTTTAAAATTAGAACTAAAATCTTAAGTATGTGAACTAACATCATTGATATAAATCTTAAAATTAGTCTTTATCCTTTAAACTTTCGTTATAATTTTAAACTAATTGTAACCCTAAACAAAAATATTTAATAAAAAATATTAATTTTATTATAAAAATTAAATTTGGTCTCATTTTGGAAAGGGAAAAAATTGCTTCATTTAAAAAAATGGAACTAAATTGAATTAAAATAACGAATATAAAATTCAAATTGAATATAAAACATTAATTCTGACACGTGGCACGTTGTTGAGTTGACACATGCACATTTAAAAAGGATTAAAAAAATATTTTAAAAAAATTATGAAGTGATACGTGACGATAATTGTTCATTACTCTTACTGATTTAAACTGTATTAGCAAAAAAAGATCAAATTGAACAAAATTGAGAAAAGTTGAGACTTATTTAAACACAAATAAAATTAGGACTCACTTAACAAAGGTTAAAATACCTTTTTGGACCTAATTTTGGTCAAGTTTTTTCAAATAAGTCCTAATTTTGGTTTTGTGTTCAAATAGGTCTCAATTTTCGTCAATTTTGTTCAATTGGGTCTTTTTTGCTAACACCATTTAAATTATTAACGACCATGAACAGTGACTGCCACATGTCACTTCGTGGTTTTTTTGAATTTTTTAATATTTTCATTTTAATTTTTTTAATTTTTTTAAAATGTACACGTGTCAACCCAGTAGCGTGTGCCACGTGTCACTTCGTGTTTTTTTTTTTATTTTTTTTATTTTTTGATTTTTATTATAATTTTTTCTAAAATTTTTTTAAATGTCCACGTGTCAACCCAGTAGCGTGCCATGCGTCAAAGTCAATGTTCTATATTCAATTTGGTCTCTATATTTGTTATTTTTGTTCAATTTAGTCTCAAATTTTGTTAACATTAACCAATTTGGTCCATCTTCAAATTGAAATCAAATTTAATTTTTATATTAAAATTCACATTTTTTATTAAATATTTTTATATAATATATTAAAATTCACATCATTATAACTTTGATAGGGACTAAATTGGTTAATGTTACCAAAAATTGGGACTAAATTGAACAAAAATAACAAATATAGGGACCAAATTGAATATAGAACATTGACTTTGACACGTGGCACGCTACTGGGTTGACACGTGGACATTTAAAAAAAAAATTCAAAAAAAAATTCAAAAAAATAAAAAAATTCAAAAAACCATGAAGTGACACGTGACACGCTACTAGGTTGACACGTGTACATTTTAAAAATTAAAAAAAAATCAAAATATTCAAAAAAACCACGAATGATTTAAACATTGTTCATGACCGTTAATGATTTAAACAATGTTAACAAAAAAGGACCTAATTGAACAAAATTGACGAAAATTAGGACATATTTTAATATAAAACCAAAATTAGGACTTATTTGAAAAAACTTGACAAAAATCGGTACCAAAAAAGTATTTTAACCTTTAACAAAAGCTTGACAAAAATTAGGATAACAAATATTTAATCCTTTCTTAAATAAATATGTAGGGGTGAAGCTAAGAAACACAGAAGTTTGGAATAGCAAGGCCTTTATTTTGGGCACAAGGCCGAATATTGGGTCCAGAAAGCCCATTGACACCCGAGTCCTAGACATACGTTTAATACAGGTCTCCACATATTTCACAAAAGCCAACAGAAATTATATTTGCACGCTACTTCACAGATTAACATCTAACTAAGAATTTGAATTATCTATTAATTTTATATTATCCTTTTATTTTTATCTTCAGAATACACTAATGTTAATATTTTAAAATATATTAAAAACCATTTAAATATATCAAAATTAGTACATTTTTAAAAATACACTAAAAAGATAACATAAAAAATCCAGAAAAGATTCTAGGCTAAAAGAATTCTCACCTGCAGTTAACATGATTATATATAGCAAGGAAAACAAATATTTTCTTCTAAAATAATTATAAAAATCAAATTTGTTTTAAGAAACATAAAACTGAATTAACTAGATTGATTCACAGCAAATTATTCAAAAGTAAACCAAATTCACCCAGTTCTCTTATTTGACACAATAGAGCAAAATATTATGGATGAAAATAGAAAAAGTAAAGAAAAAAATGGATGAATATTTTAATTGAGAGAAATATGATTGAAATTGAGAAAAAGAAATATTGAAATTTACTTGTACTTTGTTTGGTTTAGAATGAAAAGAAAAGTGAGGAGTGAGATTACACATAATAATTAATAATAATAATTGACGGTCTAACAATAAATTATAGAATAATGTATTGTAAATTAAAAATAATCAATTATAGTTGAAACAAAAACTTATGATGTTCACAACTATTAAGCGATAGTTTTGTAGTAAAACTATCATGGAAATATTTCCTTTGAGTCTCACAATTTTCTCCTATATGGAAATATTTAATTTTTTCTCAGTGTTCCTCGTCAAACAAATACAAATTAAAATTTTCCTCTCCCTCGTCTCAATTTCACTATTATTTTCACTGTGCGTGTTAGTGTGTTTTTCATATTATTTTAGAGAAAAATATATAAAATACTAACAAAAATTATACTTTATTTAAAAATGTTATTTTATAAGTTTTTATTTTTTAAATATTTTAATTAAAATATATCAGAACACAGTCAAAATATGTCAATTAGTATATATTTCTCTTTATAGTGCATATGGTAGTCTTGTTTTCTATTTCTATAAATTTATTGATGAAAACCTAACACATATTCAATGGATTATTTTCAACATTCATTCTTCAATATCAATTACTAATAATTTAAAGAAAATTTACTATAATAAATTAATAATCTTAAGATAATAATGAAAAAAAATCACAATAATTAATTTCAGAAAATTTTTCTCACTCATCAACAAATAAGTAAAAAATTTCTCTCACTCATATATAACTCCTTATATATGAACTAATTAACACTAAGCTGATATAACTAATTAGATTCATTACCTGATTAGTCAAACAATAAATAATGTTGTAAGAAAATTTCTAATTACATATATAATAAAAGAACACAACAAAATTATACCATTTCTAATTTGAGTAACCCTAAACATTCTTGTTGATAATTTATTTTACTCTATCCACTCATAATCAATCAATTAATAATTAATCAAAAGGAAAGGGGAATATGAATACGTGTTTCCTTTTTTCTTATTATAACACAACTTAATCCTTATTATTGATTCACATCTATGCATATATAGCAATAATTTGTTTAGCTTTTTCAACTTTTTGACTTTTTCATTCATATATCAACACGTGTTATGTATATATAGGTATAGAAAGTTCAGTGCCAATATCATTTAAAAAAAAATTGCTCAAACAATATGAAGAGGCTCGTGATAATGCATGAAGAAAGGCATGGAAGAATAAAATATTTGTTATTGGGTAGTGACAAAAAAAGCTACCACCAACCATGGAAGAATGTTAATTTATCATTAAAAATTGGTACCTGAAATTAACTACCAAAATCTTGCAATTGCAACACCTAGTATAACTGTTGTGGCTGGTATATGTTGTTATCACTGTTCCATATTGACCAACATCCACATTTTATCCATGTACAGTTTTTTGAGAACTAAAGTAATGTATAAGTCACTCTCAACATTTTATATTTTATGTTATTTATTTTTTATTAAAAACTTATGTTAAACGTCATCTTGAACTATGACATTTTGATTAAGTTGAGATTCTATAATTTAATAATCATTTGTTATACAATTTTATGTTATTTTCTTTGTTATACATTTTTTAATTTAAACTTAATAAATAAATATTGTTAGATGCTGAATTTGGTGTTGGTGTTAGGATTTACTGCGGAAAAAGAATTCATCAAATATTGTGTATACTTAACTATTTTTTAACATTTTTTGTATTGCTTCTGGGTATGGAAGACATGCTTTTTATTGATAAAAGGAAGTAGTTAAAGGAACAGTACATATATGTGAAACATTATTCTGTATATTTAATTTAGACAAAATATAAAATGAAAAATTAATGTAATATATAATAATTATCTCAGATAATATTAATAAATTGATTAATAATGTAATAATTATATATTTTATAAATATAATAGAGAGAGAAAGGGCAACAATAAACGGTGGCAGAGCAGAACCTTCGGTGACGACGCGCAGACGGTGGTGGAGAAAACTGTGAAAAAGTTGCGAAGTGAAAACAGAGAAAAGTTAAACTATTTTTTTAACCCTCAACACATTTTCACGACGGTTCATAGTATAATCGTCGACATTATTAAGCAAATAACGACGGCTATCAGTAAAGTCGTCGTTGATGTCTCAATGATTCAAAATAACGACGGTTAAGTAAAATCGTCGCCAATTTTGATCACGTTATTTACGTTTCTGCCACCACATTCCTTTCTACTACGCCTGGGTGGCAGCCGTCATGGAACAGTGTCGTGGAACAATGTTTTTGCGCTAGTGGGAGTGATTAATGTTTTTCCATGATAAATCACCTTAAACATAATTTTTAAGTAATTATTATAGAAAAGTATATTTTGACTCCCACAATTTGACTCTCATCTTGTACTCCTTGATGTGATTTATTGTAGAACATTGATTAATGTACCGCTATTTTTTTCTTAGAAAAAATCAATGTCCAATATTAAGCAACATCAAAAAGTATAAAATGAGAGTCAAATTGTAGGAATCAAAATATCATTGTTCATTATTATAAATTTAAATAGCAAAAGTATGCTTATATGTTCACTTATCAATTGAAGTTTTCTAATATGAAATTCATATGATTTTGGTTAGATTTGTATGTTTTAACATGAGATATATTTATATATGTAAAATTATTACTTTAGTAACATATTTCGTATATTATGTTTCCCACTCTTAATATAGTTTTTTAGAATTGCATATTTATCTAGTTTAAGTATCTTATGACTTTTTTTCCTTTATACTTGTTATGAAGTGGATAATACTTTTAAACCAAATATTAGTAGGTATTAGGTTGTATTCTGCTGCATGTCTCTGTCAGATTTTTGTTTTTTTTTTTTGGTTTTTTTTGTGCATTGTTAGTTTACGTTTCCTTGTCCTTTTATTGATGTACGTTGAACATTTCAAGTCTAAACTGTATCTATACCTGTAATTGATAATTATAACAATTATTTAGTTAGTTCATTTTATAAACTATCTAATCCATCTTTAAAAAATATTCTATCAATAACATCCTATGGTTTTTAATAAAATAATTATTATAACACCTAATTATACTAAAATAATAAGCGTTGAGATTTTGGTCAGTATTTACATTAAAAAAAAATCTGTATCCATATATATCAATATTTATAAAAAGTTTGTATACAAAGGTATCCAAAAATATTTTAAATTATTTATTATTATTATTATTAGAAGCTGATTGTACGTATAATCTTGAGCTTGGTTTAAAAAATCACGTTAAAAAAAGTTGAAAATATCTGGTATAAGCAATTTCCTGCATGTTTCTCTAAATTTGACAGGTATGAATTAGCAGGGAACACCACTAAAGAAGTTAGGAAAAGTTGGTCTGTTTTTCTATGTTTTCTTCGTTGCATTTGTAACCATTTTTTCTTTTGCTTTGTGGATGTTTCTGTAACAATAGACCAATGAGAATGTTGCTTTTCTTAATTGGAAGAAAGACAAAGGAAGAAACCAGACAGGTACACGCTATATATAGCTTGCACGTTTCTCAGTTCGTAAAGAACCCAACAAACAATAAGGTTAGGTTTGAGTGAAAGAGCCAAAAAAATAAAATACAGTCACTTTAAAACCCTAGGAAAGTAACTTGCAATGACCTTGCATGTGATTCAGTTGACTGGTTTACATTATTTTGTATTTTTTTCTTTTCTTTTCTAACTTTCATGGTGAATGAGACCAACCCTACTCAATTACTAGATCTTACTAGTTTTGAAATTTTCTGTTATACATAGTTTTATAAAAAATTATCTTTCATTTAAGCTACATAAACCAAGATAACATAACGAAGATGAAAAGAAAAAATGTCACAAATTTTTATATTGATTCCATTCAACAATTAACTACGACAATTTGAATCCTTGTGTATCAAATCCGAGGAAAAAGATAAAAATAAAAAAGAATTAAAATAAATTTCATCATGAATTTGGAAACTACGGTTTTTAATTCGCTTTATACATATTCATATAATGTTGATAGATGTAAGAAACTCAAATTTCAAAATTTTAAAAAACACATTAATTGAATATGGGTTAACTCAAATACTAGTCGAAGAAAAAAATACTTAACCTATAATAATTGTATCTAAGCACATGCTTTTACTTATAGAAATTTCAAATGCGTAACAAAATCGTATATTAATCTTTAATAACCCTTAATCTAATTCATGAATTAAAAAAATGCGGAAGCGTGTGAGTTTGCCATTAAAAATGATGAGATTAAAAATGCATTCTCAAATCTGAATTAATGAACTTGAGCAATAAAGTTTCTTCAAAATGTGTAAAAGTGTATTCTTCAAGAACTCTTATTTAAAAAAAAAAAAAAGAACTATAAAACTTTCGGAAGTATTTGAAAAGAGTGTAGTTTGGAAACAATGTATAGTTGCTTTCCTTTTTTAAAGAAGTTTGAAAACATTTTACATTAGTGATGAGATAATCTATTATAGTTAATTCACACAACCCTAAACCTTTTTTTGAAAGCATTTTGAACATTTTTTTTTAGAAGAATTGATCACTTGCGAAATTTGTGATCAATAAATTTTGATTAAGATAATTAATTACTATATTTAAGATATGTAATTGGTCATAAATTTATCACAATCAACTATTATGTTTACCAATTCATTTCTTCTTAAGACGTACAGTAACCTTCTTGAAGAATCTAGTCATTAATAATAGATAAGATAAACTATTCTAAGATTGTGTTAAGTAAGAAAATCATTTACGCTTTAAGAAGATTCATCATTTAAAAAGTTAAACATTATAATTATATTGAGATTGTTGGAATTTTGTTTGAATGATAAACTTAGATTTACAGCTATATATTTACTAGTTAGTATTAGTAAAATGTGTAAATATGATGCATTAATAAAGCTAAAATTTTATTTTGTGGTTTAGATTGAATGATATTAGTGATAAAAAAAAATGTTCGGAATATGATATTTTGTTTTGCTTTTAATTGTGTGTAATACAAATTATACTTTTAAATAAAATATTAATGGTTTAGACAAGTTAAAATTACTGATATGAATTATACCAAATTAAATTTGCTTTCATAAAATCGATATGGAAATGTTTGATTTTGTAAAATATTTTATTTTGATTATTTTTACAATATTTTTTAGAGAATTTTCTATAAATATTGCTCAAGCAACGAGTTGGTCATTCGATTAAAACAATATATGTTAGCCAAAATTGATTTATGTTATAATACTTTCTTGTTCAAAGTATCACTCAAGTGATAAATGAAAGTGACAATTCATCACTCAATCAAGAAAAATGTTGTATTAATTATCTCTCTTATTATATAGATAGAATGTTGCTTAAATGTTTATATGTACTTAAGCAACAATTCATCATTGGAGTGTAGAAGAAGTTGCATTAATTTTTTCTCCCTTGATGAGATAATTGTAAAGTATTTCACTGATAATTAAATGATGAACCCATAATTTGATTGAGTAAAAGTCAATAAAAATTCTCCTTTTACTTTAGAATATTGCTGAAGAGATTTGCTTAACAAAATTATTCAGCTTATTACAAATAGTCTTTGGAGATACTTTATGTGTTAAATTGAATTTAACTAATAAAATTATTCATATACAAAATTTTGGTTTTAATCGTCTTTAAAATATGAAAAACATTCATAATATTATTTTAAATATACCTTTTTTTTCAATACTATTTTTAAATGTTTTGATCTCAAATTTGTTGAAATAATATATTTATTTTGGATTGAAAGCTTTTTCTTTTTAAGGATATGTATGGATGAGAGAGTGAGGAGTGAAAAAGGAAAGAAATGAAAAAAAAAAGAGAAATTAAATTGTTTGAATTGAAAAAGAAATACGTAGAAAGTGAGAGGAAAGTTTGTGGTAAATTTTCATATATATTTAAAAAATATAAAATTAATGTTTAAAATATTTTTTTAACTTTTAAAATTATTTGAATTATATATATATATATATATATATATATATATATATATATATATAATATTGAATTCTTTTATGCTTTTTTTTCGTTTTTTTGTTTTTTACTCTTCAGTGAAAAAAGTTTATAAAAAAATGATTAAATATGTTTTTTAATTTCTAAACTTGGAGGAAAAATTAAAATCTTTTCAAATTTCAAATTTTGATACAAATTATCTTCAAATTATAAAAATAAGCATATATAGTCTTTCTAAACAAATTTCGTGTGAAACATTTTTCACATGTTAAATAATGTTTGAAGTTGGCGTTTGATCTATTTATACTATTTGATACATTTCAATTCAAATATTACTATGTAAACACGGTTTAATTTAATATGTAAAAAATGTTGACATTGTTGAATTAAAACATGAAATTTGAAAATCAAAATGTATCAAAAAACATGAATGAATTTCTACTTGATATCCAAATTTATACACTACAAGAAAACTAGCTATTATCTACGAAAAATTATCTATCAAATTTTTTCATAAATAATTTCAATTTATCTACAAAAAATTTTTGTAAATAATATTAATAATTGTGGATAATAAAAAAATAAATTACATACGAAAATTTCATATATAATTTCGTAGGTAGGCATGATAGACTTTTCCGAAATTTTTTCATTCGAAACATTATCTACAATATTATATATAAAATATAAATTTCATAAAAAAATATAATTTTTTTTAAATTTACCTACGAATAAATTACGTACGTAAAAATTATATAATTTTTTATTAAAAATAATTTGTTTATTAAAATTTAAAACATGTTTAATCCTAAAAAAATATCTTGGTTTTTATATATATTTTTTTTTCATATTTTCTGTGAAAATTATTGTTCCTTATATTTTCATCATTGAAAAAAAAATATGATATAAAAAAACACTTTGAATAATAAAAAGAAAAGGGTATATTTAAAAATCGTCATTAATTTAAACTTTTTAATGTAGAACTATCGATGAAGTTGGTAAAGTGATATATTTTTTCTTTGTAGTTAGTATGATTATTTTAAAATAAGAGGCAAACTAATAAATTAGATTGAGGAAAGAAAATATTTGAGATAGCAAAGGGATAAACCAAGTTATGAATGGTATTGGAAGAGGTATGTGAGCAATGATGGTAAACGATTAGTGAGTGCATGCAAACACTTTTTAGTGATTAGGACGTGTTAAAGTGTAAACTATGGACCCATGTCTTCCTCTTTCTTGCAGGTTAAACGGGGGAGTGTGACACGTGGCGAGGATTTATTTATGGGTTAAAGTGTGACCTAATTATTTAGCGAGTGCTTCCCCAAACATTAAAATAAGATGAAAAATGGAAAATGGTGGGAGACATTGGGATTGAAACTACAAGCACTACGAAATGGTGTAGGGTCAAAGTCCTAGGAGAAGGCCAAGTGGCACATGCACACGTACGAATATGGGACACGTGTCAGCTCGTGGGGCACTCCGAGTGAATGACTTAATAGTGGACTCAAAACGCGTTCAATCACGCCCATCACAATCAAATGGGTCAACTACGTAAATTTTATATATTATTATTATTGTTAATTATGAATTTTGGGATTTCATTTTTCTTAGCCTAAACTCGAATATACCTAGTATTCTTCCTCAAACTTGGAACATGGGTTTGGTGCGTTTTCACCGGTGAAGAAAACGAGAAAAGGAAATGAGTGATGGTCGAATCATATAAAACATATTAACACACTATTTTTAAATTAAAATATTGAAATGTTTGTTTCTATTTAATACGAAACTTTTTATATAATACCTGTTTTGCATTTTCTTCAAGCACTAAGATGCATTTTTTTATTTTATTTTAATTAATTATTTATGATATTTAGCTATTACTTCATTTGAGATGTTATATTACATATTATTTTAGAACATTTAAACGGTGGTTTGTGAGAGAGACATGAGTTCTGCGTTTTTGTCAACATATATGCAAAAATAAAAAGTTTCACACAATGGAGTTTTTTTGAGTCCATTGATCCGTTTTGACCTATAACGCATAACTTGGCATAGACCAATGATAAAATAGGACAGATCATAATTTATTCTAAAATTGCAATAATTCTATTTGATATTTTATTCTAAAATTAGAATAAGTTTTGTATTGTTTAATCGTTTATAAATGCACACATTTTAATTAGTGTTTAACCAAGAATAGATCAATGCGATTGTTTAATAAAGTACGAATTAAACGATCCATAATATTTGAAGTACGAACGGTTCTAGCACTTGATTGTGATCACTTCTACATTGGTGTGAAAAGAAGCTTGAATAGAAAATTGCACCAGAGATTTCCCCACAAGAAAGTGAATGTGTTCACATATGCATCATAACTGTACTCATTTACAAAATTACACTACAAATTTGACTATATATAAGAATATGATTATGTCCACACCAGTGTCAAAAAGAGACTCACTTAAAAAATTACTTCACAAGAGTAACACGGCATTCACATAAACGTGAAAAACGTGTTCATATAAGTTAAATAATTTTATTGGTCCCATTTTGATTATCAAGTAGGTCTTTTTTTTTAATTAATTAGGTTCTTTTGAAGAACTTATTACAATTAGATTTTTTTTGTTAGTAATACATTAAGAGTTAATTACGTGTCACGTATCAGCATGTGGTTTTTTTAATTTTTTTTATAATTTAAAAAAAATTACCATGTGTCAAGGTGACAGTATGTCATGTGGCAGAAACAATATGATATAGCAGTGATTGTGTTACGTATTATTATTGAATGTGAAAGTTTTTCAATTTAGTCTATATATTTTGTTATTTTTTTATCAATTTGGTTCCAATTTTTAAAACTAAAGCAATATACAGGAACTATCACATTGTCTTTGTCACGTGTCACAATGTTAATTTGACATATGACAACTTTTTATTTTTAAAAAAATATATATAAAAATAAAAATAATAAATAATAAAAATAATACAAAAAAAGTCACATATTGATACGTGATACATAATTAATGCAATTAGTTTATTACCGAAGAAAAGAACTTAATTACAATAAAATTTTCGAGATAAAGACCTAATTGAAAAAAAAATTATTTACGATTTTCCTACGAAAATAAAGGTAATAATTTAACCTGTAAATAATTAACTAATAAATTCAACCACAGGAGACTAATTATAAAATTATGAAATGATTGTTGTAAGACATTGATTAATAATTGGTATGAAAACATCACATACTTTTACACTCATTCATTTCCTTTATCTTGTGGTTTTCTTGACTAAGAAACACATACGTGGAAGGATGATGGCATATGCAAAGTTACATGAATTTGTGTGCAGCCACATCTCTTGTTTGAATCCATTCATTCTTCACTCTTTTCCGAACCAAAAGACAAAACTCAAAAGCCAAAACTGTGTTCTTTTGGAAGTTCTGCCACCCTTCTGCACACCCTCTCTTTATTGGGACTGCATTCCAAGTGGAGCTAGGTTCCATGAATCTATAAAATCAACTTTATTATTATTATTTTTTCAAAAAAAAAAATTAAACATATAAAACAAATTGTTAGACAATACGTATTCATACGTATACTGATTTCATTGACAAACAATACATGATATTTGTCTACGTCCCTATTGCATAAGTAATAGTGTTTTTCACAAACATTTACTCAACATAATTTTTAATAGAAATACAATTATAAATACTTAAAATTTAATTAATACTTTTTGTTATTATTATTACTTAATTAACCAATTAATTGACGATAATCTTACACTGTTGACACAAAAATTCTAGATTTTGACGTTTGAGTTGGTGGAAACAAAAGGTTTCATTCGGACTACGTTTATATAATAGCAACGTGTAAAGATAAATCTCTAAAACGCGTTATGCATGGTGGCGTTTTGAAAGCGCTTATTTTCCTTCCATCATCTTTTAGGTTGGTACTATATTAATTGCTTTTAGTTATCTTACGAAAGCCAAAGTTTAAGTTATTATTTCGAAAACACTAACATATACATACACACATATATGCCTACTCTATTCTATAATCATTTAAAATATTCTATTAATATTTCTTATCTATAATCTTTTTTTAATATTCTTTCGGGTATTCAAAAAAATATCATGTGCTATATCCCGATAAAGAAAATTGCTATAAATGTTTTAAAACAAATTGATCATTCAAAAGACTTTGTATTCTATAAATTTAAATCAATGATTCTTTCTCTTTCTTTCCCTTTCTCTCCCTATATATAAATGTATTAGTATTTTTTTAAAAGATGTATTAGTATATAATAATATTATAAAACTTGAATATTGATGATTATAAATAAAAAAATGTATTCAATATTAATTTTTAAAATTTATATGTTTAGTAGTATCTTATTGATTTACTAGTATTTAATAATTATTTAGTAAATAATAATAAATATATAAATTAATAAATTATAGGAATTAAATAATAAAAAAATTAATAATTTACCATCCCTCAATCTCGATAGTTTTAGTCCTTTAAATAATTCATTATTGTGGTTCTTAATTTTCAATTAAAATATTTTTTTTATCTAAATTAATTACTCGGTAAAAATATGGTGTTTATTAAGAAAATTAAGACACTTTAATATTTCTTTAAAACTAGTATATTGATTGCTATTTTAATCTATATAAAAAAGTGAACTTTAGAAATTATTGAAAAGATATAATATTTTATTTTCTTCATTCTTATTTATAAGTTGGAAGTAGTGTTGATTATTTTATAAGTGTCATTCGTAACTTTTGATTCTACACAATTTTTTATTTTCTCTTTTAGCAACTCAACTAATTCAAAATATATTTTTAATTTTTAATTAATATTATATATTTAAATTTAATATAAATAATTACTTATTATATTATTTTAAATATTTTTTGTGTAGTTTAAATTAAAAAAGATTTAACATGTAAGTAATGTTTCATTACATGATAATATATAAAAAGTACACACAATAAAAATTATAAAAAGGAAATTCAATGCAACGTTTTAAAATTAAAAATTAAAAAATTAAGCTTCGAAAATATCGAAACAATTTAAATTTAATTAATACTCATTCAATCAACTTATTTAAATAAAATATTTTCTTTACATAACAAAATTCATAACTTTTAAAAAATAAATAAAAGTATTAAAAAATTAATAAAAATATAATTATTTTACAATTTTTAAAATTATAGTTATATAGTAATATATTTTTATATGTAAAACACTTTTTTAGTTTATAGAATAAGATTTATGTAGTGATATTCATTTATGTCATTTTTACATTTACCGATCAATTTGTCATCCAATTTTACTTAAGATTTATAATTCAAAAAAATTAGTTTATGAGAAACTTATAAGCTATAAGTTAACTTATCCATTAGAAACTAATTTATCAACTCAAACTAATTTTGCCAAAATACCCTAAACATTATTCATTTATGTTTACAATGTTTCCGGTCTAAGGAAAAATTATAAATTAATTTATGTTTTTATATTTCCAAAATAATATTAATTTTCTTTTTATATTTGTTCTTACACTAATCGCTGTCAATTTTTATTTAAAGTAATATATCGATTTGAAGAGTGCTAAATGTAACGTTCTTATTAGAAAATTATATTATGCTAAACATTTTAGTAAACATTTCAAAATAGAGTTCTATATTTGGTCCATTTTTCTTGATCACATGGGTCAGAATTAAAAATAGTCTATAGACCAAAAATCTTTTTTTAAAAAATTCACATGACCAAAATGTCCATAAAAATTTTATGGGTCAGAATAAATTATGAGATTTTTTAAACATAAAAAAAGTATTATTTTTTTAAAATATGTGATTAGACTTATAAATATGAAAATCAAAACTTTAGCTCGAGTTGACTTTCAATCTAGGTTCACATGTGTTGATCTTCATCTGGATCTGTCTGTCTCGACCATTTGTCCAGACCGATCTGTCACGACCTTTAGCATAACTTTGTCCGCCTGGACCTTTGGTTCGGGTCGGCTCATATAGACCTTAAGCCTTTCTTGACCTTCAGCTTGGGACGATCCATCTCGACCTTCAACTTGAACGTTCCATCTCGACTTTTGGCCTGAACGACTCATCTAGACCTTCGATCGGAACGGATCGTCTCTACCTTCGACCGGAACAAACCATTTTTACCTTCACCCCATGTCGGCCCATGTTGGTACGCCTCGACCTTCAACACGTGTCGGTCTGTCTCAATCTTCAATCCGAGATGACTCGTTCCAACCTTTGGTCTGAGATGGTCCATCTCAATTTTTGGGCGATCCGACCCATTTTGGCCTAGGTGGGCTATAAATGATTTGGCTCAACCTTTGACCCAAACTAAAGGTATCTTTTTTAAGAGTTAATTAAAATATTATAATGGGACCAAACCCACCTTGGCCCTAACCTTAACCTACTTTTGAGAGGGGTCTTTAAGGACAGAGACTTTTTCTTTTGCTCCTTCATTTGGTGGCCCCTTAAAATGAGGCTTATTCAAGGGTGAGTTAAGACTGACCCACGGGCAATGAGTCAAATTGACAGTTCTGTCTCAAAATGTGCTTATAGTTTTCTATGAGGAAAAAATTGCAAAATATAATTTCTCATTAAGAGGAATCAAACACATATTCTTATATACGATACTTACACAACTATATGTTTCTCAAACCCCTTCACTGCTAAGGACTCCCATATACAACAACATTTGCTCTTATGTACCATATGATCATAGTAGATGAAAACCACATATCAAACAACACATGATAAACTAGCATATTTTCAAAGAAGATAACCATTTATAAAACTAACATTTCAAACATCCCATTCCAACATTCCAACATATACACTATACCATTCATATACATCACATTCCAACATATACATTATACCATTCATTTTATACATAAATTATTAATAATAATATACACCATTTATGGAAGACGTCTGTACTAAATTAAACTAATAAATTATACATTTGTCATACTGCCTCTTGTTCACACAAAATCACAAAATCAAGAATATATGAAAGAGTAAATTTCGTATAATCTGCTTGAAGCAATTACTTTTCACACTAATTTAGTTTATATAACCATCCATCGTCACCACCTTAAATTTTCTTATATATAAGTATCATGATTAATAAAATCAGAATAATCTTGTCAAAGAATCCTATTAAATACAAATTCTAAAACCACACAACATATTTAATAAATATTAATCTTACAAATACAAATTACATAAGATATTTAATTTCACATATAAGAAGTACTAGATATTGATGATTAATATTAAATACTAATTAATTAGTACACAAAAATATTAATATTTAACATTATTATTTTCATATGTCATGTTTTTATTCCTTTATTAGCATTTAAGATTTATTAATTAGTATGTATTAATATGTAATAATAACAATATATCATTATAATAAAAAAAGTTTAAATAATGATTAATATTAGTAACAAAAAGGAGGTTTATAAACCAATTTAGAGATCAATTTCTCGATTAGAGATCAATTTAAAAATCAATTATATTGGAAATCAAAACATTGATATTTATTGACCAATTTAGATACTAATTCACAATAGAAACTATTTATCAATTTTGATATACAATTTTATTGTATTTTTATTATTTTTTCCAACTTCTTCAATTGAATATTTTGTATAAAATAAATCTAACTCATCTAAATAATTTTAGATTACTTTCAATATAAAGGACAATTTGGTAATCTTATTTTTCTTTTGATTAAACTTAAATTTTAATCTATCACATCAATCAAATCACTTAGTGGCTCTCAAACTTTTCTTCTAAATTCACTCATTTTCACCTCTAAATATATGTTCACTTTGGAAGATTGATTTGAGAGAGTTAGATGATGAAGTTTATATTGTTCACTTTTAGGGATTATGAATTCAGAGATGAAAGTGAATGAATTTAAAAATAATGTTTGTGAAAATTTGTGAGTAATTTGATGCATGTGATAAATTAAAAAGTAAGTTTAATGAAAAAAAAGACAAGATTACCAATTTGTCCTTGATTTTAATAGTAATTTAAATTTATAATTAGATAAGTTGGATTTATTTTAGAAAAAAATATTAAAATGAATAAATTAAAATATCATATTTTAGTAAAAAAATATTTATAAAAAAATTTAATTATTATCATAATTAAATTGACAAATAACTGAGGATATAGATATAATATGGATGATATCTCCTCAAATCATTGCATAGGAGAGAGGATGAAAAATAGAATAATCTTTCTCTTACTTCTTTTTTGTCTCTCCCTGAAACTTGCTTTAATTGAACAACTATTAAGATTTTAAAAAGAACACAAACTTCATCTTCTAATCCACTTAAATTCATTGTCTCTTTTTTTCTTACATCAAATTTCTCAAGTAAAAAACTTTAACTATTATATAATTTGATTGGAAATCCAACTTATTAAAAATAATAGTTATTATAGTTTTAAAGAAAATTATCATTACAAACTAATAACCTTACTTTGTATAGTACGGTACGCTGTTCTATAGTTATTTGAACGTGTAAAGATGTTTTTTTTTCTTTTATGAAAATTATTATAAAAGTTAATAAAACTATCGTGGTTATTATTACAGTAATAATTAAATATTTATTATATAAATGTAACATGTTATACTTAAATAGCAGTAATTAAAATTAAGAAAATGAATTATATTCTTATTTTTTTCTAAAGAATCATAAACAACCACATTTAAAAATAAGTAAAAGAAATGAATAGTTAAAAATAGGATTAAATATGTATTTGATCTCGAAGTGAATTTTGGAATTAGTCTCTTTTCAAAATTTTATACTAATTTAGTCCTTCATCATGTGTGGATTTAGTCCTACTTACCAAATTTTGTTAAGTTTATTTTGACATTTTAAACGCATTTTATAATAATATTTGAGTTAACATTGAAACGAAAATGTGTCAAACGGTGTAAACAATTTAAATACCATCATAAAATGTGCTTGAAACGTCATATAAACTTAATAAAATTGAGTTATTAAATTATCATATTTTGAAATATAAAAGACTAAATTAATCAAAAAATTTTTTAAAAATTAATTCTAAATTTTACTTAAAATTAAGAGATGAAAACATATTTCATGATTATAAATAAAAATATTTATTTAGTGAATTAAGGTTTAAAAAAATGAAAAATTATCCATTGGTTGTGTCAGCACGTTTCACCAATATTTTTCTCTGTTTTCTACAGTGTCCCCACACAACAAAACAACGAAAGAGAAAAAATGTGGACTCTGTGCATCGCCTTTTAAAACCTTCACTTCAAACCTTTCCTCTTCACACACAACACAAATACCTCTCTCAATCTCTCTTTCTCTTTCTCTCACAGACACACACACTCACACACTCCTCAATCCTTCACACTTCAACCATGGCGGTAGGACTCTCCGCCGCCATAACCTTGAAGCCCTTCCTCCGCCACCACCACCCTCACTTTCCCAAAGCAATCCCAGCCACACTCCCTTTCTCTCCCTTGAGAATTTCCCACCACACAACCTTCCTGAACACCCAAAAGTTGTCACCTTTCACCGTCTGTGTCCTCACGCAGGACCCCAAACAAAGCACCCACATGGAAATTGAGGACCAGGAGCAGCCATCACCTTCTCCTCCACAAGTCTTGTCGCCAAAGTTGGCGGCGAAATTGGCCAGAAAAGAGTCTGAGAGGTCCACCTACCTCGTCGCTGCTGTCATGTCCAGCCTCGGGGTCACATCCATGGCAGTGTTTGCTGTTTATTACAGATTCGCGTGGCAAATGGAGGTAAAATTTGACCCCTTTTCTAACTCTTCTTCCCAAGGTTTCAAAAATGGTTGCATGTTCCATGTGATCCCGATGTTGCAAAAAATTACAGACAAACGAGATAAATGTGATTCTGTTGCTGTCTGTTTTGAACTTTTCGTTTCTGTGTCTTTGACATTGGTGTCATGCATGATTGTTGATTTGCATGTGAAGATAATTTGGTTGTGAAATTGGGTTTGGTTTTTGTGTAGGGTGGAGAAGTGCCTTGGTCTGAAATGTTTGGCACATTTGCTCTGTCTGTGGGTGCTGCTGTAAGTAGTCCTCTTCACTGATTATGATTTCAATTTTCAATTCAGTCAGTTTTTTTATGATTTGGGGAATCATTGGGTATGTTTTTTGAGAATTTTGATCAGAGAATTCAACTGGGTATGTCTGATTTTCAGGTGGGTATGGAGTTTTGGGCTAGATGGGCTCATAAAGCTCTCTGGCATGCTTCCTTGTGGCACATGCATGAGGTATGCTTTCAGTTCTTTCATCTTCTTTCCTCTGCATCATGTTTCTTCTTCACTGTTTAACTCAATTTATTCAAGTACTTTGTTTAGTTAATTCTGGTCCTCATATTCAAGTGAGTTTATTTCTCAGTATTTACATTTTGGCAGACCAATTTCCATAAAAAATGAACATTCTGAACACACTTTTTTTACTAATTGTTTGCACCACAAAGTGTCAAATGATTCGGTTTTTTGGTGAATCCTTGTGATGTCTCAGCAACCAATGACCAGAAACTACAAGATCTGTTCAACACAAACTAACAATTTTTTTTACTTCAATTGCAGTCCCACCATCGACCAAGAGAAGGACCCTTCGAACTGAACGATGTATTTGCCATAATCAATGCTGTCCCTGCCATCGCTCTCCTTTCCTACGGTTTCTTTCACAAGGGACTCATCCCTGGTCTTTGCTTCGGTGCGGTGAGTGAATTCTCAAAAATTCAAACCAAATAGATTAATCTTTTTTGTTATATCTTAATGAAGAGTTTGGTTGGGGGTGAAATTCCTAATTAACAGTTTCACAGGAAAAGGGTTTTCATTAAACAATGATTACTGCAGAGACTTTGTTGTCAAATGAACACTTTTACTGAGATACCTTCAACTATGAACAGGGTCTTGGAATTACTGTCTTTGGGATGGCCTACATGTTTGTCCACGATGGCTTGGTTCATAAGAGATTCCCTGTGGGCCCCATTGCCAACGTGCCCTATTTCAGAAGAGTGGCTTCTGCTCACCAAGTAATTATCATCATCATTAGGATAACATTATGCACAAAAAATCATTTCTTTTTTATTATTATAATAAGTGTTCTCACTTTCTAATGCATATTTAACGTCACACTAATCAGTATTATACTAATAATAGCATTCTGAATAATACAGTATATTACTCTTATACAATTCATGTTATGGTCAAATTTTACACTGAAAACCCATATTTTCTATTATTTTTATCTGTGTTCAGTTCATTTTCATGTTCTGATACCCGTGATGTTGTTCTTGTCTTTATCTCAGCTTCACCATTCAGAAAAATTTGATGGCGTACCGTATGGGCTGTTTATGGGACCAAAGGTATGCTGCATTTTGTTTCTTCTTCTTGTTCATGTCTGTTTATATATTCATTTGAATTTATATTTCAGGTTTTAGTTTTTGATTCTTCTTGGAATTACTAATATTTGTTGAATACCTCAAACTTTGATCATTATTTTTTCATTAATGTGACTGAAAATGTTAAATATGGCATGCAGGAAGTGGAAGAAGTGGGAGGGCTAGAAGAGCTGGAGAAGGAGATAAGTAGGAGAGCAAGATTATACAAAAACAGTTCATCATAGAAGCTAGTCACAAATCCTTAGCTGTTTCAAAGAATCACCAATGTAAAGCAGAAATGTGAAATAAATTGATGAAATATTTTTTGCTTGCATATATATGAAATCCTTTACTTCAAAGATAAACATGAAATAACAGTAATAAGGAAAAGGTGGTGGTTGCAAACATTTCTGCAAATGGTTTCTTATTTTGAGGTTTATTCTGTGTGTGGTGAAGTTCAAAAGATGATGACTATAAAAGGTGATGGTGTAAGAAATAATTGGTGCCTAAAAATTTGGCTTTGGCTTTGGCCCTGCCCCTATATTTCATTTGGTCACAGTTGCTAGTCCTTTTCTGTGGGGGCATTGAGCTATGCATGCCACTCATTTGGGGTTTAGCACCATTAATTACAGATACCTGAAAGGGTAGGGTGGGGTAAGGATATTACTTGACTCATTGGTACACATTCTGAACGTGGATAACACTCACTGATTAGGATTTTCCTTTTTGCATAAAATGTTAACATCTGAGAAAATTACTTCTGAAGATCTCTCTCATTTGCTTTGGTTATCTGAGATGTGGTCATAGACAGCGAAGGTTTAGGTATGTTAACATATTTTTAAAGGATACTTAGTATTTTGATACCGTTCTTTTTTCTACTGCTATTTGACATTATTTTTTGTAACTATTTGTTTTTTTTTTTAAAATATAAAAGTTAACTTAGAATATTTTACTTTTATACAAATTGTGATCGTCAAATACTAAATACTAGAATTTGTTATATTTCAATTCCTTTGTTAATAGAGATTTTAAATTTTTTGGTTTTAAATCTCAATTTAAGTGTTTAATTGAAGCTTAATTTAAGTGTTTTTAATAAACATCTTTTATGATTTTTTTTTTATGTTTGGATTTTTTAAGAAAATGGAAATAATAAATGGCTGGTTCTAAAGTAAATAAATTGTTGAAAAATTTTCTCTAAATTTTAAGAATTAAATGAAATACTATATAATATTTCGTGTTTATTTTTTTTTCCTTTTCTGTAAAATATTCTTATAAAATTAAAATGAAGATGAAATGAAGGAAGATATGTGTAATAAGAGAAATAAAATTTATGGAGGCAAAATTAAAGTTCAAGGTATAATATTTTAAAAAAAAAATTATAGTTTTTTTTTTTCAATTTTTGAAATGCCACAAGCTATATAAGAATGCTTGCTTAAAATTAAAATGGATATTACATTCTTCTTGTTTGGGTTTCCACAAATGAGACATAGTTCGCTACTTTCTAAAGCAACACTCATCTTTCTTTTTTCTTTTTCTTTTTTCTTTAACTTACACAAAGTTATTAATATATAATCTATAGCAATATTTTCCGCATATATTTCATATTTTTATTTTATCTTTAATTATACTTTAAAATTAAAAAAATATAACATAAATTACTTATCTAATACATATATTAAATTTAAATAAATTATTAACATTATGAATTATAAATATTGACTTTTAATTCATTAAAATAAGATATTATAATATAAAATTACAATAATGCATGTGTTTGTAATAAAACAACACTCTTTCTATTATATTGCATATTAACTTCGTGTTATACTAGATACATAAAAACTCAACGAGAATTTAAATGTTGCACCCACAATGAAAGCTGGTGTTTTTTTTAGGTGGTCATAGATTGAATTTTTAATGATCTAATCTACATCTATTTTAAATCTAAATAATTGGATCAGATTTTCGATCCAAATCTATTTTTTCAGCATAATTAGTTTGAATTTTTTTAAAATTCAGATCCAAATATTTGGATCAAGATATAAATCTAGTCCAAATATTTAGATCAAGTTTAAAATCCAGAATCCATTTTTTATAAAAGAAATTTAAATTGAATTTTCTAAAACTTTTGTCCTTAAGTTAACATAACTCAGTCTATCCGGGTTGTCGGGTCTGTTCGGCCCATCAGGGTCGTTAAGCCTTTCCAGTCTGTACAGGTCGTCAGGCACTGTCCGTCCGAGTCATTAGGCCGACCCAACCTAGCCCATCCGAGTCTTCAAACTCGCTTGACCCGTTCTGGTCATCGGGCTCGCCAACTATTTTGGGTCGTCGTGTCCGACCGACTCATCAGGTTTGTCGGGCCCGCCTAACTCATTCGTGTCTTTAGGCCTGCCCAGCCCGTTCTGGTCGTCGAGCCTACCTGGTTCGTACAAGTCGTCGAGTGAGACCCGTTTGAGTTTGAATTTATCCTAATTTATCTCAATCTTTAGCGTAACCCAACTAAAAATTTAAATTGAAGATTTGGATTGAATTGTTTGGATTATCCATATTTAAAAATCTTGATTTAGAGAACAGATATCCAATTCATAAAATATATAAAATATAAATTATATTGAAATCCAAATCCATTTAAATGAATCTTAAATAGATTGAATTTTTAATAAAATAAATTTTAAATAGATTAAATCGGAAGATCGAATTAGAAAATTAGATTTTTTATGCACTCATATTTTTCACAAAATAATGTAGAGAAGGATCAAGACTCAGAAATACAATAAAAAATAAAAGTTTAAATATGTTTGCTTACCGAAGTCAGTTTTTAGTTCCTGTAATATAAAAATAAAAGAGCCATATATTTTGTGATCATTAATTTTAGTATCTAACAAGGAACAAAAGTGAATTATTTTCGTATTAGGAAGTAAGAAAATCAATTTTAAATTTGAAAATATAAAAACTTAACCTACATTTAAAGGATACAATAAATATCAATTAGAAAAAAAATTATGTAATATATGCGTTGAGTTTATGTATTCTTTTAATATCCAAATATTGAAAATACAATAAAATAATATAAAATATAAAACAAAGTATGTCTTCCTCTTTTTTTTTTCTTTTTTTTTTTTAATTTTTACTAAAGGCTATATACATCGAATAACAATTCTCCTTCCCCTCTTACAAGATATTCTGGACAAAATCATACAAATCAAGAAAAATAATGAATTGTTCTATATCTTTTTTCATTAATGTTTGGAAAACATTTTGGACAAAATAGTACATAAAGAAAAATAATTAATTAATCTATTTTTTATTTTATTTTTTTACTAATCTTTGGAGTCTAATGAAGAAAAGATAATAATTGCCTATTACTATTTCTGAAATTTTCTTCTCATTACTTAATAGCAACATATATATAACCATATCTTTAATGAGGATATATAAAGAAAAAATAAAAATTAAATTTATTAAAATTATAAAGTACCTTATATTAATGACCATTTTCTTTTTCAAAATCCTTCTTTATAATAGACATGAGGGTTATTATATTTTATGTACTATCCATATAATAACAAGTGCTACAATGTGGTTAAATAGTTTTTTTTGTAAACTTTGGTTGCATGTTACAAAAGCTCACTAGATAATTGAATTCACTTTGACTTTAATATTCAACTACCATGTTTTCAAGTT
This sequence comes from Vigna unguiculata, assembly GCF_037176805.1. Classification (NCBI taxonomy): domain Eukaryota; kingdom Viridiplantae; phylum Streptophyta; class Magnoliopsida; order Fabales; family Fabaceae; genus Vigna; species Vigna unguiculata. Next base: position 43,229,616 of record NC_140795.1, on the reverse strand, counting down.
TAAACTTCGGGCCTGCCCAGCTCGTTTGGGATGTCGGGTCTGCCTGACCTGTTTGTGTCGTCAGGTCCCTCTGATCCGTCTGGATCGTTGGTCAGCTTATTAATGAAACATCTCGACTTTTGGCCTGAACGACTTATCTAGACCTTCGATCGGAACGGATCGTCTCTACCTTCGACCGGAACAAACCATTTTTACCTTCACCCCATGTCGGCCCATGTTGGTACGCCTCGACCTTCAACATGTGTCGGTCTGTCTCAACCTTCAATCTGAGATGACTCGTTTCAACCTTTGGTCTGAGATGGTCCATCTCAATTATTGGGCGATCCGACCCATTTTGGCCTAGGTGGGCTATAAATGATTTGGCTCAACCTTTGACCCAAACTAAAGGTATTTTTTTTAAGAGTTAATTAAAATATTGTAATGGGACCAAACCCACCTTGGCCCTAACCTTAACCTACTTTTGAGAGGGGTCTTTAAGGATTGAGGCTTTTTCTTTTGCTCCTTCATTTGGTGGCCCCTTAAAATGAGGCTTATTCAAGGGTGGATTAGGACTGACCCACGGGCAATGAGTCAAATTGACAGTTCTGTCTCAAAATGTGCTTATAGTTTTCTGAGGAAAAAATTGCAAAATATAATTTCATCTCATTAAGAGGAATCAAACACATATTCTTATATACGATACTTACACAATTATAAGTTCCTCAAACTCCTTCACTGCTAAGGACTCCCATATACAACAACATTTGCTCTTATGTACCATATGATCATAGTAGATGAAAACCACATATCAAACAACACATGATAAACTAGCATATTTTCAAAGAACATAACCATTTATAAAACTAACATTTCAAACATCCCATTCCAACATTCCAACATATACACTATACCATTCATATACATCACATTCCAACATATACACTATACCATTCATTTTATACATAAATTATTAATAATAATATACACCACTTATGGAAGACGTCTGTACTAAATTAAACTAATAAATTATACATTTGTCATACTGCCTCTTGTTCACACAAAATCACAAAATCAGGAATATATGAAAGAGTAAATTTCGTATAATCTGCTTGAAGCAATTATTTTTCACACTAATTTAGTTTATATAACCATCCATTGTCACCACCTTAAATTTTCTTATATATAAGTATCATGATTAATAAAATCAGGATAATCTTGTCAAAAAATCCTATTAAATACAAATTCTAAAACCACACAACATATTTAATAAATATTAATCTTACAAATGCAAATTACATAAGATATTTAATTTCACATATAAGAAGTACTAGATATTGATGATTAATATTAAATACTAATTAATTAGTACACAAAAATATTAATATTTAACATTATTATTTTCATATGTCATGTTTTTATTCCTTTATTAGCATTTAAGATTTATTAATTAGTATGTATTAATATGTAATAATAACAATATATCATTATAATAAAAAAAGTTTAAATAATGATTAATATTAGTAACAAAAAGGGGGTTTATAAACCAATTTAGAGATCAATTTCTCGATTAGATATCAATTTAAAAATCAATTATATTGGAAATCAAAACATTGATATTTATTGACCAATTTAGATACTAATTCACAATAGAAACTATTTATCAATTTTGATATGCAATTTTATTGTATTTTTATTATTTTTTCCAACTTCTTCAATTGAATATTTTGTATAAAATAAATCTAACTCATCTAAATAATTTTAGATTACTTTCAATATAAAGGACAATTTGGTAATCTTATTTTCTTTTTTATTAAACTTAAATTTTAATCTATCACATCAATCAAATCACTTAGTGGCTTTCAAACTTTTCTTCTAAATTCACTCACTTTCACCTCTAAATGTGTGTTCACTTTGGAAGATTGATTTGAGAGAGAGTTAGATGATGAAGTTTATATTGTTCACTTTTAGGGATTATGAATTCAGAGATGAAAGTGAATGAATTTAAAAATAATGTTTGTGAAAATTTGTGAGTGATTTGATGCATGTGATAAATTAAAAAGTAAGTTTAATGAAAAGAAAGACAAGATTACCAATTTGTCCTTGATTTTAATAGTAATTTAAATTTATAATTAGATAAGTTGGATTTATTTTAGAAAAAAATATTAAAATGAATAAATTAAAATATCATATTTTAGTAAAAAAATATTTATAAAAAAATTTAATTATTATCATAATTAAATTAACAAATAACTGAGGATATAGATATAATATGGATGATATCTCCTTAAATCATTGCATAGGAGAGAGGATGAAAAATAGAATAATCTTTCTCTTCCTTCCTTTCTGTCCTCCCTGAAACTTGCTTTAATTGAACAACTGTTAAGGTTTTAAAAAGAACACAAACTTCACCTTCTAATCCACTTAAATTCATTGTCTCTTTTTTTCTTACATCAAATTTCTCAAGTAAAAAAGTTTAACTATTATATAATTTGATTGGAAATCCAACTTATTAAAAATAATAGTTATTATAGTTTTAAAGAAAATTATCATTACAAACTAATAACCTTACTTTGTATAGTACGGTACGTTGTTCTATAGTTATTTGAACGTGTAAAGATGTTTTTTATTTCTTTTATGAAAATTATTATAAAAGTTAATAAAACTATCATATATATATATATATATATATATATATATATATATATATATATATATATATATATATATATATATATATATTACACATCATCGTGGTTATTATTACAGTAATAATTAAATATTTATTATATAAATGTAACATGTTATACTTAAATAGCAGTAATTAAAATTAAGAAAATGAATTATATTCTTATTTTTTTTCTAAAGAATCATAAACAATCACATTTAAAAGTAAGTAAAAGAAATGAATAGTTAAAAATAGGATTAAATATGTATTTGATCCCGAAGTGAATTTTTGAATTAGTCTCTTTTCAAAATTTTATATTAATTTAGTCCTTTATCATGCGTGGATTTAGTCCTACTTACCAAATTTTGTTAAGTTTATTTTGACATTTTAAACGCATTTCATGATAATATTTAAGTTAACATTGGAACGAAAATGTGTCAAACGGGATAAACAATTTAAATACCATCATGAAATGTGCTTGAAACGTCATATAAACTTAATAAAATTGAGTTAAAAGAATTAAATTATCATATTTTAAAAGATAGAAGACTAAATTAGTCAAAAAAAAAATTAGTATAAGATATTATAATATAAATAATGCGTGTGTTTGTAATAAAACAACACTCTTTCTATTATATTGCATATTAGGGATGGCAACGGGGCGGGGCGGACACAGGTTTCGCTATCCCATATCCATCCCCGTAAAAAAAATTAATCCTCATCCCCATACCCAAACCCAACGGGTATTAAACTTTTGACCCATCCCCATCCCCACCGGGTAACGGGTATAATTTCGTACCCATACCCATACCCATTTTCTTACTACTTCAATATTAATTTTTATAAAAAAATAAAATTTTTATGATAAAGGAAACATAATATTATCAAATATTCAATATTAGAATGATGATTGTTTCTTCCATATCAAATACTTTAAAATAAATTATAATTGTTTACATTTTATATAATAATACCAAATAAAATTTCATGAGAACTAAAACAATTATTAAATTTGCAAATATTAATGAAACATAATTGATAAAATTTAAAAATATTTTTTAAAAAATATAAAAGAAAAACAAATATTCAAATTAAAATATATTTTAAATGTTTGTTTACTTCAATCTTTTAAATTTTAATAAATCTTTTTTTTATACACTAATAAAAGTTATAATACATCATTTGATCAAAATGATACAAAGAACATAATTGATATTTTAAATGTTTGTTTACTTCAATCTTTTAAATTCTAATAAATATCTTTTTTATACACTAATAAAAGTTATAATACATCATTTGATCAAAATGATACAAAGAACAAATAATAATCATAATAAAAGTTTAAAATAAATTATAATTGTTTACATTTTAGATTATAATACCAAATAAAGTTTCATGAGAACCAACACATTTATTAAATTTACAAACATTAATGAAACCTAGTTGATAATATTTAAAAATATTTTTTAAAAACTATAAGCGAAAAACAAATATTCAAATTAAAATATATTTTAAATGTTTGTTTACTTCAATCTTTTAAATTCTAATGAATATCTTTTTTATATACTAATAAAAATTATAATACATCATTTGATCAAAATGATACAAAAAACAAATAATAATCATAATAAAAGTTTAAAATAAATTATAATTATTTACATTTTAGATTATAATACCAAATAAAATTTCATGAGAACCAACACATTTATTAAATTTGCAAACATTAATGAAACCTAGTTGATGAAATTTAAAAATACTTTTAAAAAAATATAAAAGGAAACAAATATTCAAATTAAAATATTTTTTAAATGTTTGTTTACTTCAATATTTTAAATTCTAATGAATCTCTTTTTTATACACTAATAAAAGTTATAATACATTACTTAATCAAAATGATACAAAGAACAAATAATAATCATAATAATAAAATTTTAACATAGATCTTGTATCTTTTGAACTTCAATTATATTGGATGGTGATAAAAAATATTAATGACAATTACATTAAATTTTTATATTGTAGTAAATAAAAGTTATTTATATAATTATAGTGAAAAAATTACAGTATGATTGATAATGAGTTAAAAAATAAAAAATAATTAAATAAAATATATCGAAATAGTATTATACATAATGAAAATAAACAAGAAATAAAAATATTAAAAAATTAACAAATGTTTACAAACAATTTGAGAGACTATTGAAAGAAATCGCACAAAAGAAAACAAATGTATAATTAAGGGTATGATAAGTTGAAAAATATCATAGAGATCTAAGAAAACTTTTCAAATATCAACATATATACTCAGTAGTTGAGAAATAACAAAAAATGTTTTAGTGAAATAAAAAAGTTATTCAAATGAAACAAAAACTAATAATAAGAATAATAAGTAAATGATTTTTTTTATATTACCTAGTAAACGAAATGTTTGTGCTATTAAATACTTAAATTGAGAGTATTAAACATTTTCATGTGAAAGAAAAATATACATTAAATAAAAATATTAAAAAATAATAGAAATATTCAAATGTGAGACATAATTTTTTTTAATTAACATACATATTTTTGAACATAATTACATAAAGATTATGATAAGATGAAAAATATAATTGAAATGCAAAATTAGTTTCACGACAAACCAAATAATTAGAATAAATAAAAAATAATATATATATATATATATGTGGTTATTTAATTAATTGGGAATATTTTAATAATTTAAACGAGGACGGGTAATATGGCGGGGATATGTACATCCCTATACCCATCCCCATACCCAATTGAAAAAGTCGGGGATTCCTCATACCCATACCCATACTCGGTCAATGCGGGGATTCCATGTCAAAACGGGGACGGGTTCGGACAATACCGACGGGGACGGGTTTATTTGCCATCTCTACATATTAACTTCTTGTTATACTAGATGCATAAAAACTCAACGAGAATTTAAATGTTGCACCCACAATGAAAGCTGGTGTTTTTCTGTAGGTGGTCATAGATTGAATTTTTAATGATCTAATCTACATCTATTTTAAATCTAAATAATTGGATCAGATTTTCGATCCAAATCTATTTTTTCAGCATAATTAGTTTGAATTTTTTTAAAATTCAGATCCAAATATTTGGATCAAGATATAAATCTAGTCCTAATATTTAGATCAAGTTCAAAATCCAGAATTCATTTTTTATAAAAGAAATTTAAATTGAATTTTTTAGTCTGTACAGGTCATCGGGTTGTCGGGTATGTTCGGCCCATCAGGGTCGTTAAGCCTTTCTAGTCTGTACAGGTCATCGGGCACTGTCCGTCCGAGTCATTAGGCCGACCCAACCCAGCCCATCCGAGTCTTCAAACTCGCCTGACCCGTTCTGGTCATCGGGCTCGCCAACTTTTTTGGGTTGTCGTGTCTGACCGACTCATCAGGTTTGTCGGGCCCGCCTAACTCATTCGTGTCTTTAGGCCTGCCCAGCCTGTTCTGGTCGTCGAGCCTACCTGGTTCGTACAAGTCGTCGAGTGAGATCCGTTTGAGTCTGAATTTATCCTAATTTATCTCAACCTTTAGTGTAACCCAACTAAAAATTTAAATTGAAGATTTGGATTGAATTGTTTGGATTATCCATATTTAAAAATCTTGATTTAGAGAACAGATATCCAATCCATAAAATATATAAAATATAAATTATATTGAAATCCAAATCCATTTAAATGAATCTTAAATGAATTGAATTTTTAATAAAATGAATTTTAAATAGATTAGATTGGAACAAAAGTGGATCGAATTAGAAAATTAGATTTTTTATGCACCCATATTTTTCACAAAATAATGTAGAGAAGGATCAAGACTCAGAAATACAATAAAAAATAAAAGTTTAAATATTTTTGCTTACCGAAGTTAGTTTTTAGTTCCTGTAATATAAAAATAAAAGAGCCATATACTTTGTGATCATTAATTTTAGTATCTAACAAGGAACAAAAGTGGATTATTTTCGTATTAGGAAGTAAGAAAATCAATTTTAAATTTGAAAATATAAAAACTTAACCTACATTTAAAGGATACAATAAATATCAATTAGAAAAAAAATTATGTAATATATGCGTTGAGTTTATGTATTCTTTTAATACCCAAATATTGAAAATACAATAAAATAATATAAAATATAAAACAAAGTATGTCTTCCTCTTTTCTTTTTCTTTTTTTAATTTTTACTAAAGGCTATATACATCGAATAACAATTCTCCTTCCCCTCTTACAAGATATTCTGGACAAAATCATACAAATCAAGAAAAATAATGAATTGTTCTATATCTTTTTTCATTAATGTTTGGAAAACATTTTGGACAAAATAGTACATAAAGAAAAATAATTAATTAATCTATTTTTTATTTTATTTTTTTACTAATCTTTGGAGTCTAATGAAGAAAAGATAATAATTGCCAATTACTATTTCTGAAATTTTCTTCTCATTACTTAATAGCAACATATATATATAACCATATCTTTAATGAGGACATATAAAGAAAAAATAAAAATTAAATTTATTAAAATTATAAAGTACCTTATATTAATGACCATTTTCTTTTTCAAAATCCTTCTTTATAATAGACATGAGGGTTATTATATTTTATGTACTATCCATATAATAACAAGTGCTACAATGTGGTTAAATAGTTTTTTTTGTAAACTTTGGTCGCATGATACAAAAGCTCACTAGATAATTGAATTCACTTTGACTCTAATATTCAACTACCATGTTTTCAAGTTTAAACATCGGGCCTGCCCAGCTCGTTTGGGGTGTCGGGTCTACCTGACCTGTTTGTGTCGTCAGGTCCCTCTGATCCGTCTAGATCGTTGGTCAGCTTATTAGCCCGTCATAGTTGTCGGGCTTGCCGGGTCCGTCTGAAGTTAAGTCTAGAGTGTGAGGTTAAATGAGAAGAATTTTAAATTCCATTTTTTTTAAGGTATTTGAATTTCTTCTAATTTAACTAATTAAAATACTTCAAAAAATCATGCATTTTAAATGTTTTTTAATTTCTCTATTCAAACAACGTATTTCATTACAAAAAAATCTAAATTCTTCACACAAAAAAAAATTACTTCATTAAAATATTTCATCCAAACACACCATAACATTTTTTGAAATCAACAAACACAAACCAGTGACGCCATGAAACAAAATATCCAAACACATAATATATATTATAGCTAACATGCATTTTTTCGAATGATACACATAAAAATGATGGACACAGAGATTCTTTGTAATGATTTCATCATTGTTATTTCTTTTTTGGACGCAAGAGTAAAGTAATGCTTCTTCCTAAAGTTTAGCCTTTTTGAATAATGTAACTTACAAATCATAATTATGCCATATCATATCATGTGCTACGTTCTTAATTATTAGAGTCGTGCAATGTTCCAAGAGCAAGAACTTTCTGAAAGAACTGTCAACAATGGAGCAAAATTTCTACAAGTGATCCTAACTATCATGATAGTTGCATAAGTAACTGTTCAAGATCTTCCCAGAAAGGAGAAAGGGTTTTTAAAAATGGCAAGACATCATGGTACATTCCCATACACGTTAACATCTTTTGCTGTAACTGCCATCACATGTGACCATACTGTGGTTTCCTAACACGTAACTACACTTCTTATATTCTATAATGTGGCATTGAATCTCACCACGATCCTCAGATTCCCCGATAATCTCTCCTCAGATACATCATCATCACCTACAATCTCTTCTCCACTAATTCTAATCATTTTCTTTAAGTATGACCCCTTTGTCTTCTGTGCCAATAAAGATATTAAACAGAAGCAAACCTCACAGTCACAGTCAAACTATGAAGCTGTGTCCAGAATTCAGTGACTCCTATGTAATTGTTATTTTCTGTGTGTGCATTGAGCTTTTCTGATATACAAACAATGTTTTGTTCTGAACTTACTTAGTGTATTTCAGTGTTTTGATCATTTTGGTTCCTGTGTTTGCATGTTCATGGACCCCTCTTCTTCCTTTGCTTTATTCTTTTGTATATAAAGATTACTTTTCAAGGCTTTAAACAGCGGTTAGAGTTCTCTCGTGAACTGACAGTAGTCATGGAAACCTCCAAAACTAAGTTAGTGTGATCTCAATTTATCAGTTCCAAGTGTGACTCTAAGTTCACGTTGGACAAAAATAAGAAAATTGAGCACCTATCAGGTAGAAGACCCATAGAATCACTGTTTTAAAGTTTTGGGTCAAAGATGTTATCAATTTCTTATTTGTAAGTTGGACTTAGGTTTCACTAGTATTGTCATTTCAGTGATTCTTTCTTGAAAGACTCATAAATGGTATTAGAGTATGGTTAGTCCTAGTGATTGTATCGAAAGTTTTCTTGACATTGGTTTTAGACAAGCGTAAACTCATTGCCTTAAGATTTTATGTTGATGGTGATGTCAATCCTTTGTATGTGAGTTGGACTCATGTTTTATTGGTGTTGTCATTCCAGTGATCATCCTCTTTCAACATACCTATCAGAATTTGAAACCTTAAAATAATGAATTAAGGATTAGTAAACTGGTGTTTGAGTTATCTGGTTTTATTGTGCAGGTTGTTGGGGTGATCTTCACAGTTTTGTTGGTGGGATTACAAGGAGTGAGGATTGTTGAATGCAAAGTAGGCAATGAATTGGATTGCCTTGAGTACCCTGCTATCAGCTGCAGAAAACACAGTGCATTTTTGAGTGATTTTGGTGGTGTTGGAGATGGAAAAACATCTAACACCAAGGCCTTTCAATATGCAATTAGCAACCTCAGTCATTATGCCTCTGATGGTGGAGCTCTACTTGTTGTGCCACCAGGGACATGGCTAACCGGAAGCTTCAATCTCACAAGCCATTTCACCCTTTTTCTCCACAAAGAAGCTACCATCCTTGCATCTCAGGTATTTTATTCATTCTACCCTCTTCTTTTTCTGAATCAAAAAATTTTCTTCGTCTTTTTTTTTTTTTTTTTTAGTTATCAGAATATTTAACGGTTTCATGTTATAGCATGTGGTCAATCATGTAATTATTGAGATGCGAAACAAGTTACAGAATTGTATTTTTGTATAACTAAAAAATACATAATATGATCTCGTTTCTGCACGCACATGTGCACCCTATTTTATAGTGTAAAAATACACTAATCAAAGATATTATTGGAGATTCCATATCACTAGAGATAAAGACAAGTTTACATCATGTAAGTAGATAAAATTTCATCTTACAAGCTGGTTTTGCAGGATTGGATTAAATTTAAAGTCCAATTCCTAAGATAATAAGTCTGTTCTAACGAAATTTATTGTTTGTTGAGTCTATTGTGCTTTTTGGGCCATAGACCATCCATCAATGTCTAGTCTCATATTCAATATGTATATGTCTTGGCCAGAAAAGGTGTCATTTTCTTTCTGATAGCAGTTGTTATTTGTTACCGTTCATTATTGGAATTTGGCCACCTAATATCATTTCACTTACTTTTCACCTTTTCTCCTAACAATGAATTATTGGCGCATTAGTTAAAGCTACATTTGACATCATAATCTATGGTTTTTTATTGACAGGATGAATCAGAGTGGCCAACACTTCCTGTTCTACCATCATATGGCAGAGGAAGAGATGCTCCTGATGGAAGGTTTAGTAGTCTCATTTTTGGAACTAACCTCACCGATGTAGTAATCACTGGTAAACAACTATTACAGTTTGTTAAGGTCATTTGTCATTGAAAATCACTTTTCCTGTCACTTTTTTTTGTTGATAAGGTTACAATGGGACAATTGATGGACAAGGATTTTACTGGTGGGACAAGTTCCACAAGGGTGAATTAAAACTCACCAGGCCTTACACTATTGAGATTATGTTCTCTAATCACATCCAGATATCAAATCTTACTTTGATCAATTCTCCATCTTGGTTTGTCCATCCAATTTACAGCAGGTGTGACAATGATTTTCATTTGTATTGATGCTTTAATCTTAATGCACAATATTTTCTGTTGTTCTTATCACCCATGTCTCTACAGTGACATCATAATTCAAGGACTGACCATTCTTGCTCCTGTTGACTCTCCTAACACAGATGGAATAAATCCAGGTGATTATAAACAGAAGATGAACAAATAAAAAGGAAAAAGGTTTAAGAGAATATAAACGATACGATATCATGTTAAGAAGTGAATTTTAAGTTATCCATTTTGCAGATTCTTGTACCAACACAAGGATTGAAGATTGCTATATTGTCTCTGGTGATGATTGTATAGCAATAAAAAGTGGGTGGGATGAGTATGGAATAAAATTTGGAATGCCAAGCCAACACATAATAATCAGAAGGCTTGAATGTGTATCCCCAGATAGTGCTATGATTGCTTTAGGCAGTGAAATGTCTGGTGGAATCCAAGATGTCAGAGCTGAAGACCTTAAAGCTATCAACACTGAATCAGCAGTTAGAATAAAAACTGCAGTTGGAAGAGGTGCATATGTGAAAGACATATTTGTGAAAGGAATGAACTTGAACACCATGAAGTATGTGTTTTGGATGACAGGTTCTTATGGCTCACACCCTGACCCTGATTTTGATCCCAAAGCACTTCCCAACATTACTGGAATAAACTACAGAGATGTCTTTGCAGATAATGTAACATATTCTGCAAGACTTGACGGAATTGCTAATGATCCTTTCACAGGAATCTGCATTTCTAATGTCACTATCCATAGTGGTGACAAGAAATTGCAATGGAATTGCACTGATATTGAGGGTGTCACAAGCAATGTGTATCCTAAGCCTTGTGAATTGCTGCCAGAGAAGAGAGAAAAAGTTGAGTGTCCTTATCCAGATGACAAAGTTCCCATCGAAAGTGTTCAGCTGAAGACTTGTTCCTTCAAAAGTTTCTCATTCTTTTAAGAGAATGATATAGTCATTCATATGGGAGTTTTTGAGAAATGAAATCAAATTGAACTTATAGAATAAGTGGTATGTTTTCCTTATTACCCAAATGATATTTCTAGGTTTGGAATATCCTGATATAAATATAGTGGAAAATTCAAGTGTATTGGCTCATACAAACTGAAAAATCCATGTTGTGATAAGAAGAATACTAAATTACATAGGAACAGTACTGTTGTTTTGTTGCCATTTTCTGATGGTAATTGCTGCTGTTACATCTTGGTATCATCTATTTTTTCTGATTCTCTGGAGAGTGAATGCCTTCTAAAGTCTTCATGGCAATTTGTCGTTCCTTCAATAAATGAGGAAGAGGGAACTAAAAAACAGGTCTAAGTTAAATATGGTTTTGGTTACAGAACATATTTAGTCTCTAGAAAAGTTTTACTGATTTTTAATCCTTTCAATTGATCAAATGAAATGATTTCAGTCTCTAATTACAAATGTTTTAGGCATAACTTTGTTAGATTTAAGGACTAAAATGAATGAAAGTAGGAACTAAAAAAGAACAGATAATGGTTATTACCTCAAAGAGAAGAATGTTGGTTTCAAGCATGCAAACAACATCTCTCATCTTGAGTCTAGGATTCATTTCAGGATCTACACATCTAAGAGCAATCAAAGCAACCTGTTTAAGTGCCTTGGAAGAAAGCATTTTAAGCAATTTTGGATCTGTTGCATTCTCAATCTTCCCATTGGAAATCATTGATTTGAACCAGTCCACTATATGAGTCTGCAATTTGAAGTCATGTTAGATTCATTATCTGAAAGAAAAGTTAGCAGAAATGAAAACCAGCAACTGATGAATCCAATATGGGTAGTTGTACCTGTGTTTGACTGTGGTATGAAGGGATTTTTCCTGATACAATCTCCATAATAAGTAATCCAAAATCATAAATGTCATTACCCTCAGTTAAGTTACTACTTGCATGACAATCTGAATCTTCACAACTAGAGCTAGTAAAAATAAAAACGAATTTGAAAGTTTATTGTTAGTTGAACTAAATAAGAATTCTCTCTATATGATCATTCAATGTTGTCACCAATGGTAAATTTAGTAGTTTCTAATAACCATGTAATGTAAGAAAATTATACAGACAAAACAGAGAAATTAACATCATAAAGTATTGTATGATAAGAAATGGCTTTCCATGTGTATTGTATGAAATATTTAACGAAGTTTGTTAAAAGTCTCACATTGACTAGTAATAAGACCAGTTTAGGACATGTAAGTAGATGTAAATCTCACCTTACAAGTCGATTTTGTAAGATTGAGTTAGACTTAAAAGTCCACTTCTTAATAAAGTTAATTAATTTGATAATTTTGTAAGGGAGGACAACTGACCCCAATGCTTCCACTTCCAGTATAATGTGACTCCTTTTGGAACTGAGAACCTCAACAAGGCCAAAATCAGATATTTTTGGATTCCATTTGTGGTCCAGCAAAATATTGCTAGCTTTTATGCTGCCATGGAGAATCTTTGGTTTAACTTCATCATGAAGGTATGCCAGTCTGCATAAATAATTTGCCTTTAGATACTAAAATAACAATTTTTTTTTATAGATAAAGTTGTAATGAATACAAAGACATCTAATCTCACCCTTTTGACACACCATGGATTATGTTCTTTCTTATATCCCATGTTAGAGGGCTGATTTGTGCAGGAAATTCATGAAGCCAATGATGCAGACTTTCATGTTCTACATATTCAGATACTGTCATCCTGACAGAGGAAAAAACATTTAAATATTCAGAAGGATGGATAGAACTTGATATATTAAACCTTTTAGCTTTAGAAATTGAGAAGTAGTATATACCTGTAAGCACCCTCTGCACAATATCCAAATAATTTGACTAGGTTAGTGTGCTTTGCTAGTCCAATTGCTTCCATTTGGGATGCAAAAAGTTCATCTGATTGGTGACTATGAATCAGGTAAAAGGTTCAAGTCATAATTCACATGTTTGCATCAAACTCAATGGAGACATATTTTTCATCATTAGAGTGTGATTATTCATTATATTTGATCAAGTGGTGTGAGCAAACAACAAACTCGAACAAAATATACAAAACAAAATATAGAAGGAAGTTACTTCATACTTTTTTCAAGAAATATGCAGAAGTTTTTCTTGATGGTTCTAATTAGATTAAGCTTATAAAACCCATTTCTGTCTTCACTAAATTCCATAAATTTAGCAAAGCAATAGTGAATGCATTCAGGAAAGCAGGTTACAAACAAGATTAAAGCATCATGTTAAAAATTTATTGTAAGTTATTACTAAGAAATCGTATTTGACAACCACATAGCTCATTGAAATAGCATCTATGCTTACTAGCAATACCTCAATTTGGACCATGTATCCATATTCGACGTTAATCCGTCTCGATATTTCACTCATACTTTTCAATAAGTACCTAATATATCATATTATCATATATGTGTTGTATCCGTGCATCATATATTACTCCGTAAACACGGAAAAATTGTACTAAATAGGAATTTAAACAAGAATATACCTGTTACATACTAGTCTCTTCACGGCAACTTGTCTATTACTTGGTAACAAGCCAAGATAAACAATCCCATTATCTCCACTTCCAACTTCATTATCTTTAGCAAATCCATTAGTAGCATCCTCTATCTCCTTAAGGCTAAAGTTCCACCCCTTACTCTTATCATTGAACGTGGAACATAACTTACCTTTTGATCCCAAACCTTCCAAATACCAATCATTTGAATTTTGACCACGTATCAACAAATCGTGATTGTAATAACCTGATGACAACTTTTCAAAGTTCACACTGTGTTCTGAGACATTCCCTGATGCTGATAGCAACCTCTTGTCAAGAGAGGATGAGCTAAAATCACCACTTTGGTGCTTGCATGCTATTGATTTAGGTAAAGAAAAACGAGGTTGGTATGGTTTTTTACGAGGATAATATATGAAGCAAAAGCACAAGATGATGCAGGTCACAACAATGAATGCTGATACTGAAACAACCACAAACAAAGCCCATAATGGTATGCTAGAGAATGTTGTTGATAATGAGACCTTCATTTCTGTGATAATGGCTTCGAAGAGTTGGAAGAGAAAGATTATTGTGAGAGTGTTGTTGAGTTTGATGTGGAACAATTTAGAATGCTGGAAATTGAAGCTTCGTTTTGGTTTTGAAAATTCTATTTTTTATCAAATGTTTCTGGTACTATAACAAACCAGCCACGAGGATATTTGAATATAGTTTTCTGCTAACGTTTATGATGTCTGTTAGTTTTCTGTGATTTATTTTTAAGTTGCTTGTTTATTATAAATAAAGTATTTTAAATAAGACAAAAAGGGATCTAAATGGTGTGTAATATTGTAAAAATGGTTTTGTTTAAAGTAATAAAAGACTTTAATAAGCATGTTTGTTTAAATAAAGAAAAACAGTTTTAATAAACACATTAACATTTTAATTTTTTTCAAAAAAAATTTCATTTTCACTTTAATGTATTAAACTCACCCAATTCAGTTTAATTAAGATTTTGTTTCTATGTGATTTTGAATTTTATGTTTAGAGTTTAATGATGATATAATGTAAGAAAATTATATTCGCAATCAATTAAAATTATCTATTAGTATGTAGAAAAAACTATTTGTCGGTATAACATTTAAGTTCATAATATTTAAAAGTTCATTTAGAGGTTAGAACAAAGGTAATTAAGATAGTGCATGAAAAATAATTGTTTACTCATTTTTTTTATGAGGAAATATCGAAAAATGAGACATGAATTAAATCTATATAAAAGATTCCTATCATCTTTAATTCATAACTTTATGAGTCTTAATACTTAAATTTCTCCTTTTTATCCTTATATGAGATTTAAACACTTCAATTCCAATAAGTTATATACATATCTCTATTTCATTTAATTTGTATGTCTCTACTATATATTTGAAGTTCATAAAAAAAACACCTATTGTTTTTCTTTCCTTCTAAAAATATCCAATTATTTTTCTTTTTCTATTCATGTTTTTCTAAACAAGATTATTCAAACATGTTATCCATTCCATTTAATTTATTAAATCAATTAATAATAGTCAAGGCTAATTGATTTTGTTGTTGTTGTTTATCTAGGTTGCCGAAAAGTTAAGATAATTGGGCTTGGCCCAATTTGTTTCATCTAGCTAATTGGCACACCTCAAATCTTTATTAGTAATTTATCCTTCATAAGGTTTCTAATAATTATTCCTCCTACTGATTAATTTGTAAAGTTAAACCTTTTATCTTTCATTTATTGTTGTATTTATGTTTTTTTTTCGCAATTAAATCATCTTTTACATATTAAAATTATTATTTTATTATAGATTAAGTTAAACTCTTAAAATTATTCAATTTCACTTAAATGATGTAAACTAATTTTCTCAAGTAAAGAAGAAACTTAAACCTAAAAATTTAATTATTAATATTATTCCATGTACGATGGACAACAAAACAGAGTATTATACGGTGTAAGGACTAAGTTACTTAAGATATAATTATGAGATCTTAAACTTTGCTTATAACTCTAATCATCATATAGATATGAAGCTATGAGATGGTGAGAAATTAAAATAATTATTAAAAAATAAACTTTTGTATTTACAAAAGGAAAAATAATAAAATATCAAATACATTTTTTTCTTACAAATTATTTTAACGATTGTCGTTCCTAAACTAATATATTTTAGGAAAGTCTTATAAAGAAAACGAAAATTATATTATAATTCCGGAAAATCTGTTGTTACATGATACACACCCTACACGTGTTATAGTACTAAGTGTATATTTAATTTAGGACAAAACAAAATTTTTAAGAATAAATTCATAACGATAAACGTACAAATTTATTGAATGTCAAAATATCTTGGTTCTTACATTATTCTAAACCCAATATTAAGATAAAAAAAAGTCCTGAACCAAGTGATTTGACTTGAGCACATATTTTGTTATTGATTTTGAGGTCCTTGTGGTGGAATATAAGGGTCAGGCAAACAAAGTTGCTCAATGGTTCCTTCATCAATTGGTGTCTTTATAGGACTAACCTTTATCTCGTACAGCTTTGGCCACAATTTTCCGGTCACTGCAAGTACAAAAACATATATCAACAAAAATTAGAATTAAATTAAACAAAAATTACGAATATAAAAATTAAATTAAATATAAAATATTAATTATGACAAGCAATACATTACTAAATTAACACGTGAATTAAAAAAATAAAAAATAATAATAATAAAATTACAAAGTAACATATGATAGTCACTGTCCAACATTGTTAATAATAATTTAAATGGTATTAATAAAAAAATCTAATTGAACAAAATTGACAAAAATTATGATATATTTAAACACAAATAAAATTAGAACTGATTTGAAAAAACTTGATAAAAATTGGAATCAAAAAGATATTTTAACCTTAAACTTATATTAATATAAAGTTCTATGGTAAAGTATAAGATTGGTTAATTTACCTAAAGAGATTAATTTCTTTTTTTATATTACCAATCTTGATTCGCTTTTTTAAAAAATACATATATGGATTAAGTCGTGTTTCGTGTGTAGGACTTTATTTTGAAGTTATCAATGTTATTGGAGATTTCAATATTAAAAACACTCAAGTCGTATTTAGCATTGACGACCTCAATATGAACTTCAAAATGAAGTTGTACACACCAAAGACGACTTAATCCATATTCGTAATTTTTTTAAAAGGTAGACCCAAATTGATAATATAAAAAAGAAATTAATTAGTAAATTAACTTACAAGATTATTAATATTTTAAGCATATAACAAAAATTTTGAACTCTTGTTACAAATAAAACTCAAGCAATTTTCACTTTTTTTTTCAAAGATAAAAATTTGTAAATCTAGTATAAGTCAAGTTAATAAAATTACATTGTTATTGAAAAGTAAAATATTTGCAATAACTAAAAATATTTGCTTTTAGGTAAGTAACATTATGTTATTATATTATGAAAATTCCAAATCGGTAATTTAATAATTAGGAGATTTAGAACTTACCAAATATACGCTTCTGCTCATCATCCCATGCTATCCCATTCAAAATATCACCCTCCTTAAAAATGAAAGATATGCATATAAGTGCAATACCAACTTTAATGAATATTTTTTATTGCAAAAATGAAATTAGAGTAACATTTTTTTTTTCATATTTTAATATCATAGCAACATTATGAAAGTGCAACATATATACAATAATCTGTTAATATCAAAAGAATAAAGTCCTTACATTGATCTCTCCAGCATCTACAAGTTCCTTCCTGCGTGTGATAGACCAAATGTAACTTTAAGCAATTTGAATAAAGAAATTTTCTGTTTTTTTTCTACTTGAATAAATGATTTTGTTAAACTATTTATTCCTAAAATACTTATTTTATATTTAAATGGCACTGAAAAAGAACACAGTACTTCAAATTTTGGAGGAGAATCCATCCAAGAATGCTGCCATCATTGGGAGATATTCTCACGATGCAATCGGTCTACACAAAGAAAATGTCAATTACAAACAAAACTATTTCACAATTAGTTAATTTAAAAAAGAAGAAAGAATTGATGAAAAAAAATTGTTGATAGTCACTAACATTCATGATAAATTAAAATTATTGATGATTCACTAACAATTAAAAATTCATCAATTATTCATTAATAAATATTTAGTCTTTTTTCTTTTATTCTTCCTTCTCCTTTTCTTCTTCCTCCCTCATCGTCCTTCTTGTCATGTATATTGTTATCACCTTTTAGTGTGTCTTTTCTCTTCCTCTTTCTTGTCCCTCCACCTTCTCTCCTTCTCATTTGTCACCTTCATCTCTATTACTGTTACTATTGTTGTCATCAACGATTACTATATTCGTCTCTTTTTTCTCCTTCTCTTTTTTTCTCACCCATCACCAATTTATTTATGGCAAATATTGTCAAATATGACAATAAAAAATTGGACACTTATTTTACCAACAGATTTACTAGAATGATTATTGATGATTCACTAACAATTAAAAATTCATCAATTATTCATTAATAAATATTTAGTCTTTTTTCTTTTATTCTTCCTTCTCCTTTTCTTCTTCCTCCCTCATCGTCCTTCTTGTCATGTATATTGTTATCACCTTTTAGTGTGTCTTTTCTCTTCCTCTTTCTTGTCCCTCCACCTTCTCTCCTTCTCATTTGTCACCTTCATCTCTATTACTGTTACTATTGTTGTCATCAACGATTACTATATTCGTCTCTTTTTTCTCCTTCTCTTTTTTTCTCACCCATCACCAATTTATTTATGGCAAATATTGTCAAATATGACAATAAAAAATTGGACACTTATTTTACCAACAGATTTACTAGAATGATTATTGATGATTCACTAACAATTAAAAATTCATCAATTATTCATTAATAAATATTTAGTCTTTTTTCTTTTATTCTTCCTTCTCCTTTTCTTCTTCCTCCCTCATCGTCCTTCTTGTCATGTATATTGTTATCACCTTTTAGTGTGTCTTTTCTCTTCCTCTTTCTTGTCCCTCCACCTTCTCTCCTTCTCATTTGTCACCTTCATCTCTATTACTGTTACTATTGTTGTCATCAACGATTACTATATTCGTCTCTTTTTTCTCCTTCTCTTTTTTTCTCACCCATCACCAATTTATTTATGGCAAATATTGTCAAATATGACAATAAAAAATTGGACACTTATTTTACCAACAGATTTACTAGAATGATTATTGATGATTCACTAACAATTAAAAATTCATCAATTATTCATTAATAAATATTTAGTCTTTTTTCTTTTATTCTTCCTTCTCCTTTTCTTCTTCCTCCCTCATCGTCCTTCTTGTCATGTATATTGTTATCACCTTTTAGTGTGTCTTTTCTCTTCCTCTTTCTTGTCCCTCCACCTTCTTTCCTTCTCATTTGTCACCTTCATCTCTATTACTGTTACTATTGTTGTCATCAACGATTACTATATTCGTCTCTTTTTTCTCCTTCTCTTTTTTTCTCACCCATCACCAATTTATTTATGGCAAATATTGTCAAATATGACAATAAAAAATTGGACACTTATTTTACCAACAGATTTACTAGAATGATTATTGATGATTCACTAACAATTAAAAATTCATCAATTATTCATTAATAAATATTTAGTCTTTTTTCTTTTATTCTTCCTTCTCCTTTTCTTCTTCCTCCCTCATCGTCCTTCTTGTCATGTATATTGTTATCACCTTTTAGTGTGTCTTTTCTCTTCCTCTTTCTTGTCCCTCCACCTTCTCTCCTTCTCATTTGTCACCTTCATCTCTATTACTGTTACTATTGTTGTCATCAACGATTACTATATTCGTCTCTTTTTTCTCCTTCTCTTTTTTTCTCACCCATCACCAATTTATTTATGGCAAATATTGTCAAATATGACAATAAAAAATTGGACACTTATTTTACCAACAGATTTACTAGAATGATTATTGATGAATTAAATAAATATAATTACCAAAAAAATTTTAAAAAAGTTGAATTACTAATAATTTACCGACAATTATTATAAAGAAATAAATTATCAATAGATTTAGCAATGAATTTTAAAAAAATCTAATACCGATGAATTTGAAAAAAAAATTATTTTCAAATTTATTGATATAATTTACCATGACATTGTCAAAACTTAAACTGAGAACTCGGATGCGTTATTTATCGATGGAATAATAAACATTATAAATTAGTGACGAATCCATTACCGATAAATATTTTTGTCGTTAAAAAATGTAATTTATCGATGGATTCTACTAACAAATCCATTATCAACAAATATTTTTGTCAATAATTAAAATTCTAAAATTCGTTGATAAAATTTATCAGTAAACTATGTTTTACTAGTTTTTTTTTTTTCTATTGATAAAATTTATCAGTAAAATCTATTTTATCGACAATTTTTTCTATCAGTAAAATTGTATCAGTAAATTAACATTTTATTGGAGCATCTCAAGTTTTCAAAATTTGATTTATAATATTCTTTAGCTGATAAAAAAATCACAAACAAAACCAAGTAAAAAATAATCTTAAAATTATAATCAAACAGACAAAGACATACCGGTAAAACATTTGCCCAAACTTCACCATTTATGTATTCCAATTCATTGAGATTGTATACTTGATGACCCTTATAGTAGATAACATGTTTTGATTCAGCTGCAACAAATAAGGCAATGCAAATTCCATGAAATACAAAACAAACTATGAACACAAAAAGAATATGCATACATAAATAGTGAGAGAAAAAGAAAATGGAACTTCATTTTGGATAAATAAACAAACCTTTAAATGTTTGAGGATTAAGTTGATACAACGTTGAACTCCCATCACTTCCAAAAATCACTTTTCCATCAGTTGCCAGACCCCAACCATCATTCATATCATGATCGAATCTTCCAATCTATACAAATTTTAAATCAAGGTGTTTGAGATTTGGCCAGCCGTGTCACATTAAAAAAAATATAAATTCTTTAGCACGGGTAAAATAGTCATAAAAAAGTAAACTTTTGTATTTGTAAAAAGAAAACTAAAAATTGTGAAAAATAGTATCAAATGAGTATAAAAAAATTTTATGTGTCAAAATATTATTGTCCAGAAAAGTATAAAAAACGTTGCATGTGAAACACTACGAGAATCATGTATACTAGAATGTTAGAAATTCAAACATTAAAGCTTAAATTTTTATATTTAATGTGATGTCAAATCTTTTATATATACGAACAATTCATACTTTAGAGATAATCAATTTCTCTAATGTATTCCAATGAAAAAAAAATGAACATAGAAAACATTTATCGATGAGATTTAAAGCTACAAACTTGGTTTAAATTTTGAGGGCTATATATGAGACCATCTCTCCGCAACCAAGTTACTTGATACAACCTACATAAAGTGCATTGGAGAAGTGTATTAGAATACACCTGTTCTTGAGGATTTTAGAGAGCAACATAATGGAAAACAAAATGCAACATAATTATGTTTTAACACCTGTTGTTGAGGAGAGTTAAACCTTCCCCAAATAAGGATTCATCCATCTTATGAATATTTTCAACCTGCAATGTGCCACAAATTATTACAAAATTTACAACATTCACACTGGATTTAACTGCATAACTTAGAAAAAAAAAATAATTGGTACCTTCCCAGTAAGAAGAGCAACTTTACGAACAGATGACTGAAACAACAAATCATTCAAAGGTTAAATGCAGTTTTAATTACACTTACAGGAAAACAACTATTAATTAAAAACAAAAATAAAAAAATAACGGCTGTCTCTTTATCTCATATTCACTTTAATTATTTAACTTTCAAAAGAAAAAAATATTTTTTGAAATAATTACCATTTTAAATTTTAAAACGTCACTTTAGACTTATTTTTAACTTATTTAATGCATATAAAATTTGTTTTGTTTTATTAAATTTATTTAACGGAAAATTAGGGTTTATCATTAAACTCACCAAGATGATGTTTTAAGCTCTGTTCTGGTGAGTGGATAATCAGAGTCGTTAATTTGTGAAGATGAATTGTAAAAAGGTCATATGTTCCTTTGAAAAGATACGTGCAAATCATCCAAAATGGATTTGTCAAACACCATACAAAACTCATCCTTTTAATATGAAAAAATTGGAAAGAATAAACAAATTTTTTACTACCATAACCTGTTATTAAAAAACCAAACATATAATTTATAAATATATATGATATACATTAATAGCCTATTAACTGATTATTAACCTATAACATATGTTATAAGTTAATCATGAATTATAAAACAAGATGAAAATGTAATTAAATGTAAAATTTGAGTCTGAATAAGAAAATATATAATTAAATGTAAAATTTGGAAAATAAAATATGCACACAAAAATTTTTGAACATAACTATTAAAGACAAAAGAAATTTTAAAATAATAATTCATTTTAAAAATAATAGTTAAAAGTAAAACAGGAATTTTGAAATATGGACAAAAAAAAATATCTCTTTATATATATATATATATATATAATTATTTTTTGATAAATAAATAAAATATATAATAATTATTAATAATAATACTTGTATATAATATAAAAGTATATATTATAATTAATAATTATAATATATATATATATATATATATATATATATTAAATATATGTAATATATATAATAATTATAATATATGTATAAGTTATAATTAAATATAATATATATATATATAATAATAATTAAATGTATATAAAAACATTAATATATTATTAATAATTAAATGATATATATATATATATATATATATGTATATATATAATGAATAATAAAAATAATATATATAGTAATTAATAATAATAATTATTATTATTGTAAAAATGATAGTAATAATATTCTTTTTATTAATTTTTATTAAATAATAGTTTTTGAATTTTATATTTTTAATTAATCTAAAAATTATTTCATATATCAAGAGTATTTTAATAATATTTAAATTTTATCTATTATAATTTTTTTATACGTTATTTAAATTATTCACTAATTTTTACAAGATTTATCTTTAAATCTATTATTTTATTCTCTAAATTCACAATAAAAAATATACATATTCATCAATTGAAATTCGCACAAATTTATCTTCATTTTTCTTTTTTCAAATTCATGTACGACAACACACCACTAAAATTCGAAGTGAAATTAAATCCTTGATCAATGAATTTATCCTTTCAAATTCTCATTTGAAATGTTTTATTTTATTTTTAATTTATGCAGTCGTTTTCATTACAAAAGTCAATAGATAATATCTTAATTTATTAGTTCAAATTTTAACGCGTCACATCATTTATAACATCTTTTTCTAATTTTTATTTTAATGTAAAAGTTTTATAACATACAATGATTAATATGTAATTTGATTAATAACAAAAAAATGTTTTTAAAACAAAAGATATGTAGTTTTGTTATTATTCCAGACTTACCATATTAAATTTTAAAATTTACGTATTTTAATATATTCTAATTTATGATAATAGGTGTGACTCCTAAAAATAAAAATGTCCTAATTAGATTATTGCGGTCAAATAATCAGCATCAGCATTTTTAACCATTGAATTTTCTTTCTACATTTTAACTTTTGTTTATAACTATTATTGTTGAAACATGAATTGAGTTATGGTTTCTACATACAACACAAATTTCACATCTTCCATCATAAATCTTTTTTAAAATACTCATACATTATTTCAGAAGGAAAATTCAATCTAAGAGTAAATTGCTATGTACTTTTTGAAATAAAAAATAAATAAAATGGAGATAAATTGTTAAAAAAAAAATAATCTACTGGTTGAAAAAACTCTCCCTTAATGTTTATACTTACAAACATTTTATTTTATAATTTTTTAACATACTATTTTAAATATTTTAAAATCTTTCTTGTAAATATTAAAAATGATTAAACTAATATAAGTAGGAACTAAAAATAATTAAATGATGATAAGACAAGAATGAATTAAAGAAGGTTTACCTGTCCATAAAGTCCAGTTGACTCAAATAAGGTGTTATTTCCATAATAAAGAAGGCCCTGAAATCAATAACAACAATAAAAAAAATGTCCAAATCAACATTTTTGGCATTTCATAATTAATAATAACATAATTACTCTCTCCACAACATAAGGCCAAATATTCACTCAATTACTTGAAAGGGTGTCAAATAGTTCTATCTATGAGAGATTGTCAAGAAAACATTTTCTTTTCTCTTTTTAAAGACTTTCCCCCTCTCTTTTTTTTTTTTTTTACGTCAAGTTAATAGACTAGTTTTGAAAAGAATATTGGATAAGATTAAATAAAGTTTTCGCTTTAAAAATGCTACATACACAATAAAAACTTTCTATTTATCAACCCAACTTATTCTCACTTAGGTTCTTTGGTTTAAGAAAAAATAGAAGATAAAAAATTAAGGTTGTTTAATTTGAAAATTAAATAAATATATTTTTAAGATTTAAGTAAATTTTAAGTTGAAGGTAAATTTAAGTATTTTTTTATTAACTTTTTATTTTATTGAGTAGTTATAATTTTTTTTTCGACTAGTTTTTTTTTATATATTTGGGTGATGAAATTATTAAGTTGACATATTATGTTACTTATTTGTCTCGATGAAAAAAAAATGTGAGGGTTTGTGATTAATACGAGATTATATTGTTATTAATGTAAAATAATAATATTGTGTTTGGACGAATGATTTCGATAATTCTAAAAAATTGAAATACATAGTAATTGAATTATTCACAATTGAATTTAATTTTCGGCCGACTCAACTTGATTTTCGACTTCGGTCGACTTAGTTCAACCTTGTGACTTGGCTTAATATTTGGTTCTGACTGACTCGACTTAACCTTTAATTTAATTCGACTCGACTTGACTTCTGACATGACCCGATTCAATTCAACTTTCGACCGGACCTGACTCAACTCGATTTCCAACTCAATTCAAATGTCAAACCTGATCTGACCCAATTCGATATCTAACTCGGCCTGACACGAAGTATTTCTTTTATATTTTTGTTTTATATTAATCACAACAGATCATATTTGTTTAACTTGTAAAACAAATATATTTGTCGTTACATCGCCTGGTTAATAAAAAAAAATCGAAAAACGGAATGCGTTTTTCGTCTCATTCAACAGAAAAACTTTTTTCTAACTGAAATTTCTCTACTAAATAAAGAATAACTTTGTCTTTTTCTGAAGTGTTTACTGTTTCTTCTCTTAGTGTTGTTTTTCTTAAATAAAATAGATTAGTTTTGAAAATTGGTCTAGAGAGGAAATATTAATTGTTTTCCTTTAGAAAGGTCAATGAAAATATTCATCTAAGTATGAAAAGCAAAAACTTTCTAAGAAATAAAAACATAAAAATTAATAGAAAAATGAGCAGCATAATTGTTTAAGTTTTTATATTCATTCCTCACTATAACATACTTTGTTTTAAAGACATAATCTTCATGTGTCTTGAAATCCTGGGTTATATCATGTGAAGATAATTTCAGTGACAATAGTTATTTTTGTTTGTTGTAGTAAAGTAGATTTTGGGCTTTGTGTGTGAAAGATGCAAAGAAGAAAAGAGAGAAGAGAAATTGGATGACCTGGGTGAAGGCTTGTGGATCGTGAGGGAAGACATTGACGATGGTGAAGTTGGCATAGGAAATTGGGTGTTGCAACGCGCAGCATCTGTTCGACGAAATGACTGAAAAGATAAGGAAGAGAGAGAGAAGGAGAGAAGCAGCCATGGA
Source organism: Vigna unguiculata (assembly GCF_037176805.1). NCBI lineage: Eukaryota > Viridiplantae > Streptophyta > Magnoliopsida > Fabales > Fabaceae > Vigna > Vigna unguiculata. The sequence continues at coordinate 43,203,714 of NC_140795.1, read as the reverse complement.
AGGAGTGAAAGAAAGGGTGAAAGAGGAACGCATTTAAGGAGTTACGTGACAGGTGCTAATCCTATTGTACTTATACACCTCACAAGGGTAAACTGTCGGCGTTTCTTCTTACACGTGGGTACGCACGTTTTTTTTTTCTGTCTATTTTTTATATTAATTTATTCAATTAAAAAAAATTCATGTTTTATTTTTATATTGTTAATAAAATATTTTTATAATTAATTTTATATATTATTATTATTAATTTTAATTTAATGTTATTGATATCATATTTTAAATGATATATATATATATATATATATATATATATATATATATATGTTATAAAAAATGATTTAAAAAATTAAAATGTAAATTTTTATATTGTATTTAGAAAAATAATTAAAAACTTGATTAAAATAATTTAACTTTAAATATTATTTTCGAAATATTTAAAATTGGTAGTTACATCATATATGTTTTACTAAATTTTAATTAATTTTTATATTTCAGTATTTTATTTGATAAACTATTGTGTGTATTATTTGTTTATATCATAATAGTATCTTGATATTTTTGGTATGCTTATATGTTAAATGTTTCAGAGGTGTACTAATGTTTTTCGAAATTCTATTGATATTTTTTGGTAAAAATCATGTGAAATTTTTAATGATGTGATTATTAGTAATAGTATATTTTTCACCTATGCATAAATACATATAAATATATGAGATATTACACGTATTTGATACGTTTGATACATATGTTTTTATACAATAATTCGTCCTATTTTAAAAAGATAGAATACGATACATATTCGATATGTCCATTTTATATTAATTTTTTTTAAATATTTGAAATTATTGCTGTTGTGTGTTTAGACATTTAATTTTATGATTTTATAATTTTATAATAGTTATAATATTTTATTTGTTGTTATTAATATTATAAAATTCAATTTATATCTTATTTAAATTTATTTTTTATTTATTGTGATTACTATTTGAAAATTCACTTAAAAAAATCATTTAAAATATATATATGGTTGGATGTTAACATACTAAAAAACAAAACATGGTTGTTTGGTATAAGAATATCGTAGTTGTGAAATTAACCAGTAAGAGTTTGGTATAAGAGTATCGTAGTTGTGAAACTAACCAATAAGAGAAGTACATGTGTAGGGTTAATAACCTTCTACATGTGAATTAGATTGTGTTTGTTATTGGAATCACTCATCTTATTTCACCATCTTGGGATTGAGTGAGAATTGTTTTTAAGTTGTGGTTCAACTAATTTTCCTCCTAGTGTTACATGCTAGGCATATATCTAAGGTTCTAACTAGTTATAAAGTTTTGATCTTAGCAAGTGATTTATTCAAGCAATCACTAAGGTATCATACTAAAATTTGATTATATTAAGCTCTAGGTATAAATATAGAGTCCTCTAATTTTGGAGAGTTTTCTGGAGAGAGATTTTCATAGATTAGTCCAAGGGTTTAGAAACCATTTCTCTGTATTTCTTGAATTTCTTTAGAGAGCATAAGATGGCATGGTTATTGAAAGCATTGTAATGTTTTCATGTATCATGAGGACCTAAACCCCTTAAGGTTATGATGTAATTTGAAACTCTCTTGTAGTGATACTATTTTATTTATCAAGGTATGTTTTATTTACATGTTTGTGAATTAATTTGTGATTGTTGTTGGATGAACTTATCACTCATCTTATTTCACTACCTTGAGATTAAGTGAGAATTGTTTCCAAGTTGTGGTCCAACCATTGGCAAACCTTCTTGTTGACATAGGGGAGCCATGGCTCCCCTAAATTTTTTTCATTTCATTTTTCTTATATATTTTAAAATTATATTTATATTAATTTTAAAAAAAATATCATGTATAGTTCATTCTCTTTTTTTTTTTTCATTTTTTATGTATTTCTATCTCTTTTTCATCTCTCCTTTCCTTTCTCAATTTTCATCTTCGATCTCTTTTTTTTTTAAATAAAATTGTACAACGGTGAAATTAATGAGTTAAAGAATATTTTGAATGGATCAATTTCTTCTTTTAAATAAATTTATTTTTACCTTTTTTGAAGGATTTTTCTCTTGCATGTAATAAATTTGTTTAGTGTGTACCAGTAGATAGTGATAATCTATCTTTTTCTAAATAGGTGAGAGTTGATAAATTAATATTAGAAACATTATAAATAAAAAGTAAAAGAATTGATTTTTTTAAGAGGAAGACTTGAGATGAAGATAAAAAAAAAGCATTTATGTCTATTAAACTTAAGAAATTTGATGAGAATCCAGGAATTAAAGATAATGAAAAACAATTATATGAAGTTTTAAAGTTACATGTAATGAATTTGAAAAAAAATCTAATTTGGCACCCCTAAATTTTTTATCCAAGTTTCGGCACTAGGTCCAAGTAATTTTCCTCCTAGTGTTAGATGCTAGGAATATATCTAAGACTCTAGCTAGTTGTAGAGTTTTGCTTTAATGCAAATGATTCATTCAAGCATTTATCAAGGAATCATACTGAAATTTGATGATATTAGGCTCTAGGTGCCAAGAATGAACCTAAGGTTACACTTAAGAGCACTCTAGGACATGAATCATTACTTCTTTATGAATAATAATTGAACTTGTATAAGAGATGAAAAAAAGTCGTGAAATCTGACTTTAACACGTTTTTATTACATTGAAATCAACTCTTTCATTCAAATTTGTTTTACACACTTTTCACACAATTCAAACACTGATTTACTCAAATCAAACCAGTTTAAACATTGTGTATTTTTCCAAATCCTTATAGATCTGAAACTTATTGTACTATATCTATCCAGTATATTTGCTAGAAAAGTGATTGCACAAAGCAACCAACATGCATTCAAGTCCAAAACAAATGTATATAGTAAGAACTCGTAGATAAAAACATGTTAATCTAAAAAGCAACAAAAGACAATGAAGTCTAACATTATAAACACTATCAACCCAACTAAAATAATAAAAATGTAATCATGCAACCATTTTTACAAACATGGTTAGCACATTAACAAATCAACGATCAAACCACCACACAAATCATGGTGAAACAAAAAAAAATTGTAGAAATTTTAGAAGCACAAACTTAATTATCAAGAAATTAAAACTTAAAATTTGAATGAATGCCATACAAATATGGTAAAACTAAATATAAAGTCATACAAGAAGAAAAAAAGAGAAGGAAAAAAAAAAAGAAAACTAAATCGTGATATTTACTGATAATTAAAATTTGTCTATAATTACTTATAAGTATTTATTAATCATTGATAATTATTGATGAAATTTGGTAATCGATAATTATGAACAAGTTTTTTTATTCGTTGATAAATTTATGGATAAGCATTTTACTAACCATGATGGTTTTAATTTGGAGTATTATAAAACAACATAATAATATTATGTGATTTATAACTAGTTTTATTTTGTGACTTTCTTACATAACTTTAACTATAATGTGAAATGTATGCTAAATTCTCTTTAATTACAAAGAAAGTCATCGAGTATTAACATTTTCAACACAAACAATTAGAGAAAAAAAATCAAACTCAATTTCAGTACAATTGTGATGGTAGTGGTCCCATGCAGAAGCAGAATTTTTTCATTGTTCATCGTTTTCTTTTTCTTTTCTTTTTCATGCACCTACCTTTCATCTTCGTTTATCTCATTCTTCATGCATGTGATTTTGTATTATCACACCGCATCTATGTTACGTCTTTTCTACGCAAATATTTCTCACACAATATAATCATGCAAAGAAATTTATATTAAGAAAAAAAAATCAATATATTTGGTGGTTTGGGGTCTTTGTTCCTCCATTTTTTTTAATGTATTATTTAATGTGCATGATATTTTAATATTAAATTGGTTATTTTTATTTAAAATTTTAGAATAATATTATTTTTTAGGATTAAATATATTTTTAGTCTTTGACCTTCAACACAAAATTAAAATTTTACTACAATTAAATTATATTTAGTGAGAATTATTTTTTGGAGGTTATAAAAATTTCTACAAATTAATATAAATTAACATAATTTAGGATGGTCCATTGGATCGTCTAAAGTGACAATAATAGTTAGAACTTTATTTTTTTGGAGGTTCATAACCTATACAATTTGGAAGGTTACAATTTCACTTTCCGACTTTCGTTTCATTTTCAGATTTCCCTTTCCCCTTTCCCTCTTAACATTTTTGCTTCACGTTTTTGGGTTTTCCTATTTAGTTCCCTTCTTCGTCTCACATTCATATTTTCGAACATTTTTGTCATAATCACATAGTTCTATTGAGTTAGAAATATTATATCCATTCATTTTTAAAAGTGAAAGACCAAAATATATCAAAATTTTAAATAGAGATAGGTTTCAATTTCACGTCCAAATTTAGAGACTCAAATATATTTAACCCTATTTTTTATTTATAATTTATTTTCTTATGAATTGCTTTATTTTGTCTTTTTATAATGTTTATTATGAAGATAATATTGTTTTCTCTTTCGTTTCTTTTTTATATTATTTATTGTGTAGATTACTATATCTTTTAAAAAAAATTTAGCTAAACATATTTGAATATAATTAACTTCACCTTTTAATAATATTTTATTTTATAATATATTATTTCTAAGCTATAAGTAATTACTTTAGATGGAATGACTTTATTAATTTTCATTTTAAATTGATCTAAAAATTACACATTTATTACTGTTAGTATTCGTTAGTTATTTAAGATCACAATTGTCCAAGATTTATTTAACAAGAAGGTTTGATGTAATCGTTATGGAGTCAAGATTATATCATAAACACTCAAAACGGTTATATCATATGTCCTTTTGATCCAATTCACTTCATACACTCAAAGTGAGTACCATTTAATTAGTTCTAAATATAGTTAACCTAACTAATTTCGTTTTATACACTCAAAGTAACCATTTAATTAGTTGTGAATATACTTATCCTAATATAAATGACTATATTAATTATATGCTTCTTATGATCGCACAAGTCATTCAGATGTCATGTTATTTAATCAAATATATTGTTGAATTAACCACTTCTATAAATACTAACAATGAAAATCAATATTCACATTCTAAGGGGAACCTTACACATTTAATTACACGGCTAACCAATATTCATAGGTCTTGTGACCAAATTTATTTGCGCAGGTAAGCTAGCTTTGACAGACTATTAACAATAAATGAATTATTCATTAACGATGAATATAAAAAGTATAATATCATTTAATCGAACTTGAATATAGTTAATTAATTCTTAAGATACACTCTTTTCACGTTGAGATATATGTATTTCGAGTATGAGATTAGATATTAACGAATAATTCGATAATGAGTAGAATAATAGACTCAATAAACAACAAAATTCATTAAAATAATAACCCATTACTCTGATATGATGTTAGGAAATGAATTTTAATCTTACATCAACCTTAGGAAACCGACTTGAACTTCATTAAGATAAACTCTGATACTCACGTGTGACATTGGATGAATACAAAAGTATAATATCATTTAATCAAACTTGAATATAGTTAACTAACTTTTAGAACACACTCATCTCAAGTCGAAGCATATCATCTCGTGGGATGCGAATAAATACTAATGTATAGTTTGATGGTAGTATTATAGTGGATAGAGCAATAAATCCATTAAAAAATAAATTTCACTAAAATAAACTTTAACTCATAACTTCGATATCATGTTAATTAGTGAATTTTAAACTTAATTTAATCTTACAAAACCGACTTGTAAGATAGGGTTCACTCACTTATATATTATGAATTAATCTTGACACGGTCAATGTAAAACTTCCATTAATATCTTAATAAACCACTCATTTTCATCAACAAATACAAGGTCAATTACGTGTTTTGCAAAAAAAAAAAAAAAAAAACAATCTATAACATTAATTGTATGACAGTTATGATTTCTTCTCATAGCCATTCTTTACACGCTGCATGATATGAAATAGATAAATATTGAACGCACTCGTTTCTAAAATATAAAATTACTCTATTTGAATAATAAGATTTAGAAATAACCCTTTTAAATATATAGACGTTGTTAACACATTTTTAGAAACATATCAATTATTGACATAATTTAAAGTAATGAGCACAATACTTGTAGGCACAAGTATTGTCCATATTAAGTTTCTTCATCACCCACCAAAGGTGACGTGGTTCCGGTTGTTTCATGAATGAGTCAAGAAGACTACGTTACTTACCAAGGCTTTCAAGTGAAAATTGAAAAGGTATATTATAAAAATACAAGTAGTGTTTTAATTTTGAGAAAAACAAAAAACTTTCTTCTTAACTATAAATAAGTTTTAGTTACTTTAAATACATTTATTGATATTTGTCACCTCAATTTTAGTTAAGAAAAATATTTTAAAAAGAATAAGGAGATAAAACTATAGTTTAGAATAAAGGTAATATTTAAAAAGAATATAAGGAGATTAATAAAAATGAGCACGAAGTTAATATTCATTTCTCTCTTGACAAGGGTAAGATCATTTTATATGATAAAGCAAGCGAAAAGAAACCATTAAAAAACAAATCAATATTCAATTTGGCCTCCGAAGGATTGAGATACCAACGGATAAATTTCTCAAATAATATATCTTCTATTTCTAAATTGTTTCCTTAAATAAGATTCTCAACAAAATTTAAAATCTTAATAAAATAATTTAAATACGAAATGTGAGAACCCTTTTTTTTTATGTTTTCCCTTTCTATGTACTCTCTCTGTCAGCACTCACACAGAAGCAACACTCCACTCACCTGCACCTCTCTTCTTCACCATTTTCTCCTCCTTCTCTCTAACAACCAAAGGGGTTTGGGCTCCAATTCAATTTTTGAATTCTGTTTCCTCTTTTCTGTAACAACAATCCAACCTGAGACTAACACATAATCTCTTCCCCAAGTTGTTCAATCCATCCCTACGCGTAAGTTGATTCCAATTTCTCAGTTTACCTTCAAATTTTCTGAATTTTGAGTCCTTCAATCTTTTGGGTTGAATAAGAAATCACACTCACGTCTAGAAATTTTCATTCCAGCTCCTTAAGTGCTGAAATCAAACCATCTTCCAGTTGAGAGCTGTATTTGCTTACGATTATTGAGAAGGTAAGGGAAGCTAACCCCTTTTTTCTCAAATTGTATAGAAAATTCGTTGATGAGTCTGAATTGCATGATTAATTGTTGATTTGATGTTTGAATTGCATGAATTGGTAAGTGATTGAATTGTGTTTGAGGAAAACTGGGCTACTGCATGTGGGAACAGGTTCGTAACCTGGTATTTTTGCCTAGGCGAGTGACTCTCGCCTGAGCGAAAACACCAGGAAACACACCCCTGTTCCTGCGCGAAGTCTCGCCTAGGCGAGCTGGGGTCGCTTGAGCAAGAGACGAGCTCGTCTAAGCGAACCAGTCTAGCCTGAGCAAGAGTTCGCCCAGGTTTCTTATTTTGCCAGTGTTAGGGACTCGCCTAGGCGAGATTGGCTCGCCTGAGCGAGATGGCCTCTCGCCTGGGCTAGATTTTCTAGCCTGAGCGAGAGCCACTGCAGCAGGAGTGTTTTAGTTTTGTTTCCATTAGTGAGAATGCATGCTTTAATGTAGCTTTGTGCAAAATAGACCCTGTATGGTTGGGATGTTATTATTGATGTATTGCATGACGAAATTGGATGAATGTAAATTATGAGGAGTTGTGGTTGAAATAGAATTTCAAGGGAAATTCAAGTGAATTTGTAGTGTGTGTAAGGACGTGAGGAATCCATATTGGTCGGTATCCTGAAACTCAAATAATCATTCATGCTCAGATAAAGTAGAATGAATTATGTCGTGAGGAGTAGCAGGAGGTCCTCGTCATTGGACTTGATCCAGTCCTAGATGCGAAGGGAACTTACCCTGGGAACGGTCGGGTGAATACTCCATGTCTCCAGACTCTACAGAGTCTGGAAACCGTTACAGGTGCAAGCCACCAAGAGCTCCAATGTCGCTTACACAATCCGGATATCGAGTCTAGGATTTAAAATTGAATTATGTGTTATGTATGATATTTATAATTGTGAAATGTATCGATGCCTCTCATTTCAGTTAGCTTACCCTTCTTGTTTGTGTTTGCTTGCTCTTGTATATTATCCCTTGCAATGGTCACCTATAGTTGGTGTGAGCAGAGCAGAGACCAGATGAAGATACCCCTCCTGAGTAGGAGTTGACGCTTTACTGAGAGTTTTCGCTGTAGTTTTTAGGTTGCTGTTGTAAAGTTTTGGAGTTGTGCAGTTTAGCATCTTTTGTACCGACTCTTACCTTGAGTATTTTCATGTGGCTTTTGGATGACTGTACTAACTTTATATTCATACATAAATTATATGTCGGTCATATCCTACTACCTGCTTTGCTTGATCATATGATATAATGTTTTATTTGATAACGTGGAAAACTATTAAATGGGATGTTACACGAAATGATATATTTATTAAGCTTACTTCTACTATTAGTTGAAATATAGATAGTAGATGTTAGCCTTATCTTTAATTAGCATCATCTTTATTTTTATTTTTAGTTAAACTAAATCTTATTATAAATCAAATAATATTATAGTCTTATATCTCTTTGTTATTATTAACCTTATTTTTTACTTGGTCTCAATATTTGAGGGGGTTTAGTTGGTGTGATTTTTTAATTTTTATTGTTCTTAATTTAGTATCATTTTATTTAAAAGGAATTAATGTGATAATTTTTATTAAATTGATGTTAACATAATTTGAAATATGACCATATATAAATGATTCTAGACTTCTTTAATCTTCTAACCCCTCTTTCTACTTATCGAACTTCCATGACTGTTACGTAGCTGTTACGTAGAGTAGAAAAGAAAGTGAAGGATTGAAAATACTCAGAGTCACCAATATATGATCACCTTACAAATGGTGTTAATTAACGATAATTTAACGAAAGTGATATATCATATCACCCATTTTAAATAAAATGAGGATTGAAGTGAAGATAAAAAAATTGAGGAATCACAATAAAGAAAATTCTCAAACAACATTAACACCGAAAAACATATTAAGCCTTAATCTTATTATAAATTAGTTAGTATATTGTAAGTGATTTCCTATATATATAACATGTAACTAATGCTATAATATATGAGTAAAAAATAATATTTAAAAGAATATTATTTTGTTTACTGTTTCTTTCATAGTCTTTGTATATGACATTCCATAAATTATACATTGTATCAGAGCATGCACTCTCTTGTCGTCTTCCCCCCAATACTAGAATTACTTCCATTCTTTCATGGCTTTAAATAATTCTTCAACCTTAGACCAGTCACTCAGTCCCTACAATAATCTCTATAGATTGAGACAAGCCAGTCATCAATGATATTTCGTTAACTATTCTATCTTTATTTTGAAAAACAATACTCCCTTCACCGTGTTTATAGTGACAATAGTGAAAATTATCTATTTTCCATTTCTCACATTACAAACTAATTGGATGTCATTTTTTAAGATAAAAAATTTCGGTGATCTAAGATATTCCTTTGGTTTTGAGGTAACGCATGGAGCTTCTAATATCAATATTTGTTAAAGAAAAAATTATTCTTTAGATCTTTTCTTTGACATTTACATGCTAAATTCTAAACTTGTTTCTACTCCTTCTAATTACTGCACCAAATTGCATCAATCTTCTGCACCAAATGACATGTTGATATATCTTACCAACAAGAAACCTGATATTAATTTTGTTATTCACACCTACGTCAGTTCATTGCTTATCCCACAATTACATAGTTTTTTATTGTATTCTTCGTTACTTTAAAATTGCTCCTATATTAAGAATCTTCTACCAGTGAAATTCAGCTCAAAGCTATCAACAATTGTGATTGGTTCCTGAGTCTATCTTATTTGTTCTCTTATATCCTAAAAATCTAAAAAGCAAGTCATAATTTCTCAATGTTTTTCTAAAGTTAAGTATCCTGATCATCTAGTGTCACTTGTCAAATTCAATATGACTCACATATTTAATTCATGACTTTGGTGTTTCTCCTAATCTTAATGTTCTGTGACAATAAATATACTCTTCACGTTGTTATCACTTAGTTCATGATAAATTGCTTTTTGACTTGATTAAGGTTCCACTTATTAATTCAACAACACAACTTGATCATTTCTTCACAAAAAGTTTTAGTTCCTAGAGTTTTTTTATTTCATTTGCTCCTAAATATGCATGAATAATATTTATTCCCTAGCTTTAAAGAATATTAGCTTTATCTCTGTTATTAGTTAAAATAAATATTATAACTTATTTAGTATTAATCTTATCTTTATTGTTAGTTAAAATAAATCATATCATAAATCAATTAGTATTAATCTTATCTGCAATTTATGTTAACCTTATCCTTATGGTTAATCTTACTATAAATCAATTAATCGATTATAACTTATTTTTTATATAACTTATAATCAATGTTATAGTGTGTATGAATAATAATATTTAAAATAATATTTTCTTTTATATATCTTTTATTTATTTCTCCGTCTCTTAAATATGATATATGATATACCATAAATTTTACAACATAATTCCAAGACTCGTTTATGTAAAAGTGTATTCACCAGCCTACCAATCATCATCTCAATTTCCATCTTTTACGAACCAAATGTAAATTCTAATTAATTACATGGAGCATATTGTTGTCTGTGCATAGGATGGCAAAAACCACCCCAAGGTCAAGAAAAAAATAAAGCGAATGAGAGTGACAATGTCAATATCCAACAACAAACTAACATGGAATGACTCCACCAGAACAATAATTTATGCATACTATAAATTATCATAGTGAACATCACAACAAGGTAAATGGGTATTTGAATTTGTCACACGGTAAGACAATACATATATCAGGTAAATCACATCATAATTTCACCAACCAAACAATGTAAAGTGATAGACATATGAAGCTATTTTCTCCTATCCAACAATCTCCATGGCTGAACAGGATCCAAGTGAGCTCGCAGCATATTATGGTCAAAGCTTACAATATAGTACAACACTGATTGGTTTTCTTGGCTTGTTTATAGAACATCTGTTTCAAACGCCAATGTCACATTTTGAGTCAGTAAAACGAACTAGAGGAAAAAATAATACATTCACCATTAAGACAGTTATCTTCCAAGGAAAAACCAAACATAGTTCAAATGCTCATATTTCATGCAAGTGAAATAACCATGTAGCTCACATATTCATATTAGGTCCAAAAAACACCATTTTTACATCAAAAGAACAAGTGAAGAAATAAAATTTCATCCAGAGATTGTGCTGACTTAGGGTCTGGATGAACTTCTTCACAAGTACTTTCAAGAGAAAAAAATACCAAACGAAAAATGAAATAAGTTTCTCAATTAAATAAAACTAGTTTATTCATAAATTAAGATGTACAAACTCTTCGGTATTAGCTTCCCCAAAAATCTAAACTTTTTTTAACTTTTGCACCAGGCTAATTTTATTTTATGAAGAAGCTTATTATTTTATTTTTCTTATTTTGTTGTCCAACCAGTGCTTATGAAAAATTTATCCTAGCAGAACCTTAGTTACAATAAAAAGATATTGATTATAAAAGTCAATAAAACATACCCTCACCAAGAGATTCTATTCTTCCTTCTAAAATAATAGAGTAGCGGAAACACAAGTACCCACAATTTTATTATACTAAAATAACACAATAAAAAAAAAAACATAAAATGGATAATTTTGTAAAAGTGGTTTCGAAAGGATTGTATGGTAAAATAAAAATATTTGTACGGCTACCAATTTATATCTTCACCAAATAATGACTTTTTTTTATTTGGTAAATGATAAAATAGCCTAATTAAAATAACACCAAAAACAATTAAAATAAAAAGTGTCCCCTTTATATAATGGTAAAAACACACCAGGCAGCCGTGACAACAGTGTTTTAAGACAAAAATGCACATCCTAAGAAATATTTGGAACACCATGACCTTGCAAATAATCTTATTAGCAGCATCCCTCAGTTTGCAACAAACAGAGCAGGCTGCACATGTCAACCCACTGGCTTGTATAGGCATATCCCGCATAACTCAATAGGTTTCCTTAATTATCCATAGATGTATAAAATTGTTTGTATGCTGAATATGACTAAATATTTACATTTTCACTATTTCATAAAATATTAGCACATTTTTTGTTGATTTTGATAACTGATTGCACAAAAAGGATTTATCAGTTCATGGGCGAGTTCAACTATCAAGTTGTACTGTCATCAATTATCAAGTTGTACACTCATATACTTATAAGTCTACTTTAATTTCTTTTCACAGTATGTATTTTTATTTACTTGCAATAAATAAAAATCCTTAACTTTTAAATTTTTCCTTTGACTGTTTTAAACATCATTTTAGTTGGCAGTACACCCTCCTACAGATTTGGATTTGGATGAAAAAGTTGTCAATGACCCTGTAGAAGTTTTTTTTTTCTATTTTTTTTTTCACAAGCACATGCCAGCCTGCAGTTATGTGGGATGACGGATGAAAAGTAGTCCGCAAGGGATATCTAGATTGGCCCAATTTTGGCACATTCTTACTCCTTGGGAAAGCACATTCTAATGTACATAGACTGCCAAAAGCACAGATGTGTATTGTATAGAACAAAGTCCCAAACTGGCATGTTATTTATTACACATAATCCATATTAATGCATTTTGTATAATCATCTAATGGAAAAGCATATATAAAAGTTTTGCAGCAAGAAAAGAGATTAATTAATCACAAAGCTACATAATACATTCATCATATACGCATACTCAACTCAATGATAACCATAACCATGTAGACAAGACATAAAATATGTCAGACAATAATAGATGCCTGACTATATGCAGCATTGCTATACTAGTCCCAAATGCAAATTAGTGTAACAGGAGTTGTTTAGATGTACCTGGGATGCGGCACTCAGATCAGAACTCTTCTCGACTAAACTGTCCAGCTTCTCCCCTCTAGCCAGCACACTATCAATAGTCTTATGCTGTTCACAAACAGAAAGCAATCATATGGTCAAAGAAATCTACACGCCAGAAAACTGCAGAATCTAAACAAGCCTATCGTGTAGGAAGAAATTAACAAAGCCCCACAACCCACCTAGAAGGCCCACAATTCTCGACTACCCATTTATAGTAACATAACCAAGTAAATGCACATCAATAAGAAACAGCAACAAATCTGGAAGAAATAACTAATAGCAACTAAATTATTGATGAACCACAGACAGACATAATGTAAAATGGAGGGCATCCTATCACAATGCTAGAAAGAGACAAATTAGCGTTACTTCATTGCATTTGAGTTCATTAAAATGATACTTAACTCAGTATTGTAATCTAAACCTAAATGTATTTGGGAAAAAAATGCCAAATTCTCAAACGAATTTCAAACAAAAAATACAGACACATAGCTATCATGTATAAAATTGAACAACTACATAACAAAATATCTTATGCAACTTTGGAAGACAAGAGATGCAGGGAATCAGTGTGTGCTTACAAGGATGATTTTTGTTTCATCTAACTCTCTCTGGATTTTCAACAATTTGTCAGCCTCTGCAGGATCCTGATGATTTGACAGGAACAGATAAAAGGGGGTTTGAGGCATTAGTAATGGTGTATAAACGATACCAAAATGTAACCATTTATTAAACAGAAAAAAAAATGAATAAGTCCTTTAGCTGCAGCTCACAAAATATAGACGAGGAATTTACATGCCTGGAATTTTGTCAGAGCTTCATTCAAATAGGGCCATGGTTGAGTACTGTCTTCCTGTACAGTTCTCCATGACTCACCAAAAACTTTTTGATATTCATCTACCACCTGCATTTTTATAGTTACAGTCAGCTCTTCCTATAGAATCTCCACAAATTAAATAAATAAAACACAAACCCCTTACACAATTATAACATCCTCAAAATAGTTATCATGTCTCATCCTAACAAAGGAAGCAGCAACAATCCGTAAATAAAACATAACACTGAACCCACACGCGATGCTCTGACTCTCACCTGGTTTAGAAGAGAAAAGGCACTTCTAATCGGGTAATGATCATCCATAAATCCCAACGCACAAAGACCATTTCTGTTGTAGGTGTGCACCTTATACTCTGCAATCAAAAAAATGAAAGAAGAACGTTTTCAATAATTCACAATTCGGCAAAATATAAAAATCGACCCCCCGCAGAAAACCAAAGAAATCACCGCAGATCAAAGCACACGGTTATACCACATCGTCAATTTTAAAAATTACGATTTATATTATTCTGACGGGGAGCAAGGAGGGCAAAAGATGATAAACCGAATCCGGATCAACAAAAACGACCGCGAAATAACCCGAATGAGTAATCGGTGTCGGTAAACAGCAAGGTGGGAAAAGAAAGAAACCCTAAAAAACGGAATCTAAGGGAAAAGAACCTTCGTGTTGTACGGATTGGCGTTGGCCTTGAGGGGTGCGTTTGGCGACGGTACGACCGACAAAGACGATGAACTCCCTGACGCTGTGGCGTTGGAAGTAGCCGAAGTGGGTAACGTCGGAAGCGTTCGCGAGAATCACGGGATCGGAACCTTCACCTGTGCATTTAAGCACCAACAACGCTGTGATCTTCATCGTTTTCTCTCTCTCGCTCTAGAATTCTCTCTCTCTCTCTCTCTCTCTCTCTCTCTCTCTCTCTCTTTATCTCTGTGAAAAACTGTAACACTACAAAGAGAACGAAAGACAGCAGATCGGAAACAGAAGAATGGCTCTCTCTATTACACAAAATATTGACGTGTGTAGTTGCATAATTTTATTTATATAATAACAACACCAACAATAATTATAACTATAATAATTATTATAATTATTATTTGTTTGTTTGTAAAACAATATTTTGTTATAAAAGTCAAAGAAAGCGTTAATTTTCTTGATTCTCGTTTTTAGTGTATCTAAATAACAAAATAAAAGGCAATGAGGAAATAATATAATATTTTCATTGCACTAAAATCGAGAGTGTAAGTAAAAATAATAGCAATAGAAATAAAGAATAAAAAAATCATTTTTAATTCACGTTGAATGTTTGATCAGGTTGGAAGCTTCAAAATGAATCTATTTAATTCAGGGTTTTTTCTGCACCCCATTGTTTGCCTCTTTCAGTTTCAAAATTCCTCTACCCGAATTACGTGAACCCATTACTCTAACCGGATCCGAAAAGGACTTTCGGATTGGTTTCTTGGGAAAAATAAAAAACGCACGCTCATCCCCATCAAAAACCAAATTCTTAAGGGAAAAATAATTTAAAATATTTATTAAAATACTAAGATTAAATTTTATGTTTAAAGAGAAAAATAATTTAAAAGTAAATAAATTTTAGTTTCGTAATATTAGTTTTTGTTGTAATTTGATCTTATGATATTTGTAACATCCCTCTTAATCAAGAGGGCCGTGTCAGGTCTGCAGCCCAATACACCCCAACCCCTCACCCCTCAGGCCACACAAGGACCACCAGGTAGGTTGTTGCTGCAGCACAACTGGTGACATCTCTCTAGTTGAGAGGGTGTTAAAGGTCAGGTCTGGGGTTCGACCCCGACTGGCAACAACCTACCTGGTGGTCCTTGTGTGGCCTGAGGGGTGAGGGGTTGGGGTGTATTGGACTGCAGACCTGACACGGCCCTCTTGATTAAGAGGAGTGTTACAATATTGGTTTTGTAGTATAATTGAAAACAAAATTTATTATGATTATAGTGGGTTGCAAATAAATTGAATGAAAATTATAAAAGTACATATAAAAATTTCAAAAATATTATCATATAATTTCTTAAAAATAATTTAAAATAAAGTAAAAAAAATACAAAATGAGATGAAATATAAAGTAAAATTATGAAATTTATATTAAATAAAAACATTTAGATACTTGTAGGTATTTCCTATGACAAACTCACTTTAATCATTTAATTTTACATTTTCAATTTTCAATTTTAAACCAAGAGTTATTATTAATCATTTTTTATCGTCAAATTTATAGTATAAAATATACTTTTAATCATCATTTCAAATCATCTTACATTTCAAATAATCTTATCGTTCCAATATGACATTAAACATGTTTAATAAAATCTTTTAAATTTTGTAACATTCAAACATTTTATTATTATCACAACATAACAATAATTTTTTAAAATTAATAAATATTTTTTTACAAAATCCAAAATAACATTTATTTTATTTAAACCATTACGTTTATTTCTTAATTAAAATTATATTTTTCACTATAATAGTTTTTTTTTTCAAAAAACTAGTAATAAAAAATTTAATTTCAAGTTATATTACAAAACTAAAATTTATTCATTCTTAAATTATTCTTTATTTTATTTCATCTCTTAAAACAATTAAATTTTAAACATAATATTTTTAGTTAATTATTTTAAATTAGTTTGACATAAATTTAATTTCCAATTTTTTTCTTATTTAAAAAAAATCATAAAATCTTCCCAGAATTCTCAACAAAGGAAGGAATTTTTGCTACCAAATATTAAATTGAAAATTTGATTTTCCAGAAGTTGAATTTTGAACTAATATAGTGAAAAGGTTAATTTAGAAAAATAATGTTCCCATAAGTCTATTAGAAAAACAAATCGACATTTGCATTTGAAAATTTCGTTGGAATTGATAAGATAATATTTTAACACAATTCGAATTATAAAAAAGTTGGATGTGACAACAACAGTGGATTCTTCCTTCTCCACAAATCAAGCATAACAAGAGTATGAGCATAACATTCCACTCTTTACTTTTCTTTTCTTCCACCTTCCTCCTTATAAAACACTTTATCCTTTTCTTTTTCATCTACCAAAGCAACCATATTCTAACATTGTTTTCTAGAAGCTCAAATACATGCCACCCTCAGGTTAAGTTAGGACACAATGCCTTAGAAAAATAAAGTTTAGGACAAACAAATAAGGTATTTTTATCCCACAAATAAACAATCATCATAATTTCTTATGACAAACAAAACGATGCAATATCCCAGATTCAGGTGAAACCTTTAACTTTTTTTTTTTATTTCCAGAAGTTCTATACAATAATAATCTCATAATGTCAAAAAACAATTCTCTCTATTTTCCTAGTAGGATAAAAAAAATAGATAAATTGTTCACTAAAAATGATTAAGGGAAAAGAATGAGTGTCAAGCACGAAGCGCAATTGAAAACCATCATCTCATCTATGCGCAGTTACTAGGGTTTCAATAAAACGCAAGCCATCAAATTTTGGAGCGAACTTCTCCGTTAGAGTGGATTTCCGCGACGAAGCGTTATCACGGATTCTCCTCTCATCATCCTGCAACAAACAAAACACAAAACTCAGAAAATTATCTTTATTCAGAAAATAATTATTTTCATTTCGAGCATTGAAAGTGGTGAAATATTTTCCAAACCTGATGAGAGGAGGAGGAAGAAAGGGAGGCGACGGTGGCCGATGCGGCGGCGGCGAGGAGGCTGCACTTCTTCATTGAGAGTTTTGGCTGTGGACTGTGGAAGGGAGAAGAATGAAGATGAAAATTTAGGGGGAAATGTGAGTGGAAAAGAGAGAAACACAATTTGGAGTTTGTTGGTTTCTCAGGAGGATTTGACGACACACTATATATATCAATGACGCTCAATCATTATTCAAAATGAATAAAATAGAGTAATAGAGTAATTAATTATATATTATTATATTGTTACTATTATTAAAATATTTCTAAATTTTTCTTCTTCTCAAAACTTGGTTTGTTTGGTTGTTCTAATGACTTTTTAATATTTTAAAACCTTTACTTAATTGATGTTGTTTAATAAAATAATTGAAGTTTTACACTCGAAGAAAAGTTTGTGTTGTTCTTTAAATAATATTTGTCTTATGCTCGTTATTTACGAAATTACGACTCTTTTTTTAAGAGATATGCATCACGTTAAAGCTTTGATTTTTATGCATAAAGAATTTTGTATTGTTAAATAGTTGAAAAACATTTATTAGGAGTTAGCATGGAAATTTTTTTTTTCTATTATAACATGTGAAAAAGAAATTCCAACCGAAGTGATACAATTAATATCTTTTTCTTATCATAACATCAAGGGGTATTTAATGTTACAGGTTCTACAAAAGTTGCCACTTTGATTTAATGAAATTCCATGATGTGTTACGTTTTTTTTTTTAATTTTCTCTTTCTATGCGTCGCATTTTTTTAATTCTCTCCCACCAAGGTATCATACACATACACCCCATCCCCACCGGAGACACCACATACAACAGGAAAATGAAAACCAAATAAATAAATAAAAAAAAAAAGCTTCAACAGTGCAAATATTTTATTATAAATTTATAAGGGTAAAATAGGGATATATTAATTGACGGGGTGCAGGAAGAAGCTGCCAAAGAGGGTAATAAAGATTGTGGCCCTTCTGCATACTAAGGGAATTTCTTCTTGCAACTTCATGTTTTTTTCTTACATCCCATATTTTTTTAAAATTTCAATTATATCTCTATTGTTATAGTTTTGGATTGTAAAATTTGTAAATATTTCAAATTATATAATTTATAATGCAAATTTATATTTTAGATTTGTACAATCCAAAATATGAATTTGAAAGACAATCTGGAATAAAAATTATATTGTAAGTTGTATATTTTGTAATGCAAAATTATATTTGTATTGTATAATCTGTAATGCAAGTATATTCCATATTTTACAATCTGCAATGCAAATTTGAATAGTCAATCTAAAACACAAATTACATTTTGTATTGTACAATTCGTAATACATACAAATTATGAAATCCGAAATTTACATTTCACATATTTCATGGTTGATTTCGGTATTGTCCTTACACTTCATATTATTGTGACATTTCCATTTGTTTTAGTAAACACTTGTCTGTTGTCTCTTGTTGATAAACGTTTGGCAAGTGAACCTAAAATATCGTCACCTGGGATTGACTCATTGAATACTAGATTCTTAATTTACGTAATTTTGAGCAAATAAGCATCAATAGAATTGCAAGCATAAAATTTTAACAAAAACTTCAATCAATATAAAAATTGTCAAAGGATTGATTTCTTACCTTTTCCTATAGAATTCTACTCTTTTTCGATTGATGTAAGCAATGTAATCATCCACTTGAGTTTACTCAGAGCTATTTTACCCCTAATCTCTTAGTAGGCCAAATCTATTCATTGAATTCGAACCCCCAATTTCTTAGGCCAGTTTACAAAAATTCAATAGAATCATGAAAAATCATTAATCATCTCTATTGTAAACTAATTAGATATGCCAAATTTCCCAATTGTGACATAACCTAATCTATCTTGTTTATAATCCCAAATCATCCCCAATTTTCCAATTGTGAAATCGCTCATAGAATAAACGATAAAACCATAAACAAAGCATTGAGATGAAGAACATTAACAAAACATCAAATGTAAAGAGTAGAACCTATAATCCAAAGTCTTACATTAATCCTCCAACAAAAAGGAAAATCAGTTCTGCATAATGAAAAGAAAAACTAAACAAGGTAGACGAAGCGAATGACAAAAAAAAGGAGAAAGAAGAAGTTTGTCCGTGAACGTTCTTCCTCCTTTATATTTTCCATGTTCTCCCCCTTTTCTGAGGTGATTTTCTCTTTCCTCTAATCGTTTCTCCTCTTTCTCTATTTTTTTTTCCTTTAAATTTTTGTTAGTCCACGTAAATTTTAGATTTCTCGTTAAAAAATCCACAAGTTGTGGAAAAATCCACAAGCCACCTGTGGACCATGCTGTTTTGTGTTTGATATCTTCTGAAGCAAACTCCATGGGCCGTGGAAATCCATCAGGCACTTGTGGAACACGCTGTTTTGTATCCTTCCATTTGAGGCAAAATCCACAGGTCATGGAAAAATTCACCAAGTTCATGTGGAACATGCTGTTTTGAATCTTGCATTTTCGAAGCCAAATCCATAAGTCTAGGAAGAATTCACCAGGCACTTATAGAACATATTGTTTTGTGTCTAACTTACTCCCTCTATACCTGTTTACACAAACAATGCACAAATCCAAATGTATGATCCGAAACCAGATAATGTATGATGAAATTATTCCAATAATGTACAAATGAATAAAAATGACCTAATCTAATGCATGAATACACTTATAAATTAACTGCTCATCACTTGTGGCTAAACTTACTTTCATTTGCGTTTTTTAATGTTTGCAGTTCCACTATATATATGGTTTTTGTGGGGATGCCAAAGGTTTGGGTAGAAGAAGTTTTACCCTTGCTCCTTCCCCAATCATTGAATCAAGTAAAAACATGGTCAAATTTCTAAGGAGAATTTAGGGAGGTGGAGGTAAAGGTGGAACAAGAAGATGGGAGTGGGGTGGAGGTGAAAGGAGAAGATGGGATGGAGGAAAATATGGAGATGCAGTGGAGGAGGAGGAGGAGAAAGGAAGAAGATGAGGGCAAAATTGACTTCTTACTTTGCTTATGGAGGTGAAGGAAGAAAGTATGTAGGTGCTTGAAGAAATAGTCGAAGTTAAGACATGACTTTGGTTCTCGTTTGAATTTTTTGACACATTAATGTCAAGCTCTTGCTGATCCTCCCATCCTTCTTTTTGTTTTATTTTTAATCCTTTCTTTCTCTTGTGTTCTTCCTGGTTATGCAAATATCAACATAGGTGAATAAATATTTAAGAAATATTTAAGAATAGTGTTTAATCAGGCTTCAAAAAGACGTATTGTTAATATTCTTAGTCATATTTTACTATATTAATTTAGAATACGTATTTTTTTATATTAATAGTCATTTCAATGAAGCAAATAATTAATTTGTTAATTGTGATAAATGTTAACGGAAACTATGGAATATTTTAACAATTCCAGATATTCAACATTAATAAATTAGTATAGTATGCTAAGAATTTGGCTAGAAATGTAAAAACAAATATTGAATTATATGAGAACATTAATAAATGATTTTCATCTTTAAAAATGTAAAATTTAAACTTTGAAATACATAAATGAGGAAGAAGAAAGAATGAAAATCTAATTATCTATGATGATATCAAATTTGTGGTGTAAAAGATATTCCAATGGTTGTCATGCATCATGCATGAGAATCTGTCTCATAAAATAGCGTAAGAAAATTAAAAACTTTCTTTCAGCTATTGAATGATAGGATGCAAAAAGTATTCCCATTGAGACAGTGAACCATATGTTGAATACCATTTTTTTTATGCTCAGTTTGTCCCCATTTTATTGACCATTCAACTTATCATTGATATACAGTTGTTTAAATCGATTGTTTATTTTAATTTTCTGAATCTTACAATGAAAATTTTAATTCATAAAATTATTCTAAATTTTTATTACTAAAATAAGTATTTATTTTAAATTTTAGATCTTGTAATAATTAGTCACATATATATATATATATATATATATATATAATATTTTATTAAGAATATTTTTTTAAATATAAAAATAAATAATAATAATTTGTATTATTCTTATGGAAAGAATTGTTAAGATACGAAAAGAAGTCTTGCAAGATTATAACATGTGATATAATAAATCTCACATTTAAACTATAATTTTCATATAATATTGTAGAATTAAATTTTAATCTAACTCAATTTCATAAAATTAATTTATAAAAAAAAAATTTACCCACTTTTATAAAATTGTTTTATCTCTTATATATAACCTTCAAGCATAAACCACTTAATAATACAACAGGACCTCAGTTATTTTTTTTTCATGTTTCATTGTGTTGTTATGTCTGGTTCGGTAAGCAGAGAAAAAAATTGAATTTTCTTTTGCTGTGCTGCATAGTGGATTTATAGGCTGGCCACGTTGGATCTGGTTTTACATTTCTCATTATTAAATGTGGGTGATATAATTTAATTTAATGGTTAGATTTATATTGTTATTTATCAATTCAATATAATCTAATTAATTAATCCAATCTAATCTAATTACTTGAATTAGCTTAATTTAAGCTTGAATTGAATGCTTTAAAAACTAATTGTTTAAACTGCAAAATAAATATTTATATATTTTTTTAATAATTATAAAATAACACATTATTTAAAACATCCATAGATGATATTTACATGATATGTAAAATATATCATTTTATACTAACATCATTATATAGATAATAGTTTTTATTGGATTTTAGAGTTTAAAATTCATAAGGCGTTAGCTAACCTAATTGTAGTTGGGTGCCCTAAAATAAAATTTACATCTACATTAATATAGAAAATGTAATCTGATCGAGTTATAGAAGGGTTGCATTACTGATTGAATACAACCAGCTTATATAGTAATTATAATTGAGTATTTTATTCTTTTAGTAATTTTTGTTGACAATTTAAACATTTAAATGTGTGTATATATAGATAGAGAATTAATGTGTATAACATTTCAATACAAAATATTATTTTATGAGTTACCAAATAAAACCTTAATTTTAATCGGTAAAGAAACACAAATAATCTCAGAATTACCAATAAATTTGTCTGCAAATTTACAAGTCCGAAGAAGAAAGTCAGGAAAAAAAGAGAGAAAACATAATATATAAAATAAATAAATAAGTATAACTACATCTGGTCATAATTAGCGCGAGGTAGTTATTGTTACTCTGAAATTTTGTTTCTTCTGTAAAGTCTGTCTCTTTAACAGGTCTAATCAGGGCAACGCCAATTTCGGACCATGCAAATTAGTTGCCGACAATAGGATGTTGCTAATTATTTTTTGAGTTAAACATATTTTTGTCCCGTTAACCTTAAGTAAATTTTCAAATTAAATTATTTCAAGATTTTGAATTAATTTAGTCATTCATTCTTTGAAATACATAAATTTAATTTTTTTAATCAAATTTTGAGAAGTTTATTTGACATTTCAAGCATGTTTCATAATAGTATTTAACTTAACATTAAAGCAAAAATATGTCAAATAGTATAAACAACTCAAATACTACTTACGAAACATCAAATAAACTTAACAACATTTAATTAAAAGGACTAAATCTATGTATTTATATTTCGAAAGATGAAAGACTAAATTGATCCAAAGTTTCGAAATAGACTAATTCCAAAATTCACTTATAATTTAAAGATCAAAAACATATTTAACCCTTATTTTTTTCATAAATATCTATGAAATAAAAAACATAAAACAAATGTATTAAAAATTAAAAATCATTAAATTTCAGAGTTCTATTATTTATTTAACATATTTCATTTATAGCCAGCCAGTGATAAGCTTTTAAACGATAATAATACTGTTTCTTCTCATTGAGTTTGGTCAGATTTCAGAGCTGTTGATACATACTTTATTTATTTATATATATATACTTTATTTATTTATATATATATATATGAGCATGGAAGCAGAATGTTCTACTTCAACAATGGAGGATTTCACTTTCAACAACCCTCATGTCATGAGTAGAGTACAGACAAGTTGAGACTGCATCCAAGTCGTGGCACCTATTTTATTTTATTTTTTTTAATTTGTCTTCTCACGTCGCCGACTATAAATAAATAAAATAATATCATCTTTAAGTCGTGCTCACAATTAGACTTAATACATATACATATATCTCATCCCAATCTACAACTGTAATACAGGTATAAGCTTAATTTCGTGAAATTAACTTTAATTATAAATAAAAAAAGAAACAATTTTCGTTGAATTTACAAATTATGAGATTCATTACTAGAAATATTGAAACTCGAAAATAAACTTTCCAAGTGTCATCCAATAATACGTTCGAGACAGGTGTCTCCACTCAGCAAGTAACACTCAACAAAGCACCATGGCAGTGACTCCAGACATTATGATAACGAAAGACAGAGACAGTTTCATTTTAAACTTAGTGTGAACTTCAAAATGAATATACGAAATTCAGCTAAAGAAATTTATTTCTATTTCTACGATAACAAAAAAGAAAAGAAAAGAGCAATAACAAAAGATTCAAACATGCTGGTAAATGGCCGAAACAAAAGGACAGAGAGGGTGTGAATGAATTGAAGTTCTTTGACTTTGAATTGTACCTTATCCAGTGCTGATGTGGACACGCGATTTATACATCGAGAATAGCTTGGATCTGAATCAAGGGTGTGATCACACCCCAATCACATCATCATCACTTATTCATATACAGAAACTAGAAGTCTACTCTTCAATTTGGTCGTTATTTCGTTGGGACCATTGTTTCCGTGTGACAAGAGTGTGATCCATAAAGCATTCTTCAACTGCGTATATAATAAAAGATGAAACGGTTGTAATAGTGTTTTCAGCGCGCATCACTCATCCTTTCACTGTTCTCTTTCTCTCTATCTTCGTTGTTCTCTTCTCTTCTCTCCAGAAGATGGAGCAGTCTCTGCTGAGAGGCGAAAGCAGTGGCCTCGGCTCCCGCCGGCGAGGACTGTTCCGGCGTTCCGACGCTATAACCCACGGTTCCAACTACGAGAAAGCCGCTGCGCTCATCGATCTGGTTCGTGTTACTCTTTCTCTTTTTCGTTCATGCGTTGTTCGGAAATCTATTTCAGGGAACTCATAGTGATGTGCGTCTTAGGTTCTATTTTACGTTTACTGCCGACTGTGGTTTTTTATACATTGATTCAGCTTTTAACCGTTGTGCTTTGCAATAGTGAGCGAGTTAGTATCGCGCATTGTGTTTGAGTTAATTATTGAACTTATGTAGGTAGATCTTGTCATCGATGGCTTGTTACGTACTTGTCATCGATGGCTTGTTACGGACACTTAAGAATAGTCAATTGAATCTGTTCTGGCGGCAATGTGAATTTAATTATTATATTTGAAGTTGAATCGCGTCGTCTCTTAAGTTGGTCAGCGTCGTGTTTAAATTTTGAAAGTCTTGAATCGTAGGAGGAATTGTTCTGCATGTTGTGGGAAAGTTGCCACTGATGTTGCGGTTTTGGTAAAGCGAGAATTACAGAATTGTGAAGTGCAGAGAAAAATAGTTGTAGATATAAAAAAGCACGGAGAGGATGATGAAAAAATGCAAAGTAAATAAAATTAAAAAAAAAGTGTTTGTGTAGTACTTAAGCCTTGAAGTTCTCCCTCCTAATAAAATAGTCTTTTTGGATTGAACTCTTTGTTGTGTTTAAGTTCTATCAGTTGGTCCTTTCATTAAGTGTTGAGTTATGGGAAAGATTATCTATAAGATGGATAGAGGAGCAAGTTAAATATTGAAAAATGAGTGAAACTGTCTTTAAGAGAAAAGGACTACTACCGGGTCAATATCAATTGCGTGAAAGTCATTGTGATAGTTGGTTCTTAAAGGAAGTGACAATGTTAAGAGTTCCACATTGATAGGAGCTACTTGATGTGGTACTTAAAGCTTGAAACTCTTTTACCTGATGGGTTAATCTTTGGATTAGATTCTTCTCTTGTGCTTATATTAAGATTTTAATTGTGTATTTCAGTACAAAACAATCAGGACCACCAATTCTCTTTCTAGGTCTATAACTTCAAGTTTGCTCAGTGTGTCAAGTCAGTAGGTTAAGACTGCTAGGTGTGTCATGTTAATACATTAATACATATGTTTACAAACTACTCTTTGTCTTGATTTTCTGCATGAAATCAGATTTTTTACTATACCAGAACGGTGGTCTTCTGTCAAAGCTAAGGACTAGAGGCCTTACTGCCCACCTGTGTGCCTTGACTCATTTTAGGACTAGTTCTCAATGACCTTGAATCTACTTCTACGACCACTATTTTTTTCTTTAATATATTTCTACTAACTCCCCCTTTACATTGATATGTATTTATTGATGGAATTTCTTTCGGGTCATTAATTGCTTATTATTCTGGTTGGAAATTCTTTATGCAGGCTGAAGATGGTGTGGGTCTCCCTGAACAAATTCTTGATTCATCAAACTTCCAAAATTATGCAAGATTTTATTTTGTATTCACTAAATTCAATCTCATATGGTCTCTTAGTTATTTTGCTTTGATAGTCCTGAATTTCCTGGAGGTAAGCAGTGGCAAGCTCCTTATGAACTCTAGTTCCAGTTATATGTAATTGAGGCTTTCATGCCAAAGAAAATGATAGAAAGAAGATATTTCATTATGTACTTTACTTGGTACAGAAACCTCTGTGGTGTAAAAAACTTGCCACACAGTCCTGCAACGACAGAGAGTATTTCTATTTGGGTCAATTACCGTATCTAACTGATGCAGAATGTCTTATTTATGAGGTAAGCGTTCAGTACTTCAGATACTGTTATTATTGGGTAAATTATCAGCGAGCCTTTTATTTGTGGTCACTTTGAAATGGTGATTACCTTTGGTAATATTTGTCATTCCCACGTTGAAGTCAAGTTATTTATTCAGCTACACTTCCAAACTAAAGTGAAACAACTAATACTACCTGTCTATGTGATTCTATTATTTCCTGAATTAATATCTCTTAGGAATGTTTTACTGTTAAGCTAGCAATTTAGATTCATAAAGCAAGTCGGCTCCAAACTATCCTTTCACTGTACACCTACATCACTTTGTTGCTTTTACGTTTTTCTTTTGTTATTTATGCATATCTGCTGAGAGTCTCATTTTCCTTTGGTAGTGCGTATTTCCATAGGATTTGTATTAGTGACTTACGAAAACTTTTTCACAGCTTTTATCTAATTTGGTTTGATATGTATTTTTCTCTTCCTTTTAAAGTTTCTTATCCTCCAAGAGTACATTCTATCTTTTCTTTCTAATAATTTGTCTTCTCTTATAGAAAAAATGGGAGTGTCTTATACTATAAGATGGTATGGAGATATTAGTTGATTTGTGGAGCGGTTGAAGTGTCCTTGTATTCATTTCTCAACTATCTGTACAGTTTTTTTTTTCTTACACAGCCTTTTCTATGTAATACAGGGAATAACTCTTCTTGTGATAATCATTCATACTTTCTTCCCATTGTCTTACGAAGGATCTCGTATATATTGGAAAAATGCTTTTAATCAATTCAAGGTATGTTGCTTCAAGATCCTACTAAAGAATATAATATGGTAGAAGACAACAAAACTTTATCAGCTCTAATGTTGCTTTAGAGGGCCAACTTTTGAACAAAGGACTCCACCTTTGGTAGGTAGGGTTGCTAACGACCTAACCAGTTCTAGTCATAACCTAACAGGGCGAGTTTTGCACTCTGAAAATTAGACCTAATGTAGTTTTCTGCTGGGATCAGGTCACACTTTGGGTTGACCTGGCACGACCAAATGTTACATATTATGTGGGGATATAATATCTTTTATAAATTAATGATAAATTATAAAACCTACCTTAAATTAATAATTTATGCATAACATGATAGTTTTTTTACTTATGATGTATTTTTGTCTACATATATATTGTCTGCAATCATGTTTTATTATTCCATATTTAATAGATTACAATTAAAGTGTACAATGTAAATATCCATGAATCATAGGGATCTAACTATGTCCAAAATAGTAGGGAGCTGATTATATCCTTGAAGAATAGGGACTTATTATACCCTTGAATCATAGGGATCTTATTACATTAAGTGTTGATATTATATTTCCAAAATTAGTTTTCCAATCTTTTGTGTGTGTGTGTGTGTGTGTGTGTGTGTGTGACTAAGGAGGAAAACATAGGATAATTGATTCAACCCAATCAAGATGAAACAGAGAAAATGAGATTGTTTCTCAAAAAATTTGATATGCATGTAAGCTAGGAAGAAGCATAAAAAAGAGAAGAGAGAAAGCTATATTGAATGCCAATAATCTGTCTTGCAAAAGATAACGAAAAACTTAATTATATAGGAAAACCCAGAGAATGAAAAATAACTGATAAAACAAAATCAATTAATCTTGTGATGTGTTATCATCCCCCTTAAACTTAAGGTGGGATTTTTGGACACCTTAAGTTTATATCTAAACTTTGTGAAGGAAGTAGCAGAGATAGGCTTGATCAATATGTGTACTACTTGAAAATGCTCAAGAAGATGAATGAGACAAATTTGCTTGTGCTGAACTCGATCATGGACAAATATAGATCAATTTCAAAATGCTTGTTCTGAGAATACATGGTAGATTTGTTGAGAGAAGGACAACGCCTAAGTTGTCAGAATAAATAATTGGAATTGTAGTAGTTAAGCACAACAACTCTTGAAGTAAGGAAGAAATTGATGAAATATTAGACAACGTGGATGCAATACTATGATATTCTGCTTTTGTGTTGCTACGGCAACAACTTGCTTGTGTGATCCCCAAGAAATGATATTGGAGCCAAGATAGATACAAAATCCTGTTGTAGACTTTTGATCATCTAGATCTGAACCCCAATTTGCATCACTAAATGCAACAACAAAAGTTAGAAGAAGAATGAAATGATATACCAGAATGTATGGTACTAGCTAGATAACTAGATGCGTTTCACTGCTTTCCAGTGATGCTCTTTCTGTTGATGCATATACTTGATAGATTTTATTGACATAAAAGCTTAACTTAGGTTGTGTGATTGTGACATATTGAAGAGCTCCAACAATAGACCGATATAAAGTGGGATCTTCAAAAGATGTTGAACAATCTTGTGTAAGATGAAGAGATGTGATCATGGGAGTAGGTGGAAGTTTAGCTTCATGCATGTTTGCTCGTTGCCAAATTTCCTTAATGTATTTAGTTTGAGAAAGATGAAGATGATCAACAGAATCCCGTGTAGCCTCTATTCCTAGAAAATAATGTAATCTGTCAAGATCTTTTAAATTAAACATGTTTTATAAGGAAGTAATTAAAGATGTTATTTCAGTTGTAGAAGAACTCGTGACAATGATATCATCTACATATA
Source organism: Vigna unguiculata (assembly GCF_037176805.1). Lineage (NCBI taxonomy): Eukaryota > Viridiplantae > Streptophyta > Magnoliopsida > Fabales > Fabaceae > Vigna > Vigna unguiculata. The sequence goes on along the minus strand of NC_140795.1, from coordinate 43,174,795 downwards.
TTAAGATGAAAATGGTGGATAATTTTTGAAAACAAGTAAATAAAGAGGGATCACTCTTAGTGGAGAAGAATCCCATCTGACTCAGAGTATTGCTTAATTTCTGAAACCAATCATGTGGTGCTTGTTTAAAGCCACATATAGCCTTATTCAATTTACAAACTTGGATAGGGTTGGAAAAGATAAAGCCTGGTGGTTGCTGCATGAAAACAGTTTCCTCGTGTTCACCATGCAAGAAGGCATTGTTAATGTTAATTTGGCTAATAGTCCATTGTAGTTTTCTTGACAAAGGGGCTAAAAGTTTCTTTGTAGTCAAGGCCAAGAGCTTGATGAAAGCCTTTGGCAACCAAATGAGTCTTGTATCTTTGGAGAGTATCATCAACATTATATTTCTTTTTAAGATCCCATTTGCTCCCAACAAGAGCAACTCCTTTTGGAAGATCCATGAGAGTCGAAGAACCATTTCCAATGAGAGCATTGTACTTAGTTTGCATAGCATTGAACCAGTCAGGATTAGATAAAGCTTGTTTAGTTGTGCTTGGTTGGTTCAATTGAAGTAGAAATATTAATAATCTCAAATTTAGAAAAAAGAATATTTTATTTCTCATACAAAATAATTAGGTCATTGGACCTATATGAACACAAGCCTGTGTGGCTATTATGGAAATATCAATCAGCTAATTCTAAGGAGACACATCCCAATAATTATGGGATTTATTCTAGAAACACAATCCTAGCATTAATAACAAATAATCAGAAGTAATGCAGAATAAAATTTAACCTTTCCTAAAATGCATTAATCAACAATTCTGACAAATAACTTTGGGTTTGTGAATACCTTCTTTTACCTTGTAATCATAGGATGTGTGTTAGGAACCGAGGAAGGCACAACCGCATTGTGGGACATGGAAACAAAGGAAGAACTATTGTGGTTGGTAGATGTTGAAATGTCATTAGTAGGTGCAACAATGTGAGACATATTGGGTAAAGCAACATCACGTGAATGCTGAAAAAAAGGATGTGAAGCATTGTGTGTTGACTGAGATAAAGAAGAAAAATTTGGTGGCATTTGGAGAGCATATGCTGTAACAGGGGAAATAGGTTTAATAACAAAAATGGGTATGTTGCTTTTTGCATTAGAAAAGTTGAGTTTGTCTTTTGTTATAAAAGGTTTATGTGATAAAGTAAAAGGGAAAACAATTTCATTGAATAAGACATAGCATGAACTATACACCTTTCTTGAAGGGGAAAGGCAAACATATCCTTTGGTTTGAGAATTGTCTCCCAAAAACAAACACATCATAGATCGGAAATCAAACTTTTGTTTTTATTGTAAGGCCGAATTAATGGGTAATAGGCACAATCGAATAATTTAAGAAAAAGTGTAATATGGAGATTTGTGAAAAAGTTTAGTAAGGGGATATATTTTTTAAAACAAATGTAGGGAGCATATTAATAATGTGAACAACACTAATGAAAGCTTCACCCCAAATTTTTTTGGGAAAGAAGTTCTTGCAATAATAGACAAGCCAGTATCAACAACATTCCTATGTTTTCTTTCGGTAGAACCATTTTGTTGATATGTGTGTGGGCAAATGAGCCTATGTCTAATATCGTGTTTATTGAAATATGTGAAATTCTTTAGCATTATCGGTTTGAATGACCTTTAATTTGTAATTTGTTTGATTTTCAACAAAAGTTTTTGAGATTTTGAGTGAAGAAGATATATCCAAGTAAATTTAGAATAAGCATTTAAGAAAGTTATGTAATACTTTGCAGCAATTATACTAGACATGGGAGCATGATAAGAGTTCATCTCGTTGATTTTTCATAGAACAAGGTGTTATTAGTGGATTAAGAAAACTCCAAGATCATCCCCATTGGACATTAAGATAATTAGGTTATCTAGATGTGCAGGTTCACTTCATAGGAGTTCATAAGAAAGAAGAGAGTATGATTTCAAGCTATTAAATGGAAGCAAAGTAATGTACAAAGAACAACATAAGAAAGTAAACATAAGCTGGAAAATGAAGCAAGAAGATGAAAAGAAGAGCAATGGAAGAAAAAGAGGAGTGGAGCACACCACTTGGGGGATGGGCCAACCCAAGATGAGTGGTGGTGCCACTACTTGATGAGATAGGGGAGCTCAAAAACACTCAAAGGAGCACTCTCTCAACTCTCACAAATGGTTGAAACGTAATGACTTTTCTAATTCAATGTTCAACTCTTTTACAAGTGTTGAAGAAACTCTCTTAAATAGGTAAATAGAGGGACCTCTTAGCAAATACAAAAAGGTAGGGACCCCCTAGCAATTATACAAAGAATCTTTCATGAAACTAGGGCAGCCAAATAAATGAAAGTAGGTGGCCCAGTGGGGGAAAAGTCAACCAATCATCACCATGTGTACCATTCACATCATGTATGGACCAATCAAGATCCTCTATTCTCCACTCCAAGGGTGTCTTCTTAGTAAGATTAGGGGTGTGATGAGTACACTCCCTTAAGCTAGGAGTCTCCTAGACCCTATAGAAGGTGACAACCTCATAAGAGGAGATGCCACTAGCAAATCTACAAGAAAACAAACAAGGTTAGAACACTAAACACAAGGTAAAATGCTAAGCAAATTTAAAGAGATGGGTGAGGAAGAGGTCTCCCTTTTAGTTATGCTCCTAGTGATTCTCTTACGAAGAGTCTCTTCATCCACATGAGGAGTCATGAACTTATCAGAGGAGGACCCCATTTGTCTATCTAAACTAATTCCGAAGGACTACCATAAATAGAAGTAAAAAGTTTGAAAAATGAAGATGATGCATTTTAGTTCTAGCACAAACATCACATAGAAAAAATAGTATTTTTCTTGCCAATTTGAATATTACTATTATTTAAAGCTCTTTGGACAGTTTGATATGAGGCATGCCCAAGACGAGAATGCCTTAAAGGAAGAGCTGAATGAAGAGAACTATTATTAATGTTGAAGACAGTAGAATGATGTAAGGGATGAAAAACATATAATCCATCTTTAAGGGTGCCTTTAAGAACGGTTAAGAAGTAGACTTTACGCCTAACTCAATCCCATAAAATCGGCTTGTAAGGTGAGGTTTGCACACACACACACACACACACACACACACACATATATATATATATATATTCTAAATTGGCCTTATCTCTAATCGATGTGGGACTTCCAACACACCCTTTCACGCTGAGTTATATACATCTCAAGTGTGGGACTTGACATTAATGGATGGTCCGATAGCGGGTGGAACAATATGTCCAACAAACAAGAAATCTCACTAGAATAGGTTTTAACATCGACTCCGATACCATGTTAAGAAGTGAACTTTAAGCCTAACTCAACCCCATAAAACCAGCTTGTAAGGTGAGGTTTGCTTCTTAACAAGAACGATCTCCTTTGTGTCACGATTTTTAACATAACAAAAATTAGAATGTAACTCAAAATATACATTGTTGTCTTTAGCAAATTGTGAAACACTGATTAGATTTTTGGATATTCTTGGGAGTATGCAAATGATTTGTGAAGAACAACTGTGTTCTTGTGTGTTGGGCTGTAAAAAACAGTAGAGCCAATATGTGAAATAGTCATACCTAGGCCGTTACCTAGCTTGATAGAGTCATTCCCAATGTAAGAATGCTTGGTTGTGAAATTGTTAGAGTCGTGTAATATGATGAGTGGCCCCACTATCATGGTACCACAAGGGTTTTCTAGGTTTGTGTGTGTGTGTGTGTGTTTGTTTGTTTACACATGCACATTTTAAAACATAATTTCTAAATTTGTACAATTTGTATCTTGGGTCAGCCCTATCCTGACCAGATCACCAGTTGTTTTGGGCCAATATTAAACCAGTGCAAACCCAGCCAATGACACTGTAGTTGGTTGTCTGGACTCCAAAACTTCAAATTATTTCTCAAGATGATGTTTTCTTTCTCAATTTAAAGAACGGGATGGTTATTGGTCTTTAATTTGCCATATGCATTCTAGTGGAGTCAAGGAATCCTGATCCTCTACTGAAGATTGGTTTGCAAGACAAACTAGTTGAATCAAACATAAAAAAGAGATTTTAGTTGAGAGTTTTTCTATCATTAAGGTTCCTAGGTGGAAGTTTCAGACAACTTTAAAACCTTGAGTACAGTTGAAATATGTATTGGGGGTCGGTTATCAGAAGGTAGATGATATGGGGTAAGAAGGCCTTTGAAAAGGTTGATATCCCTCTCCCTAATTCTTCATAAAATCTAATCCAAAGCCTGGTTCTATAGTTTACTGATAAATTTTTTGTTGGCATTTCCAGGTTTTCTGTCTATTAGTTCTTGTTGCTGATACGCTGCTCTACGTCTTTTACTTGTCTCCACTGGCTTTTGATTTTCTACCTTTCAGAATTGCACCTTATGTCAGAGTTGTTCTTTTTGTTCTGAACATTAGGTATTGCCTGACCTATCTCAACTTGTTTGTTTTCCTTTAGAGTAAATATTCTGTCGCAGATTATAACTTTGGACTCGTGTTTGATATTTTTAATATTCGGTGATTTACTATTTCAAATTCCGTAACTATGGTTATTATTATTTGAGCAAGACTAGAAGGGAAGATAATTTAAGTGACAGAGAAGAACTGAGTAGAATTTAGCATATCTCTCATGTCCTCTGTCAACCTTTTTTTTTCTAATATCAATTGGATTCCTGTGCCTGAAAAAAATTATTTTCTTAAATGGAGGGGCATTTTTTACATGAACAACACAAAAACGTCAGCTGTTTCGTGGAGTCTTATTCAGGAGCTGATATCTCTGTTTCATGGAGACCAAGAACAGTTTGATCGTTACCACTTTTATTTAAACTACACTTTTAGGTCAAATTGTTTTTGTCTTGTGCTCTGTAAAAGCTTTAGTCTTTAAGGGGCTTTTTTATTTCATGTGAGGTGGCAAGTTAAGCTTTAGGTTATTTAATAATTTATGACTTGAGGTTACTTGCCATCGTTCACATGCCTTACAATGTGAGTTCTTGTTTGTTCATTATTCAGCAAAAAGCAAAAGCCTTTATAACCAATTTTTGACAGTCAAATTCTGCATTTGAATTTGATGTTAGGGAGCTACGAGAAACCATCACTATCTTGTTTGGGATGCTTGACACATACTTAAATGTTTTGGTTAGTTCACTTTCATATTTCTCATTGCCTTTTTCTTTGCCGTTCCTGTTTGCAATTCTAACAACAGTGTGCATGTCATTTTACCTTCAAAATCTATTGAGTTTCACATGAATGCTACGTTTGGATTATTTCAATTTGTCATAATCAACACTCTTACTCGAGAGTGCCTTGTCATATTTGTGTGCATTGCAGGCATTGGGACTTCTGTTTCTTGTTTTTGCTAGTTGGGTGGCATATGTGTTTTTTGAGGATACAATACAGGGGAAAACAGTATTCACTTCATATGGTGCTACGTTGTATCAAATGTTTCTTTTATTTACCACATCCAATAATCCAGATGTTTGGGTTCCTGCATACAAGTAAGAGTTTTGAATTTTATAGTTTTAATTTGCCTGGCTAGATGACTTTTGTCCTTTCAATTTGAGAAATCGTCAATCAGCACTCATAATTTTTATTTTTGGTTTTTAAGGTCTTCTCGTTGGTACTGCCTCTTTTTTGTACTGTTTGTGCTGGTGGGGGTTTACTTTGTTACAAACCTTATCCTTGCCGTTGTCTATGATAGTTTCAAGAGTGAGGTAAATGTGTTCATACAATTACTCTCTTTCTCTAGATTTAATGATAAAGTTACTTGAAAGGATTGGAGTTCTGTTGATTCTGTTCCTTTTAGCTGCCCAACCTGGAATATATTATAAGAATTTTGATGTTAATCATGTACTCTAGGATGGATGTTCATACAAATAATAACAGTGCTCAAATATTCTTTTGCTGCAGCTTGTGAAACAAGTTTTTGAAAAGGATCTTCTGAGAAGAACTATGCTGGAGAAAGCTTTTAATCTCTTAGATACACTTGTAAGTGTAATTTTCATGTCTTTGTTTAATTTTTCACACTTGTATCTTGATTCAACTACCTTGGATAAAATGGTAATTTCTCTACCATTAAATTGATTAAGTATGCCTACATGCTCACACTAAACAGTAGTGTTAAATTGGACTATCTCATCCAACTACTATAGTCTTAGAAATAACATTGTTTTTGATGGAGATCCTACATCAAATAGATTAATAACCAAATCATTGTATATATATGGAGACATTTTTACCATACAAGTTGGTTTTGTGAGGTTGAGTTTTGACCTAAAACTCACTTCTTAATATGGTATTAGAGTATGTTCTTGCAAGGTTTGTTGGTCCTATTATACCATTTGTTAAATTATAACATATTGTTGTTAGTTGGATATTAAATTCAGTATTGAAAATTGTTCGTAAGATATTAAATTACTAGAAATTGTTAGAAGATTCTAGATATCTCTTGTAATTATTACTTTAGGGTTTGAGTTATCTATATATAGAAGTGGATGTACTATTTTGAATCAATTCAATTAAAATCTTCTCTTTTATTATGAAATTATCTTTATGTTGATTCTTATTCTTTTATATAGGTTTCTGTTGTGACTTTGCTACATATATTTATTGATTATAACCGTGTTTGAGATGGTGTTGTGGTTGCAGAATATTGGAGCTCTCAACAAAAATCAATGCATAAGGCTCTTTGAGGAGCTGAACAAGTACAGGTAGGTATTATTTTATTCCGCAATGTTTGTTATGCATAAGGTTCTTTGAGGCTCTCAGTGGAAGAGAGAAATAATTTTATAAAATAATGGGACCCACTGCACCATTTCTCATCTATTTCTCCTCATAACTCTCCTCATCTCTTCATCATTTCTCTTCAATGAAACACCTTTAATCTCCACTTTATTTCCCATCTACTTACACTTTATCCACTTTTTTCATCCAACCAATTTCTTTCATCTTTATTAGACAGAGCATTAATGAAATCTTACATTGGCCAAGGCTGGATAAACTAAGCTAATTGAATTATGTTTAGTAACATATACGTGGCAAAGATTCATATATCTAACATTTTAAGGTTTTGGGTTGGATGCAGTTAACTTGTCTAGCTCGACTCATTGATAGAGAATCTTCCCTATGTTTTACCCAACTATTACCTAATATTGATATTTATTTCCCTTTCTCCATTCTTCTCTCTCTTGGATGAAACACATGCGCACAACACTTCATATCAATCAAAGAAAAATGTTGGAAGACAGAATTTGTTATTAAGGATTAAGAAAAATGAGCACAACCTAATAAATGATGTGTTACTTGCTATGCTTGAATTTGAAGCTTCACAATATTGCTCATGAAATTTAAGGAGTTACTAAGTAGGCCACTTGTTTGGCTTTCTATACATTTGTTCATATTATTGTTGCTCATGGATTTTCACTACGGCTTCTATTTTGTTTTCTCGGTAAAATGGCACTACATTATTTTGACACAAGAAGTACTCGTTAAATTCTAAACTTGTAGTTTTCCATAGTCTTCCTTTCGCTTTATGAAGGTTAAAGCATAAATTTTGTTTTCGTTAGGACTTTGCCAAAAATCTCCAGTGAAGAATTTGAGCTGATATTTGATGAGCTGGACGATAGTCACGATATAAAGGTAAAATTTGTTCTTTTGCATTTGGTTATCTTCTATGCACACTTGTGTAGATGAATGTTTTGATGTAAATGCGTTTTCTACGTTCAGATCAACAAGGATGAATTTGCTGATATTTGCAATGCAATTGCTTTAAAATTTCAGAAGGAAGATGTTGTAAGTTCTAAGACTCCAAACTTGAAACATCTTGAAGTTTAAGTGTACTTGTAACACCTATACTACTTTGCAATTTGGTTGCAGATGTCTTACTTTGAGTATTTAGCATTCTACCACTGGCCCAGCTCAAAAAGATTAAAAGAATTTGTAAAGACTCCAATGTTTGGATACATAGTGTCCTTCATTCTCGTAGTAAATCTGGTTGCAGTTATTATCGAGACAACGGTATGGCATGTTTTTCAATGAAAATATTTATTAACAAATTTCCGTGCTAAGTAATTTATTAATTCATGCTAACCACAGCCTATAGTTTCATTTGATGTGATGTGACTATATGCTATACTTGCATTTTTCAATAATGTTGTTTGTAGGTGCTATTTTTATTAAAAATCATGTAAGAATGAGGTTTAATGAATTCGTTATGTACTCATGCTCTAAATATAGCCACTGTTCAAGTTTGTTACGAGTAATATGATCAATGGCTCCTGAATCAAATACCCAAGGACCAAGAGAAGAAGATCGAGTCAGACCAACAAAAGATGTACCTGTGTTAGCGGTAGATGCAGTGGAACTAGATGACTCATGATCCTTATACCATTTGAGAAATTTGTTGAACATAGCAGGTGTATCAGGTGAAACAGAAGGAGGATCCCCAGTAGAGGAAGGTGGGGAAAGGTTGGTCTGAACAGCTGCAGCAGAGCAAGGAGGACGTCCATGCAATGCATAACACCTGTCAATCTTGTGACCTGGCTTGCCACAATGTTCACACTCATGTAATGCATAACACTTGTCAATTTTGTGACCGAGCTTTCCACAATGTTCACACTTAGGACGCCCTTTTCTCTGTTTGTGAGGGCGAGTCCGGTCATCGCGGTGAGATACCAATGTAGAAGAATCATCAACAAAAGCAGGTGTATCAGTGTTAGGTTGTTCTGGTACACGCAAAAGAGTAGAGTAGGTTGAAGTTAAGGTGGGGACAACTGGGGAACCCAAAATTTGATCACGAATATGTGAATATTTATCAGCAAGCCCATGTAATGCTCCGTCATTGAAGAACTTTGAGTGTTGTTCGATCTCCGTGGCAGGGTCGGGGGAAGGAGGCAATAATTCATTGAATTCATGAAATAGAGCATGATTTTTGCCCATATAATCAGTCATAGAGTCTTGATGTTTAGAGGAAATAAGCGTTGCAAATTTAGAACAAACACCATAGAGACGTTGAGTATCATTGGTGTATAATAACTTAGCATGCTCTCAGATTTGAACACATGTTTCGTAGGAACGAAAAAGTTGCTTTAACGAAGGATCAAGAGTACCCTTGAGAACCACACATAATTGAGCATCAATGGTTTCCCAACGGTCGTTCTCAGCCGGAGTGAGAGTAGGTGCTTTTGGGGCAAGATGATCAAGATACCTCTGACTCTTAAGACATAATCGGACGTCTGATGACCATGTTGCATAATTATGGCCAATTAACTTGTCAATGGATAAGTGTACATTAACTAACATAGTTAGTGTAGATGGACGGGTCAGACATACCAGAAGAGTTTTCAGAATGGGAAGAGGAAGCGAAAGACGCCATGGAGGAGGCACGACTTCAAGGTTGCCGGTCAGAATTGGCACTCCGGCAACGGAGGTCCGGCGGCGGTGGTACGGCGGGGTCCGGTGAAGGTACGGCGAAGGCCCACTGGAGGTCCGACGAAGGTCCAGCGGCGGCGGTCCGGCGGAGGTCTGGCAGAGGCGGCGGCTTCAGTGGCGACGGCAGATGCAGAGGCAACGGTGACGAAAAGAAAAAAATACCTTAAGCTCTAGATACCATGTTGAAAATAAAGAAAATAGGGATTGAAGATTAGTCTCCCTTGTGTATAAACCACCCATAGGGTAATCTATTTATATTAGAGAGAGGTACAAATAAAAAGAGTAACTGAAAATAAAAAGATTAAATAGAAGATATTGTTTGATATTGTGGTTATCAATATCTAACAATATCTTAATAATATCAAACAATATCTAACAACATTAGAGCATAATCCTAACTAATTAAGAAAATAAATAATTAATATTAGGTATTATGAAAATTAAATCATAAGCAACAGTTTAAGATATTCAAAGTTACTCTATTAGAAATAATGAAGATGTTATTAGATATTTTCCTCTATTAAGAATTTGAGCTTCTGCAAATATAAGAAGACAGTCACGAACTTTTCATACGAAAAATGTCTGAACGTTATGTTCTTTTATAAATGATCCAATACCATCATATTAAATGCATGATTTAAATGTTAATGTCACATTGGAAGGACCAACCTATATTGCTAAAAAAAAGTACCGTTACACTGTTCTTTCTAGCACAGAAAGGAGAGGTCACTTGTTTTTTTTAAAAAGTTAGTCTCAACCCTTTTGGTAAAAGAAAAATGTAAAGTGAGTAGATCCTATCCATTCTATATTATTATATAATCTTCTCACGATAATAGCAGCATCCACGAAACGAGATCTTGAATGAGAAGTTCAAGCCGTTTAGTGGTGGTAGTTAATATGGACTATGCAACCTAAATAATTGATTGTTTCAATAAACTTAGCTAATGTTGTATGGGTATGTTTATCAAAGATAATTAACAAAAGTGCACCTTGTTCTTGGTGATTTTGAAGCATGATATTATATTGTATTTCAGAGTTTTCTTTGGTGATATGTATTTGAACATGTGCTATGTCTGTAAGGGCCTCGATTTGTTACTCCTAGCTTATATATTGACAGAATCCCTTGATTTACACCACAAATTGACTTGTAATATAAAGATTACATTCCACTTATATATTATAATCTGACTTATTCCTAGTTGATGTGAAATTTCTAACACACCTTCTCCCAAGAGGCATACTCCCAAAGAACTTGACTAGGATAGGATTTGATATCATCTTAGTAAGTAGGTTTGTGTATAACTCAACCTCACAAAACTAGTTTGTAAGATGAAGATTGCACGATACTTATATATTGTAATCTGACCTTATTCATAGGACGTAAGATCTCCAAAAAGTTTTAATTACAGAATTTGAAGATTTAATTACATTCCATAATTAGGAGGGTTAATAGACTGCTAATATATTTTATATTTATTGTACAACACCATTGATCTTGAAGAATTATAGGGATGGATTGTGTCCATCATACATTAAGATCTTCCCTTATTAAGGTTTTTGTATTAGATTTAAGAGCAATTGCTCTTCTACGAATATTATCAAAATAAATTTTCTGACATGTATGTTCTCACTGATTCAAATTTTTGAAGGTGTATATGTATCTACATGTTGATAATTTTGTATTAATTCACAATCGCAGCTTGATATAGAAAACAATTCTGGTCAAAAGCTGTGGCAAATAGTTGAGTTCGTTTTTGGTAAGGACATCTAAACTGTGTATTTACTTGTCATTTCTTTGCCCTTGCAGTGAAGTTCTCTTTTGTACCGTACAAGATGCTGCTGATTCTTTAAAGCAAAATATATTTTTAGATATCTTGAATTGAGTAGTTAAGCTCCCCTGACTAAGTTCCTCTGATTCATTATTTTCATATGCAGGGGTGGTTTAAGTAAGATTTATATATTATGGCCAGGAGATGTTTCAGAGCCAGGATATTCAGTATAGTTTATATTAATTTTTCAATATTGCAGTGTTAAAAACAGACTAGAGAAAATAAAGAATTCCAAATTTCGTTGATTGATAGAAATTGTGATTTCTGATATAGAATCGTTGATTTTGAAATTATTTATTTCGAAAAAAATACGAGATCATGTGAGAAAAAAAAGTTAGGATTAGTAGTAAAGGTGGTTGAAAGAGATATGGGTCTCTGAGGTGCTGATGGAAAAGGGATAGTCGGTATTTTGAAATAATTGTTAAAAGAAAAGCAGTGTGAAGGGTCGAGAAACGTCCTTCTACGGCAGAATGACCATTCCAAGGTCAAATTACCTAGAAAACTTCATAAAACAAATCTCTCTAACTAAATTAAAATAATTTCTTAAATCAACCTTTTAAATCACAACAATATTTAAAGTATAATCTAAAGAGATTAACCAACAAAAATATTGGATATGAAAGTAAACCACAAGTAAATAATCTCTTTGTCTCTATTTTGTGTATCAAGAAAAGGTATAAGTTTTTAATAGTTGTTTTCTATGATATTAAATACTAAGAATTCTTTTTTCTTTGGGTTCTAACTAAACTAAAATTTGTTTATTCAGACAGTGTATTTTTAAGAAAAAAGAATTAGCGTAAGTGGTTTGTCTCTATTTTGTTTATCAGGTTATAACTTTTTAATAGTTGTTTTCAATGACAATAAATACTAAGAATTCTTGTTTCTTTGGGTTCTAAGTAAACTAAAAACTTTTTATTTAGGCAGCATATTTTTAAGAAAAAAGGACTTGCTAAACTACGTGAACCTCACTTATTTTATTTTGTGAGATACTTTCTATGAGAATGCATCTCACGGGGATGAGCTTCCGCTGAGATTTTATTTTCTTCTATTTTTTTCAGTTTTACATGACATGCTTTTGTGCTTGCATGAACAAATAATTGTAGGACAGAATTTTAGGCTATAGCTTGATTTTATAAATTTATCCATGCTATCTTAGTGCACGAGAAATAAAATCAGTTATGAGAATGTGGCATCCCTTTTATTATTGTTGATTCGTAAAATACTGTTGAGAACTTTGGGGATTCTTTATTTTGCTTTGGTGCATTTTATTTTATTGTAATGCACAAAATGTTATGCTTTTACTCTCTCAGATGATCATTCCTTGCTTTCTTTCAGGGTGGATATATGTAGTAGAAATGCTTTTAAAGATTTATGCATACGGATTTGAGAACTATTGGCGGGATGGTCAAAATCGCTTTGATTTTATTATCACGGTGATAATTGGTAACTCATTATGGTGCTTGATACTTTTTTCTCTTTAAACATGTGGTTGATGGCATAGAATTTGTTCCTTTGCTTTTTCCATGAGAAGGAGATATTCAGCAGTTTAGTTTGGTTCTATTGGAATACAAAACCAAATTCAATCCAATTCAATCAAATTAAAAGTACTTTGGATTAGTTTGAGGGTCTGTTTGAACAAATCTATCCATAAGCTCCTGAAAGAAAACTTGAAATTAGCTTCTCCATAAATTAAAATTAACTTATGCACGAGCTAATTTGTAGAAGCTCTCTTATATAGCTTCTCCAATATTTTTTTATTTTTAACTTATGCATAAACTAATTTTAGCTTAGTGAGTAGTCCGATCCATATTTTTCTCTCCTAGAAGGGCTTATATAGAAACTTGATCAAACCAACAGTAAGATGATTTGGTTTAATTTTATTAATTTATTTCATTATCTAATATTATTTCAAATACTACATTAATATATCAACACTTTCTTAACACCATTTTACATGTATTTTTTCCCTTTTCCTTGAGTATAATTATTTTGCATGTTTTTTTTTTCTCAGAGAACTGTCTATTTTACTGACTAGTTTGTTTTCTATACCACTTAAATATATGAAAGTAGTTGAGTGTAAGGACTTGGGTTTTCTTATTGTAAGTAACGGTGATGTTTTAGAACCTAAACAACTGAAAGGTTTCTAGCATACTTAGCATTATTGTAATTATAGTGATTCATATGGTCGCTTTCAATAACTATAAGGGATTTTAATTGGTTTGTGTGCTAGTGAAAAAGGAAACGTATGATAACATAGTTCAGTTTCTCTGCTGAGTTTACATCAATGTATTTTAAAGATACATAGATGGAAGTACAAAAAAACCTAGCAGAAAATCCAAATTCATTATAACATGGAAAATTATATTTTGATTCTCATCCTTTACTTCCTGACATGACTTAGTATGGACCACTGATTCTTTCAAAGAAAAATTAGTGGTACATTAATCAATGACCCACACTAAACCATGTCAAGGAATAAAAGATGGAAGTCAAAAAATGGGAGTCATAGTATCATTGTCCTTATAACATTAAAAGAATGCGATTTTATTGGGTTTGGTTTTAAAAATAGTGTTTAAAATGTGACCCAAACCTAATAAAAGCAAGCAGGTTTTTAGATTTAGATTTCTATTACTTTACAGTTTGATTGGCTTTTAGTATTCCTCGATTGGGTTTAGCATTCTGGAATGTTCTGAGTTGGATTTGAAAACCTGTACCATGAAATAGTTTCAGAAAAACTGTTTCTAATATTGTTCATAGAGGAGCAATTTCTCTTAAATAGAATACAAAGACATTGAACTGAAAATCATAATTTATGATGGAATTAACCTATCCCGACAATTCAAGATCAATGATCCTATACATTAAATATGAAATATACTGTCAGTCTATTAATCCTACTAATTATGCTCTTAAATATGGAATGCAATTAAATCTCCTAATTATGTAATTAAAACTACAGGAAAATATTAACTGCAGTATAAATCATGGGATTCTGACAAATAGTGGTAGTCTCGGGTGTATGGAAATAGAAGAAAATGTAAACAGTAGGATTTAGTCGGGCTAAATTAAATATAGTAGCTTGAGTATTATATGTGACAGAAAAGTAATGTACAAGCTTAAGGGAAAGTTTTATTGCTCAATTAGAAGACCTCTGAATTTCTTTTTGGTGAATTTTAAGACCTCTGATACCGTATGATATTGAGTGTTGGGCAATAAAAAGTAAACAGGCGCATAAACAAATGAAAATCTTTGTTGAGTCAGCAGACAAAATAAACAAAAGTAAAATATTAGGAATGAATGCAAAAGAGTCAGTTGGGGTAGCACCTAGAGTAGAATAAATTTGTAGAACTTGCCTTAGATGGTTTGAGTATGTGGAGAGAACACCCATTGGAAGCCCTAGATAAGAGAGAGGAAAGAGAAATAGGGCAAAACCACATAGAAGGAATTTAAGGTCAATAGTTTCTTTATAGACATGATTCACTATAGAATATTATGATGTCACTTGATCTATGTAGCTGACCTCATCTAATGAGAAAAAGGTTTGATTTGTTGTTGCGTAATCTTAGGTGCCTAGAATCTGCTATTCTTGTTCATAATATGTTGATTCATTTTAGGCCCTGGATTTGTTTTTTTTTATGGAAACTCTAGTTTTTAAGGCCATGCTATGCTGTTCTGACTGATAATTCTAAATTTTGCAGTCATTGGAGAAACTGTAACTTTTGCTGTACCTGATGATGATCTTCCTTTTATCGCAAATGGAGAATGGTATGAACTTTTACTATGAATTTTCAAATGTTTTAGATTTCTCTTTTTGGTTCATAATTCCAAACTACTGCATGAAACATTATGCTTAATGTTGCACTTTTTTAGATTTATTTTTCACTTAGCACTCCTTCAGCCATAGTAGTGGTGCATTTTCTTCTCAGCTATGATATTCAATTATTATTAATGACTTATGGACAAATGTTGGAGAGATATTATACATAGACCTTTGCGTTTACTAAGTTGATGCTTTGAAACCATACAAAACATATAAAGCTGAATTTTGTGCATTATCTAATATCCACTGGCCAAATAGTGTGAACTTTAAATGGTATGGCATTGTGTTTAAACATTTAATCTTGGAGGAACTATCTTTTTGAAAAATTTCTATCTGTTGATTTTTATCATGGTTGTATTTTGAGCTGTTATGATTTTATGGTTTTCCATTTAATCATACTTATTTTATTTGCGACCATATTTTCTTATTTGGAGATATAATTAGGATATATAGACTTATTCCAACAGATTGGCCGTATTATGGGAAACTAATTATAAGGCTTAGTTGGTTTGAAAGGTATTGAACTTGATCCCTTAAACAAGGTTTTAGATTTGAGTCTTGTAGATGCGAAAATCGTGATTGGGAAGGGAAATACCATTGTAGGTGGTTAGTGGGCTTGTCTGACCGTATTCATTACCAAAGCCATTGAATATTCTATAATAGGAACGTGATTATTGAAAAAGTTACAACAGACTATTCTAAAATAAGATTTTAGATTTTTCCTTTCAACTTGGTATAGAGATCTTCCAATTTGGGGGTCTCTTTTGCTTTTACTGCGTCAGTCTTCATTTCTTAGTAATTCTTGGTGCCCAGCCTTTCCAGTAAGCATGTCCGGGATTCATTTTCCAGGTCTTATTTCGTCTGTTGACTTACCTTCATTGTGCACCCCTACTCCATTGAAGCCATCCCACCTGAATCAAGCCACCAGCCACTGCAGAAACCTCTGGCAACAATCTATAAGAAACTTAACACTGGATGACTACATGCCAGAGAGTGCAATCGATTAATGAAAAAGTGGCACTTAGAATGCTTTTTTCCTAACTGGAACCAACATTTGCAATAATAATGCCCTAGAATTGAAAAGTACTTTCCCAATATATCCTATTCCTAATACTGGGATCTAGAGATATTTTTTTTTTCGAACTTCACATTCAAAATCTCCAGTGTGGAGTCTTGTTAAGATTCCATATCTGCTGTGCATTTATTTAGACAAAGTAGCCCTTATATAAGTTGAGCGGTCATTCCTCCTTGATCAAACTTTTGGGTTTGAGTTAAGCATAATCTATTCTCAATTCTAATTATGTTTGTGTTTATGTTACCTTCATTATCATAGTCACAGAAACTCTATCCCTAAAACTTAAACCCGGTCATTATTAATGATTTTCCCTTCGGAAAGATGCAGTACTTCTAGGTTCTATCTAGTTACCCAACTTTACTTTCGATTTCTCACTGGATTATTATTATTATTTTTGCTTATCTAAAAGAACGAAAGGTTATCTATGGTTTATGTGAAGGTAATAGATGCCAATGTTAATGTACGTATTATGGTGTTCTAGATCTAATTTCATTTTATTCAAAAAAGATGTCGCATTCTTGGTTAAAATTAGAGTTAAAGAAAAATGAAGTTTGATACGACAGTTTGGCAGGACCCATTTTCATTACTAGCATGCCTGAAAAATAGTATATTCATTTCCGAGATGGGAAGTTGTGCCAATAATATTTGTGCATTGGTTTTGTAGCATTTATTTGGAGTTGCTATTACCCATTGCTTTGCTCGTTCCCTTGCAGGATTCGTTACCTTCTTCTTGCAAGAATGTTGAGATTAATAAGACTCCTAATGCATGTCAAGAGATACCGAGCCTTTGTGGCAACTTTCTTGACTCTAATACCAAGTTTGATGCCATACCTAGGGATCATATTTTGTGTCTTATGCATTTATTGTTCGCTTGGTGTACAGGTGAGTGAAATGCTAGTAGTGATTGATAATTTTCTACATAGATTTACATGTTAAATTGAGGATTTATTTCGCCTTTCTGTACTAATGATCTATATCTTTCTTTTTTCTAATAAAATTACTCGTGTTCCATCTTCGTTTCTGCAGCTTTTTGGTGGAATTGTTAATGCTGGAAACCCCGAATTGGAATCGACAGCTCTTGCTGAAAATGAGTATCCTTTTATCATCTATAAAATTGTCTCCTTTAGTAACAATTATATCATTCTTCACACCCACACAAATTTCAAGCTTGTGTAATTTCATTATGCTCACTAAACATGACATTTTTTCTTGAGGGGGGAGAAGGTGTGAATTTGGTCAACATCAAGGGATGAATTTAATACTGGTATTTATGTTGCTTCTTAAATGGAATAATCGCTTGCTATAAACAAATAGAATAATTGCTAAGGTAAATGTTCTTGGAGTGTCATTCTTGACAGAAAATAGCTATTTGGTTTTCAATTTCAATGATTACCCTAATGGAATAGTGACACTTTTCAATTTTCTTGTCACGGCAACCTGGGATGAAGTGATGACGGTATGTATGCTGTTACTTATGCTTTTTGACTTACACTGTGATCTGTTGGTTCTTGACTATGCAATTAGACTAATAGTTATTGCAGGCAAGCCAGCATTGGTATGTGACATATATTTCTTTGTTTTATAACGATTTATCGTTATTAAATTTCTGGTCCCAGTAGTACTTTACTAAAAATACAAGAACAAAGTCTTTACAACTAGGTGAGTTTGGTTACATGGATCAAATGATGTCATTTGGTTCGGTTAAAGACCGAAGTCTTAAAATTTTGTAATATATAAAAGTCACTGAACCAATCCTATAGCCAGCATTGCCTTTATAATGATGGAAATTGGAAATCAATATAGTATTATCACTTGGAAATATTAATATGAAAGAAAGAAGATTTTTATTCAATTGATTAATTTGAAATAGTACATCAGCCTTTATATAGACTTCTAACCCTATAAAAGTAATTACGGAGAAATCTCTAGAATGTTCTAACAGCTTCTAGTAGTAAACTTAATATCCTACTAACAATATTATCCAATGTAAGCTAGCTATATGAGGGAAACTTGATATGCTAACTAAAGTACTTGTGAAGCATGATGCCTACTGGTATGTTTTGATTGTGTTCCCGGTCAACTTACACTCTGCCTATTTTATCAACCTGTTACATTTGGTTGTATACTAGGTCAAGTTTAGAATAGTCCATATGAATTCATCATACAAGTTGTCTTCAATCTATCATTTAATTTGAGTGGAATCCATGACCAATTAGTGGTTTCGGTAAAATGTATTTGATTTGTAGTGAAAGTTAATAATGAATGGACATTATAATTTGATGTTTATTGCATTGATTTTTGTGCATAATGACAAAGTAGAAGGATTGTTCAGTGTCCTAGTGTGTTTTGGAGGAAGTTTCAAGTGACCTAACTCTCCTGTTGGAAATAAGGCATATTGAGTTTTAGACAATGATTCTAAGATTTGGTCTCGAATGACAAAATTAATCTGTATAAATATAAATATATATATATATATATATATATATATATATATATATATATATATATATATATATATATATATATTCCTTTTTACGTCATATCTTATACCACTCTGTACCTTTAGAGAGTATTAGGGGTGACTCTGACAAATCAATTCATTCATTACCATTAAAAAAATGGATTGAATCCAACCAATCTATTCAACTTTGTGAATAGTTAATGATTGATTTATTAATTCAAAATTGTAATGGATGATTTGATCAATACTTAATGGATCAAACGAACTCAATCTATTTTTTGTATATTTAAATCATTCTTAATTTATTTGTAAAATGTCCAAGAAATATATTTTAAAAGATTGTTTCAATTATTTTACAAAATACATTTAAAAAAAACATGATTAATTTCAAATGCATTAATTGTTAATTTCATTTTTGCCGTTACATTATTGTGAGGTTGTAATATCAATGAGATATCAACTCATTAATCATTAAAGTGGATGCGTTTATTTTTCATCAACGTAATTTGTCATTCTTATTGATTGATAAATACTTAATTGAATTATCATTAAATATGACCATCCCTTGAGCCATTTATTTCTACGTGCATTTTTGAAATGAAATTTAAATTTAAGAAATTATTAATGAAACCAACCAGTTTAACTACTTTTTTCTAGTGATGATGAATTAGGTATTTGTTTCTTATATATAGAACCAAAGATAGTATATTTGTGGATCGATTGGTTATCATCCTTGAAAAAATTCTAAATGTATAGATTTATATCAAATAAATGGATAGATTCAATTTTTCAATTGAATTTTTAATATTTCAAAATGGATAAATGGATTATTTCAATCCATATTGTTATAACCAGGATTAAAACTTATCTTATTTATCCATTTTCCATCCCTGGGGAGTATAATCGGGTATCGGAGTAAATGCTGTCAGTTCCCTCCTGTTGGGTGTATTTTTTGGAGTTGTGGTGTTTTACAAATTTATGGATTCATTTATCTTTCATGCTAACATGCGAATGAAAAGGGCTGTCTAGGAATTCCAGACTAGTCCTTTTGTTAGAGGGTAAGTCTCTTTTTAGACTTCAGTCAACGCCCATATCCCATCTTTGTTGAAGAAACCTAATGATCAAGTAAAGATAATTGAATAATATTATAATTACCAAGCATTTTGTGCATAATTTGTTTCAATGCTTGGTTGTTTGTAGAACACTTATTGTAATGAACAATAATCCAAAATAAGCACAGATTACTTGCTGCATGAGTTGTCATATCTGTTAGTTTTGTTAATCAATTATTGTGTGATATCTTCATCTTTGGGTATTGTGAAATTATGACTTCCATATTCTCTTAACGGATAGGTTCTTTGGTTTTCTATTTCAGAGTTACAAGGAACTAACTGGGACTTCGTGGACTTATTTGTACTTCATTAGCTTCTACTTAGTTACTGTTTTGCTGCTTCTGAACTTGGTATGGTTTACTCTGTCCGTATCTGATACCTTGTCAGTTTAATGGACTACGAATTATATCTCAGGAATGAGAACATTGAGAAGTTACAATGTTTCTCATATGGACATGCACCATTGAAATTCTTTACAATAGTTTATTTAACGGAAAGCAGTAACATGAATTTTTGTTGAGATCACAGATCAACTATAAATTTGACCAATGAGATAGTCTTTAGAATTGAGTTAGGCTGAGGATGACATATCATAGATCTTATGTTCGGCCATCTCATCATTCCAAAAATCAATCATGACTTTCTTGGAATTGATCTAGGTTAGGTCTTAACTCTTATGTGGTTATACTTCAATACTTCAATATGTGTAATGTATCCATATCTGTATCCGATATATATGAGACGATACTCTAGGATTCTTCATTTATACGTTTTTATGAAGAATCCAAAGTTATGAAGCTCAAATATTTTTATAGTAACGAAGATTTATAACTTTTTATTTTGGCAATATCTAAGAATTGTGATTTTAATTTGGATCTCACAATTGAAATTATATACCTATCATGTTTTTAAGATTTTATAGATTTTTAAATATGTATTTGTCACATCTTATTTTTAAAATAAGTATATATGATATGTGTATCATATCCATGCATCATAGAGTCTAATAAGTCAAACTAAAAAATGTTAATATTTTTATGGTTAACCAAAGGGAATACCATTGCCTAAATTGTATCATATTAACACATTGTTTATGCTTAATAAGTTGGAAATGATTTTGTCTTCCCTGCATTTCAGGTTATTGCTTTTGTCTTGGAGGCATTCTTTGCTGAAATGGATCTTGAGTCATCAGAAAGTTCTGAAGAAACGGACAAGGTTTGTATTTAACGGTGAACTCTTTCCCTTAAGGATTTATAAATGGCTAAGTCTTTCAAGCAGTTGTGTTTAAGTATTAACTAATAAATGATAAGTATTTCAGTTAAACAATAAAATTATAAACAGCTGCACCAAATTTTGTAGAGTGATTCATATCAAATCCAATGATTGGAAACAAATAATGCAACTTTTGCAATTCTGTTATTTTAAATCAGTGGTTGGCTACTACTTATTAGTTACTGCTCCTGGAAAATAGCAAGCAAACTTATTTGGCATTGTTATTTCTGATCACAAATAATTCCGATGCTAATGAGTAATGGTACTCTCGATCACAGACTCCTCTGCCACATGAAAACAAACTGAGTCTCACTGCAACTTTTTTTAGTAGCCGTAATTATCTGCACGCCCTACTGTATGCAACAATCACTATCCTAATATTATCAATGCATTGAGTAGGAGATGTTTTACTAATTTTAGTGCGTAATGGGTATCATTGAAACTTGATATGAACCTAAAACATTTTTTGAGTGATAAATAATAAAAAATACATAGACCACTCATTTTATCGAAGCACCCCAAGAATACTCACTTAAGTGTTTATATTTATTATTTTTTCAGTTTTTTTGTTTCTTAGCTTTTTCAGTTACTTAAAAAATAATAAAATTGAAGAGTTAGATGGATGTTGAAACTATGTTCGGTATTTATCTATCTTTTTCCAGTTTTTATTTACCCTCACTTTGGAAGCTGCTTATTACTTGATTCTGAAGTAAACGTCCCCATTCCAAACTTTCACAGCTCCGTAGATAATTTTGTAATGTCTCTTACTGAATGTGAAAGTAGCTTTTCGATTTCTACATGATTTTGTTCTCTTTCTGATGGGAGCCCAGATCCAGAGTTTAGGAAGGATCCACCGATTTATTGATATAATTATTACTTTGAGTATGACAGGAAATAACACATTCTGTATTCTCTTAGAAACTAAATGATGGTAGTTATTGGTAGAAAATAACTGATGGTTGTTATTCACTATGATTACATCTTAATAATAAAAGTATTTTGTTATTTGCCGTTTGTGGGTGAGCGCACTAATTGTGGGAGAATTTTGTCTTTAAAGACAGCAAGTATACTGCTGTATTATTGTATGTGATTTCTTTGTTTAGTATTATATTTTATCGAATTATTAATTGGTGTTTCATCGATTATTGATTGTACTATCTTTTGCATCTATACACAGGATGTTGAAGGAGATAAATATCGAAAACGGTCTATTGGGTATGTATAGCTTTCAATATTTTTTGTGGATTCAAGGCACAAAATAAGCTGCTCTTTTATATTAATAGAATTTTAGGAGAACCACACCACAAAAGCTAGTTATTGTAGTTGGAGAATCCAAGGTCTTATAAAGCCCCACACTGGAATCCCATATTTCCATGGAATTCTAACTCCCATACGTTGTAATTGGGTCCTAACTTCCCATCACACTGCATATCCCTGAAGCCCAGGCAGGCTAGCGGTGCACTTGGCCTTTGACTAGTCCTGAGTGAACCCTGCTATGCGGATGTCACCATCTGTGCCATTTGTTTTTAGCTATGAGACTTGATGGAAGATTTTGATACCAATTGATAAAAACCTTGGGATAACTACAACACAAAAGCTACCTGTTGTAGTTTGAAAACTCAGGGCCTTATACCCCACTAGAATTCCATACTTCCAATGTGGGAATCCTAGACCTTGAAATTAGATCTTTACGTTTATTGAACAAAGACCAACTCATCTTAAACGCTTTTAGTTGTAAGATGAAGGTACTGGAATAGTTTCACATCCATAACATGCTTCCTGAAACAAAATCCCTTTGGTTTGAAGTGTATATGATGCACAGCTTCATCATACCTTATGCTTAAATTTAGTTATTTTGAGGAATGAAACGATAATGGTTGAATTCTTACCACTTAATCATGATCTAATACCTTGTGAAAGACTAATTGAATTTAGAAGCAGATGTTATTTGAAGGCATATTGATGGTGATCTTATACTCTTAACATTATTGCTGCAGCACTAAAACACGAAGCCAGAGGGTTGATGCTCTTCTTCATCATATGTTGAGTGCCGAGTTGTGTCAAAATCAGCCTTCCAATACAGCAACTTGATAGAATCTTTCACTGGTAAAACAATTAAGCTTTGAGATTTCAGTATTTCATTTGCTAGGAATATAGTTCATTATTAGCCTCTGGTAGATTATCCTCCAATTGAGTGTACATATTTTTTTTTTCTTTATGGAGGATTCCTCAGTCTCAGATTATGTTTTCAGGTTCTTCTATGCAATTTTATATTGTATTTTGTCTCCTGCAATTTTAAAATGTTTTCCTAGCTGAACTACTGAAGTATATACTGCAACATGCAGGGAGTTTGCAAAACGTATGATTTTAGGTGAATCAAGAAAGCTGCCATGTGTGCTGTTTGTGAGTGTGATAATGTTTACTGATTTTGATGTTGACGGTGTCCTTCACGGTTGGGGGTAAAACGATAGAGTAAAAAATAAAGGAAAGAATAAAGATTGAAAAAACATCTGTGTTTAAGACTGCAAGACGCACAACACGCCTTGGTTAATGATGAAATATAGTAACTAGTCCTTCATGCACATCGACCATGGTCACGGAAAATGTTGTCATAACATCAAAATCACCAGACTCTACTCTCAACTTATACGTCCATATAGTTGCTCATTTTATGCGGAGAATCCTATGATTTTGTTGAGACTCCCAATATCAATTCAAATTATGTGAATCTGTAATCTTTATTTTTTTACTTTTGGTACTAATTGTCATATTTATTGATACAGAAGAATATACGAAGAAGCGCACCTCATGCTCATCTTTCATGTGTTATATCAAGTGTTGCTGTACTGTACGATTGCACCAGAAGATGGAAAGAATTGCAAACGTGCAGTAATTTGTAGAGAAGGTAGAACTTGATTTTCCCTGTTTGGTGGATAAGGTACTCGATCAATTTGTTAATGAGCATGTGCTGAAGTGAGAATAGGACTAAATCGTAATGTGGCCAGATGCTATGTTCCAACTGGCTAGATATCTGTCTTATGTGGCAACCTTTTATTTTTTAATTTAGTCTACCTGCTTTTGATTTTTGTATTTGTAATATTAATACAGTCTAGTAGGATCGCAAACTTGTATTTAACGGATCATGAAAATACTACAGCGTGTGCTTGGATTGGTTTGACCTTTTTAGAGTGAGAAAGTAAAAGTGCTTGTTAATTAAATGTTCGTTGAAATTTTGAAATACTTTATGCAGACATATCTTTTACCTTTTTCATCACTTTACGTGTTTGTGCACTTGAAAAAGTTAATTCGTGTGTTCTCAACAGAAAAAACAGCGTAGAATTTGAGACTTAGAATGGTTGTTTGGGAATTAGAACTCCTTCACCCTTAATATAGTAAGATCTCATCGTTTAAGACGAACTGATAACTTCTAATGTTTTAACCAGTATTTTAAATTGTAAATTGTTCTAAATTATAGCGTATTTTTAGATTTTAGATACAGAAATATGTTTTGGATTGTATAACCCATAAATATATTTTAAATTGTATAATTCAAAATATTATTTTAAATTATGTAATATGGAATACATATTCCGTTTTAAAAACATATTTTAGATTAAGCACTTTGGAAATACATTATGAAATTGGACAACTTAGAATACATTTTAGATTATGTAATATGAAGATTAATTTTAAATAATATAATCTAAAAATATATTTTAAATTGTAAATTTAAATTACAGATTACATAATTCATAAATGTATTCTCAATTATATACTTTAAAAATTTAAAATACATTATTGTATGATTCATAGTATATATTCAAATGTTAAAATATATTTTAAATTGCACAATACATTTGAAAACATGGAGAAATCATATGGTGGAAGAAGAAATAGTCTCAACACTAAGGCTATTTTGTTTTGCACCTCCCACCCCCTGTGGGGTGTGTAAAAGACAAGTTCGGCTTCCTTGCTTCCACTCTTTATCTTTGCCACCTTCTTGTTGGCCTCCACATCCCCCTTCTTGTCATCACCAGCCCCTTATCTTATGTGTTGTGCCATGGACTCATAAAAGAAACAGTTGGATTTTACTTTAGCAACGTGCTATGAATTCTAAAATTTGGAATTTTTTTTTTATTTGCAAAATCTGATTTTTGATTATGCCAGTTGGAAGTGCCTTTCAGATTTTATAATCTAAAAATTTATTTATACAAAAGATGACTTCCAAATTATTCCAGCCGAAAGTCATTTTTTCGTAAAAAAAAATTAAATTATGTAATTTGAAATATAAGTCCAAATTACTGTTTTCAATTGTGTAATCCCATATAATTTAAGTTCTAACTTATACAATCCAAAAAGAATTTTAAACCGAGGATAATTTAATATTTACGAGGGTGCAAAAGACAAGTATGAAATCGCAAAAAGAAATTACCCAAACTAATGGACATGCAAATACAAGGCCCACGAAGAAAAAGCCTTGTTCGGAAACCTATAACGAAAAAGGTAGCCAAACTTGCACCCCGCCAAATTGTCCCGCGAAGGAATGTTCCCGCCATCACAACCTTCTCTTTTTCATTCCCTATTTAACAAACACACCCTTCCGCACTTCTCGCCATCACTATACTCTCCTCTTCGTTATTTCAATTTTGTTTTTTCAAGTTCTGTTAGGTTAACTGAATTCCCAATCTCTCAACTCATTTTCTCACAAGATGGTATCCCTTGGCCCTAGCAAGTTCTACGGCACCAGTCTCCCCCGCCCTCGCATTTACACCGACGTCAAGTTCAACGACCACCGTGTGGACCCACCCGCTCCCGTCAGCGATCCGTTAATGTCTTGGGCCGAAGAAGCCCACTGGTCCATGGGTGGCCTCAGCTTCAAGCGTCTCCGCCTCCAGGGAAAAATCGAAGGCAACGTCCAAAGACTCCGCTCCCAGCGCGACAGGGCCCAATCACAAAGCCCAATACCTCTCCACTCTGGATCGAAGAGAGACGCTTCTCCTGCGCCACCACCGGCTCCGTTTGTGAGGAAACGTCGAAGGTGCGTGGATCTGATCGAGGAGGAAGTTTGTGAAGGTCGGAAGAGTCGGTTAGTGAGGAAGCTTGGTGACGATTTTGATAGGGTGGCGTCTTTGGAGATCGAGGCTTCTAATACGGTGCCGTTTAAAACCCCTAGGCGGAGATTGGTTAAGGGTAGCGAAACTGTGAAGAAGACGGTGGCTGAAGCGGCGGAGAAATCAAATCCCAAAACACAGAAGAGTAGCGGTGAAGGCACGAAGAGTCCTAGGGTTAGAACTTCACCAAGATTCGCTAAGCGTGTGCCTAATTAATTAGCATGCGTGTGCCTAATTAATTAGCATGCTTTTAATTTGTTATTTTTGTGAGGATCAAGATGCAAATTCATGTAAATCCATCTAATTTCAGCTTCTGAGAAAATGTAAATATGATTTCAAGACTCTGTTATAAATTATTTGGAATTTTGTAATCTTTTTAAAAGAAAAAAATTATATAAATCTTTTAAAATGTTTGTTAAAGTTTTTGTATTGACACGCGAATGGTATTTAACAGTTTTGGATATTTGTGAAACTATGATTTGTATTTAATTCATAATTCACAATTACATTATCATATTATTTTAAATTTTTATCCTAATAATTATAAAGTTCAATAATCAATTATTTTATAGTTTATATATAGTTGTAAAATCGAAATGTGAATATAACCTTTTAATCATTTATAACTTACATAAATCAAGGAAAATAATGTAATACATTTATTAATGTTTTGATTATGATATAGTGACTTTATAATCCTATTATTTATGTTGGCATCTATTTTCTTTCCTTATTTATTTTTTAAAAGGGTTAAATATGTTTTTGGTTTGTTTTAGAAAAAATTTGAAATTAGTCCATTTTTAAAATTTTTTATTAATTTAATCTTTCATTTTTTAAAATGTATAAATTTAGGTTTTTTAATTAAATTTTGTTAAGTTAATTTAACGTTTCAAGTGTATTTCGTATTTGAATTGTTTACGATACATTTTCGTTTTAATGTTAACTCAAATATTATTATAAAATATATTTAAAATATCAAATAAACTTAACAAAATTTGCTGTCAAAAATAAAATTCACGTATTTATAAAAATAAATGATTAAATTAATATAAAATTTTGAAGAGACAAAAAAATATTTAACCTTTTTAAAATGTTTTGTGATAAACTTTTTATTATAATAATAATAATATTATTATAGTAAGAACAAAGGAGAGAAAGTGATTAGCCAACAAAAAAAACACCATGGGTTTCAAAATGGGTGGGTAGTGAGAGCTTTGAGTCTCCATTCCTCACCTACCACGCACGCGATAGCAAAGTTTGAAAATTATAATGAAATTGCGTTAGAAATATGGAGAGAGTTGAGAAGGGCGTTGACTTGGAATTGCAGAGAAAAGAGAATGAGTTTGACGGCATCAGAGATAGTGAAGAAGCTGAATCTGCAACCAAACCCAGAAGGTGGGTTCTACGCGGAAACATTCCGAGACAGTTCCGTTCATCTTTCCACCTCTGAGCTTCCCCCGGAATACAAAGTGGATCGCCCTGTCTCCACCTCCATCTACTATCTCCTTCCCTCCGGAACCCTTTCTCGCCTCCATCGCATTCCCTGCGCCGAAACCTGGCATCATTACATCGGCGACCCTCTCACCGTTGTGGAACTGAACGACAAAGATGGGAGTGTGAAGTTCACTTGTCTTGGATCGGATCTTTGTGAGAATCAGATGCCGCAGTACACAGTCCCTCCCAACGTCTGGTTTGGCTCTTTTCCCACTAACGATTACACCTTCTCCACCGATGGGGTCTTCAAAAGCGTTACTTCTCCTCCCAGAGACGGTGAGAGGAACTACTCTCTTGTAGGATGCACTTGTGCACCTGCGTTTCAGTACCAGGACTTCCAGCTCGCTAAACCTTCTTACCTCCTTCCTCGCCTTCCCCACCTGGAGCCTCTCATCACTGCTCTTACGTTCCCTGAGTGACTCCCTCGCCGCACCATTCTCACTTTCTTCATACCCTAGTTGGGAGTAGTCCAATCTTTTGAGCGATACTAATGTTTTGTGATAATGATGTTAAGATTGTTATAAGTATATCTGATAGTGAGCTTATTTGTATAGTGATGATTTATGCTCTAATACAACTATTTTTATAGAAATAGGACTCGACATGAGTATGATGTATGAAATGTGTTTACGAGTAATATCTATAAGAGGATTTGAATTCATGAATTTAGTTGTTTAGAAATAACATGATTGAATTGCTTTTGAATTTTTTAACTACTCTGGTTCTCGTGCAAAGGGTGAGAGTTCTACTATTTTTCTCGAGTGGAAGATTTCTTTGATAGCGAAAATGGACCATACACTTGGCCATCCTCTTTGCTAGATTTATGCCTCAAGCCAGAGGGGCTTTTAGCTTAAACGAAAATAACACTATTTATGTCATTCAAGTGATTCAAGTGAGAATTTGGATTTTTACGTTTTAAAATATATTAAAAAGATATTTAAAATACTAACACAGTGTCAGAGGACAACACCAACAAAATTAGTAAAGAATTTGGACTCTTCAAGTGAGCATATTTTTCTCAAACTAAAATAGTTTTACTCAAGCTAAAAGAAAGAAATAATAATAATATTTTTTAAGTTGATTCTCGTCTCTTAACTCGTTTAATATATATATATATATATATATATATATATATATATATATATATATATATATATATATATATATATATTAAATGTTAAAATGGTTATATCATTCATTATTTGATATATATTTGATTAAAATATTGTAGTTGAACACTATATTAATGTAATGGAAAATAAATTATGAGTTTAGATTAAGGTAAGATACACATGTAGGATATGGTGTGATGATTTAAGTTCATATGAGAATGTAATGAGTGAGTTATTGTATGGATGTGAATAATGTAGTGACTCATAGGGAGGGAACACTACATTGAAGTGATGTTAGGTGGTGTATTGAGATGGACTCTAGATATACTATCTGGACTCTACTAGTATCAAACTCATGCAAACAAAGATATAAATTTGTGATTGTCAAATGAGGTTATTATTTGTAGTTTAAATATGGAAAGGACCAGACCTCATAAATAAGGAACTTACTCAATGTCATACTCGAGGTGGATTAGTGTCCTAGTGTGAAGTCATTAGCCATAACTCTTAAGACGCATAAGTGAATTATGATAGGTGCAGAGTCTCTAAGTTTGCTCCATACACTAGCTTTCCGGAAGTAGAGTCAAATGTCTATGTTTCGTTTGAGCCATGAGGGTTGAGTCGTCAATGTTATGTTGTGATGATTGAATCATGAGAGTTAGAGTCTCTAAGTTTGCTTTATAAACTAGCTTTCCAAAAGTAGAGTCAAATGTTTATGTTTCATTTGAGCCATGAGAGTTGAGTCGTCAATGCTATGTTGTGATGATTGAACCATGGGAGTCGTGTTATGATAGACATCTCATTGACTGTTGATTTAAAATTGATAATGATTTTGGTTTGTGAAGTGGTTGTTTAGTTTTGAACCAAATTTATGATAAAGATGGAGAAAGAATGAAAAAGGATGAGAGATCAAACTTGTATGATTGAATTGTTAGTTTCTAAGTTTATGGTTATATTGTTTTATTTAGTATTGTTAAATTTTCATTAGTTTACCCTTGTGTTTCTATTATGTTGTAGTTTTATACATGTTGTGATCATATATTATTTGTGAGCAATGATAATGCATGTGAGAGAGATGAGTAAGGGTGAGACTATTGAAGGTTTGAATAATGTGTAGTCGTAGCTTTGGTATATAAATTTTGTATTGTATAGATCCTCCTAGTTATTACAAGAAAATGTTTTATTAACAACTAAGTTTAGTTACCAAAAGTTGTTAGCCACAATAGTGACCAATTTAGATATCAATTTGTAAAATAAAAAAACATCGGTCACTAAAATAGTCATTATTATAATAAAAAATTATAATTGGTTCCTAAATTGGTCACCAATTAATTAGAGATTAATTTAGAAACTAATTCCTTTGGTAGCAAAAACCTTGGTAGCTAATGTTTAGTGACCAATTTTCTTTGGTAACTAAACTTTAGAAACCAATTTAAATATCAATTATAATTATTTATTCATAATAATGACTATTTTAGTAACCAATAATGTTTTGGTTAATATAGTAACTAACAACTTTTGGTCACTAAAATTGGTTGCTAATGAAACATTTTCTTGTACTGAGTTTTGATTCATAATACTTTAATTAGTAGGATGATCTAACTTAAATGGGGTGTTACATTATAGTATCACAACAATTCAATTCTTAGGATAACCCGAGGGTTGTGAGTTTGTTGTACTTCTTAAGTTTATATAGTTGTTTAAGTTTAGTTGTGTTAATTTGGCTCGTGAAAACTAACACTATTAGAGAGAAAGAATCTTGGTAGAGTGACGAGGGTGCACACCCATGGATAAATCTAAGATGATTTTATATCTTAATTGTGAATTATTTTGCTTGTGAGTGGTTTGAAGGTAACCATATGATTTATGTTATGCCTTTTGAGCTAGTTATATGGTGTGGCATGTTACTTGTTATATGAATTCACTTGTATTGATTTAAAGATAATTAGAGATTTTAGTTGGTTTGTAACCTAATTCTTGATGTTCTCAATAGATGGCACGTAGGCCTCCCACTCCCCATGGACATGTGCCAAATCTAGCTCGAGCCATAAAAATGATGTCCACAACTCTCGAGCAACAAGGTGCCACTATGGGACAACAATAATTGATTGTCTTGCAAGAGTTGGAGACTGCAAGGGCACCTCAACATCAACAATCACCTCATTCCTTAAGTATAGAGGACTTTATGAGACATAGTCCCCCTAAGTTTAATTGGAAGGAAAATCCATATACGGGTAATCCCTAAACCTATGAAGTCATACATTGCTCACACTATAGTTTCTTAAAAGAAAAAAATTTTCAAATTAATATTAATCAAATCCTGATACGTTGAAGTTGTCATTGGCAACTACGACTTCACCAAATTAACAAAAGTTGTGTTCAGTTTATATGACAGTGAAGTCATATAACCTAACACAACTTTTCGAGATCGATAATATTTTTTAAAAGTTGTTCATTTGGATGAATACGAATACATCATTTCGATAAAAAGGCTCATTATTGCATTGTTAGGTTACACATATTGAACTAAGATTAAACTCCTATTTTTTTTACTAATGTGTTGTTATTGTAATTGCAAAAACTGAAGTATAATTTCAGTATAATTTAAAAACACGTTTTGTTTTCCTACCAAAGAACAATGGATATCCCGCTTAATTTTAGAGATTCTATGTTCATTTTCTTTGGATTAATTTTTATGGTTCAATGTTTTTCCATCGTGTGTTTAATTGGGATTGAAAAATATAAAAAGATTGTATAAGAAATTATATTATGAGATCCTTTGGATAACATACTTACCGCGGATACTATTATTTAAGTCTAAGAGTTTTAGTAAGAACAAATAAGAGAAAAAATATTTTTATTTTTGTTTTGAAAAAATGACTTATTTATAGTGGTATGTCAATTAATCTTAGTTTGAATGCTAATATAAATATTTAAGCGATAGTTTTACTTTTAGCTTAAATTTTATATTTCATTTGAGCATCACAAGTTGTTCAAGTTTTGTCATGAAACCATTTCTTTCATGTACAACTTCAACATAAATAAAAAAATTAAGATTAAACAAAATTATATAAGGCTAAAATGAATTTGGTCTTAATGTGTTCCTTTAAAATGACTTTAATTCAATTAGACTAAAGTCTTTATATCCTTATGATTTGTGCTTATGTAAAATTTTTAATTCAATAATTAGACTAAAGTCTTATATCCTGGACACAACTCTTATAATTCAATTAGACCAAAGTCTTACCTCCTTGATACAAATTTTATAATGGAATTATGTTAGCCTGACATGACTTAACTGTTTTTTTTTTTTTTTAAATTTGTATCATTTCGATAATAGTAATATTGAACTGCACCATTGTGATATATAACTTTTTTAAAATTTATACCGTTTCGATATTTTAGTTATTCAAAATATTATTCTTCGTACAAAGCCCAAGCCCATCTAGCAAAAAGGCCCAAAAATTTCGACGTTGGGAGCGCGAACTAGTCCCGCCAAAGGTTGTGTTCCCGCCATGAACACCTCCTCTCTGGCGTTCCCTATTTAACCAACCCAACCCCTTTTCTCTTCTTCGCGCCACCACCACCGTCTTCATCTTCCTCTATCTCCGACCACAATGGTTGTTTCTCTCGGTCCCGGCAAGTTCTACGGCACCAGCCTCCCCCGTCCCCGCATCTACACCGACGTCAAGTTCAACGACCACCGCGTCGATCCCCCAATCCCCGTCACCGACCCACTCATGTCTTGGGCCGAAGAGGCCCACTGGTCCATGGGCGGCCTTAGCTTCAAGCGCCTCCGCCTCCAGGGCAAAATCGAAGGCAACGTCCAAAGACTCCGCTCCCAGCGCGAGAAGGCTCAGTCCCTAAGCCCAATCCCGGCCCATTCCGTCCCCGCCCCATCGGAAAGATCTTCCTCGCCTTCCCCTCCACCGGCTCCGGTGGTGACTAAACGCCGAAGGTACATGGATCTCATCGTAGACGAAGAGGAAGACAAAGAAGAAGAAGAGCCAGAAGTGGTTGAGCCTCCCCGAACCCGTGTTCGGAAGAGCCGCTTAGTCAAGAAGCTCGGCGATGACTTCGATAGGGTTGCTGAGGAGAACGATGAACCCGAAACGATGCCGTTGAAGACTCTGACTCGGGCTCGGAAATTGGTCAAGATTGCTGAAAAGAAAACAGTGGTTGAAACGGCGCAGAAATCAAAATCTAATGGAAAGAAGAGCTCCACCAGTGAAGCCGAGAAGAGCCCTAGGGTTAGAACTTCACCAAGATTGGCTAAGCGTCTATCATATTAGATACATCTTGTAATTAGAAGAAGAACATTGCTTTTTTATTTTTTTTTTCTTTTTCGCATTATATTTTGTTCATGAAGCTGTCTCTTTTGCGTGCAAAAAAAAAGTGGGTTTTTTCCAGATTCCAAGGTTTAGGATTTGTTCAACAAAATGAAAGTAAATGCCATTGTTTTCATTAATCTCCGCATGCAATCCACGGATATTTTGATAATTTAATTTGATTCAGTTACATACAAAGCTTTTTTTTTCCCTTGATATCTACATGGGTCTTCTTGTAGATTTTGGTTTTTTGGTATGACACAATTTGAATTATACTTTGTTCAAGCTATAACATGTATTCAACTAATCACTCCTCTCCAGTATTTGGTATGAAAAGCTGAAACCAGAATAATATTGTACAAGATCTCACCCACAACAATCTGCACCGATTTCTATTCCATAATTTTGAACATTGTTTTCCACTGTTTTTGTTAACAATGTTCTTTGAAACTTACATCCAGTTGAGTCCATCCCTTTGTATTGGCCAATCTGCAAGACTGTTCAACAAATACAGAAGGAGTAGAAGAACTTTCCCATGGCACCATCCCATATTCATCAGAAAATTCCTTCATTCCACTCACCAGGAATTGCCAAACCAAAGACCCCGCCCCAGATCTGTTTCTCTTGGCAGATTTATAAATTATGTCTAGAACAGCTCTATGCATTTTTTCCCTGTCTGACACGGAAAAGTTTTGATTTTGTTCTGATAATCCAAATTCAGAGAATAAAACGGGCTTCTTCAAAACCTTGTCACCATCTTCAATGTGGGAAAGCATCCACTTGGAAACAAATTTAAGTTGGTCTTCAAATACTTGCTCATGAAACCTGTGAAAAAAATGAATGAATAAAGGCAATGTTCGTCAAAACATGATATTACCACAGAACTTGCTGTAACAGTTGAACACCCAGACATAACAATCTTATTACATAACCTTGAGACATTCCTTCTGCAGGTTGTGATCTGTGATAGTTTCTTTTTCTAACAAGACTAGGCAAACTCAAAACTAAAGAACATAGTTTTCAGGGAATGCTTACCAATGATCAGGGTAGATATGAACTGAGGCAAAATCAATATTTGATATTTTGGAGTTCCGAATAAAATCAGACCCAAGTCTGGATGCCCAAAGCTCAGGATTGACAGTTGAACTTTTTGGATCATTTGGACCATAAAAACCTTCCAGACCCACAGTCAACAGATGTTTCTTGTCTATCAATTTGACAAAACTTGACATTTCGTCTATCCATCCCTGCAATTCTACCACAATTAAGTGTATACTTAAATATCGAAATATACCCTTTTCTATAAATTCTACCACAATTATAGTTGCTGCTATGTGACAAGAGGTTACTGCGAAAAATCCAGCAGACAATCTAAATTGCAGGCAAGTTAAGGCCTTCTTATGATAGATCGATAATTGGTCTAACCCACCACAGAGTAAAAAAGGCTAGAAATTGGATACAGAATCTTTATCAAACTCAGAAACCGTGTTAAAAAAATTGATACTGCTAGCATACTTTTTCCATTACTATTGAAAGGGGATAAAGCACAGGTAAAGAACTTACTTGTAGAGTGTCACCAGAAGGATCAGACATGCAACGAGGTTCATTAATCAATTCCCAACCAAAAATGGTGGGGTCATTTCTATATTCAATGCCGGTGATACTATTCTTCCTTGTCAAGACAGTCTGCAAAAAATTAAAAGGAAACAATTAATTGATCTAAGACAGATTCAAGTGTTGCAGACATGCAAAAAATCATGGCTTCTACAGAAAAATAAATGTTAGATGTACAATTTAGAAGGTAAAGGAAGAGATCATTTTGATCCAGGGAAACAGGAGATACAAGCTTCATATGAAGTCATGAATCATGGCTATAGATGAAGCATCTGAAATAAGGTTATTTATTTGTTACATATATTAAAAAAATAAAACTTATGAATTTACAATTTTGTTCCTTGCTTCCTAAAAAGACTGCACCAGTGTATTGGTGGGAAATGGATCTCCTACAATTCGAAAAAGAACTGCACAATCTCACAATTCATTCTACATTTCTCTTACTTTATATATTATAATCATCAGATATTAAAATAAAGAAACGGCTGAGAACTCATGCAGTTTTTTTCAGAACTGAGGAGAATCTTAATCCAATTCTACCAAGGAGAACCTTTATAGGATGGAAAAATCAGTCAGTTAATTAGTAAACTGGTAGAAAAGCATTGTCACAAACCAATTATTCCAAAGCCTAATCTATGCTATGAAGACACGTGCATGTTTCATTAGTTTATGTTATATTATATCTCTAAACCCCTCGTGCAAGCTCTGTTTCTCTCTGTCGATTTGCTACCGTGTCATAAACCAATTAGTCAAAAGCTTAAACTATTAGATGAGAACATATTTTATTACTTTAAAGTTTACATTTATGTTTCTAACAAGTTATTCTAACAATTTCTAAGTAAAATACTATTTTTCTTTGTTAATCAAACTACTGACTCAGAGAAATTCTATAAATGTTAATTTAACAAGAGTGGCAATAGTCACTCTCCTTTTTTATTCTAAAATGCAGGGGAAATGAAATGAAAAGAAAAGAAAAGAAAGATAGACATATAGACATGCCATACCTTGATGTAGTTCTTGAAATAAGTTCTGATAGAAGGATCAAAGAAGAAAGAATCGTTTGAGGAGCTTAAGCCTACCCCTTCTTGCCATGCCCATTTCACATACTGACTCTTCCCACCATATGCTTGCAAATTATTCACTAAGCTAAGAAGGACCCTAATTCCACGTTGCCTTGCTTCTGCTATCACATAATCCAAGGCCTGTCACCAATCACCCATCAATCCTCACCATCATTTTCATTCACAAATAAAACTACTACTAGTCACATAAACATAAGGAATTACCAACACAAAGCATTTTTATTTCATCAGGCATAAACAAAGGGCACATTCAACCATCATAACCTTTTAAGAGACTGTTTTTGATGTATGAAGTTTTGCAATTTGTAAAATAAGCATGCATTGCTTCTTTCAGAAACCTTTTAACAGTGTCATGTCCCAATGAACTATTTTTTGTCAAAAGTCAGAAACACCATTTTTGGGACAATTGCAGAATTGATTGGTTGATTAGGGATGGCAAAAGGGTAAAACAAAATTAGACGTATTTCACATTGAGTCATCTTCGCAATGAACATAATTTCAGCAGCATCAATTAAAAAAAAAACATTTCATTTGATTATGCTTTATACTAGCCACAGAAACACCACGCACCAGGAAAAAGAAATGGTATCCCCATTAACATAACGATAATATTCAGCTCTAAAGACAAAACTATGTCATGATTCGTTTCATATTTTACAGTTTGAACCAAAGCGAATCCCAGTTTTGCAAACACCGACATAGACAATCATAAACATTCAACACAATTTTCAGTAAGAAGGAACAGAAACAGAGAACGGCGCAAAGAAAAAGAGAAAACAAAAGCCCGAAATACGCAATTTCCCACAACAAAAACTCCACACTCGTACACGAAAAACCAAACAAAAATTGTGTCGGTATCCGAGGTGAAGGTAAAAAAAAGGCACATTCAAACACAATTATCAAAATTGTCTTAGCAACAAGTTACATAATTAAAAAACAAGGAGAACATAAACAATTACCTGAAAAGCTTGTTCATCAAAATGACCAGGGGAAGTTTGAAGGGCATTGTAGTCTCCATCGTTGAACGCCCAAGTACGACACACAGTGAGACCCATCTTAGCACCGGTTTTCATCATTTCTCGAACCTTGGATCTCGAATAAACATCCACCGACTGAACCATTAACCAGTAAGAGTTCCACCCGTTTACGTAAAACGCTTTTCCGTCCAACACAAACTGCGTCCCGTTTCTCTCCACAAAGCTCAATTCTGGTCCTTCCTCCAAAAAGCTGAACCTTATGCCCCCAAAAGACATGTAAACAAAAACCACAAACGACGCAAAACCCAGAATGGGATAAAACAGGCTATTTCCAAACACCATTATCTGGTGGCGAAATTCAACCGATTGGGGAGGTTCCAGGGGTACCCTCTTGGCCCTTTGATCAAAGGGTCACCAATTCAGTGACACTTGATGAGGATTGCTGAACCTCACACCCCACTAGTTAGTTTGGTTGTTCTTCACACCCCAAATGGTTAAAATGTCTAGATCTCTCTGTATGAACTGACAACAGTGTGAATGGCTTGAAAGGTATTAACTTTAATGAGTTGCAAAAACAAAATTGAACCCAATGGGAATGCGCAAGGAAAATTTAGTGGGTTTTTAATTTGCCGTAATTTGGGGATTTATATAGGGTGAGCTGCGCATGAAATGATGAAATGTTATGGTTATGGTTGTGCTCCCAGTTCAACCCCATAGAAGGCAAGGAACTTAGATAATCATCACATGTTTATCTTCGTTGAAATATAGTCCAAGTTAAAAGCGATGATTGGGGTTGAAAATAAAGTAGAGTGTGAAGAACGGTGAAATGTTTTGCACCGAGTGAAGGAACCTAAGGACACTAGGTTATGGACCCAATCTTGATTCGGTATCAGTTACATCCAAATTAAGGAGAAGCTCCATGTTAATGTCACGTAATGCTCAAGCATTTACCATCTTAATCAATGCACTCCATAGAATGAATGAACTTAGCAGGCTAAAATACGAAAACAAAATAAAAATTCTCTCAACTCTCTCTTTCTTCCCTTCTTCCCCTGTTGTGTTTATTATAAGTTTATTTTAGTTCCAATTAAGTTTCAAGTTGATATAAATATGATTATTTTAAGTTGAGTTTTAATTAATTTTTTTAAATTTAATTTTCTTGTTTAATTTTATTTTTTAATTATGCTATATGATTGTTATTTTATTTCAACGTCTAATCATATATATATATATATATATATATATATATATATTTAAAATTTTGTAATTAATATAAAATAGTAATATTATTATTGAGTAAATTTTATTATTTTTATTAAAATTGTATTGAAGAATCAAGTGTCTTTACAATGTATTTACTCTTTATTTTTTAGCTCTAATAATTTTTATATTTTTCTTGGTATTATTCTTAAGAAAACATTTTTGATTTCTTATATAAAAAACAAAGTTGTTTTGATCTCTTCGGTTTATTCACACGATTGAAGTGTTAAGTTGAGCATTAAGTTATCATATTAATAGTTCAGCAGAATGGATATGGATTCTTTTAAAATTATTTTATTTAAAAATCAACAAAATAATCAATACATGTTTAAAATTTATTATCACATGTATAGAATTTTTTTTTTTGTTTTCTGAGATATTTTATTAATGGAAGGGAACAACTAGGTTTGTATTATATTGATTTTTTAAATAGAATATATATATATATATATATATATATATATATATATATATATATATATATATATATATATATATATATAAAACAAGTGCACAATAAGTTATGATAGGTGCATAGTCTTCGAATTATGATAGATGTAAAGTTTGTGAATTTATTTAATTCACAAGTTTTTCGAGAATAAAGTTAGATGTTTATATTATGAGTGAATCATGAGATTGAACTAAGAAAACTCTTAGATTGACATTTGATTCTCGATGTAAATTATTGATTTGAGCTAATGATGATAATGTTACATGTAACATGTTTTAATTTCATTAGCTTACCTATATGTTATATTATTCATTTCTAACTTTTCTTCAAAACTTTATTAGTTTTAATCGATTTCCTACTCCTTCTTACAACTAAACCTCTCTGATGTGGGTTCTTCTTCACAGGACTAACAAACACTAGTTTTTCAATCTTAATTGAGGTGTTTTTATGTCTTAGTATCAATACAAAGAACTAACTTAACACAAAGATTATTAATTATGCCTTAATTTCACCTATACTATCGATGAACTCAATTGTTTTCTATGTGAATTTTCATAAGAACCAGGTGTTAGAAATAGTTTAATATAATTTAAAAAATAAATAATTTAAATTAAAAAAC
Source organism: Vigna unguiculata (assembly GCF_037176805.1). Lineage (NCBI taxonomy): Eukaryota > Viridiplantae > Streptophyta > Magnoliopsida > Fabales > Fabaceae > Vigna > Vigna unguiculata. The sequence goes on along the minus strand of NC_140795.1, from coordinate 43,135,733 downwards.
TTAATGTTACTCATGTTTTTATAGACTTTTAATTTATGGGTTAATATTTTTTATGACTAACAACTATATTCTTATTACTATTTACTTCTTTGCCTCCCTTTTCTACTTATAAATATCACCTAGGTGCATGGAGAAAGACACAATAACAGAAACAATAAACACTAGAGTTCTCTAAAAAATGTTCTTCTTTTCTATATTATCTTTAAGACAGTGGTGTTCATGAGGTTCGGAGATCCTTTGCTGCACTCGATCAATCTAACGGGTTGTTGTATCTTGGGAGAGAAACGCATATGATTTGAAACACATATGAGTGTGTATTTGTTTAGCCTTGTGCAGTAGGGGTGTTTTCTCTCTAAGGATAGCGCTATGCGTGCCTCAACCCAGGATATTTCTACTCCTTACCTTTTATCTTTTATTTATTATTATTATTATAATTGTTGATCTCTGATTAAAATTCCTTATTTTATATATTGTCTTAGTATTATTATTGATTTAATAATTATTATTATATTATTTCATATTTATATTATTATTAGTATTATTTGAGTAATCATTTTATAACATTCTTAGAGAGAAAAACTAAGTTCTTGTTATTTCTATTTTTGATTACTCATTTGTATTTGTTTCTAAAATTAAAAACAATATAGAGCTGAAGACTGAAAACACATTTTATGAACTAATGTGTTTCTTATGGTTATAATTAAATCAGTTTCAACTAAGCCTAAAAATTGATGTGTATAATTATTTCTATTTCTATTGGTAACAATAATTGAAATTATGGATAAATGATATTCCTGCTCTTTGATTTTTTTTGTGTGATGTCTATAGCTAATGTTTTTGTTGTTATATTAATTCATGCTTCAATATTTTTCTATTCTTACCATTGATAAAGATGTTATATATCATGTTATATATTGAGAAATTTTGGTTAGAGACCATTCAAATTATAAAATTTTGAGGTGCAAAATTAATTAATTAAAGAAGTGATGATACATGTCTTTATAAATGAGTTTTTTGTGTGAAACTCATGGTATTATTCATTAAGTAACATCTTCATATAGTGTATGGTGTTAATATAATGGTGCAGCGAAAGAAAGAAAGAAATGCTTTGATATGGTAAATGTTATTCTACAAGTTCTAGCTTGTGTAACATTATATTAATGAAATTTTATATCTTGCTTATCATATTTTGAACACAAAAGATTGAGATAAAACTTTTTTTTGAGTTATGAAAGAAAAAAGAACCACATTAAAAATATTTCAAAGTGTGGGGGTGTGTTGTAAAGGTTAATATACCTCTTAATGAGAGAAAAAAATCTTTGGTTATTTATTCTGATAAATTTCTTGAGATTATTGAATGATATATATTAATGTGAATTGGATATTGATTCTGGTGGCACAATATCAACTGCTGGTTATGGTTATGTTTTAACCTTGGATGAAGGTGTCCTATCATGGAATATGTTAAAAAGTTGTTGTCATGATCTACTATGCAAACATAAATTATTCATATTTCCAATGCATCCTGACAATTAAATTGTTATATTTGAAGTTTCTAGTAAAAATGTCAATGAATAATTGACATATAATGATGAGAGACAAATGTATTAGAAACTTAATTACTCATGGTTATCTCTCTTGACTTTGTCAGGTCAAAAAGAAATATTGCAGATTTGTTTATCAAAAGGTTGATGCATCAACAACAACTATTTGAGTCGTCGAGGGGAATGAGATTATAGCCCATAAATTAGTTGCAACAATGGACACCCATCTCCACATGAATGGCGATCCCATGGAATGGAGTTCAATGGGTAACAACGAAATTGTTGTTGACTAAAATACACCAAATCATTTGATTAAATTTTATGTCTCATTCCTATGGCGAGGTGTACTACAAATTATGGCAATAATAAGGTTGAGGTATGTGCATTATTATGCTTATTTTATAAAATACCTCTTAATAAACCCAATGACAATTATTGTAGGGGTGTGAGTCACAAACCACCCTTTGAGAGTTTACCTAGTGAGTGTGATGGTGGGGCCGCCATTGTGAGACATGGGCAAGTCTCTAAGTGATACTCATGAAACAAGATACATGCACAAAGTCGTAACGTGCACCCACTGGTTAGAATCTATAATGAACACCGATATTGTATGTGTTATTTACTAAAACCCGATCACATGGGATGTAGCTCAAGGCGATTAAGTCTCTGCATTTTCTCGAGTGGAAGTTTATAAGCACTAGGTGTAAGGGTCAGACCCGGAAGGTTTCTTACACTGAACTACAATATTTTGTTTTAAAAGATAATATATTTTTTGTTTTATTTTATTTTTTAAATTATGTAGGGTATTGTTAGAAATAGTTTAATATAATTTAAAAAATAAATAATTTAAATTAAAAAACTTACTATTACTCATGTTTTTATAGACCTTTAATTTATGGGTTAATATTTTTTATGGCTAACAGCTATATTCTTAATACTATTCACTTCTTTGTCTCCCTTTTCTACCTATAAATACCACCTAGGTGCATGGGGAAAGATACAATAACAGAAACAATAAACACTAGAGTTCTCTAAAAATTGTTCTTCTTTTCTATATTATCTTTAAGACAATGGTATTCATGAGGTTCGAAGATCCTTCGCTGCACTCGATCGATCTAACGGGTTGTTGTATCTTGGGAGAGAAACGCATATGATTTGAAACACATATGAGTGTGTATTTGTTTAGCCATGTGTAGTATGTGCGTTTTCTCTTTAAGGATAGCGCTATGCGTGCCTCAACCTAGGATATTTCTACTCCTTACCTTTTATCTTTTATTTATTATTGTTATTATAATTGTTGATCTCTGATTAAAATTCATTGTTTTATATATTGTCTTAGTATTATTATTGATTTAATAATTATTATTATATTATTTCATATTTATATTATTATTAGTATTATTTGAGTAATCATTTTCTAACACCAAGCATAACAAGTCAGTATTTTTGTTTATTTTGAAATGAAATGGAATAAAAATCGATGAAGTGAATAAAGAAAGTGATTGAACTAAAAGGGTAGATATGTTGATCGATGAAAATGCAAAACAATAAGAATACTAAAGCAAAGTAACTTGTAGAAAATAAATAACGAAGAAAAGTAAATAAACTTATAACAAAAATTGTAATAATCAAAAGCCATTTTTTTTTCTGTTGGCGACATTTCAAAATGTATGAATTGTTCACAATTTACCATCTTGTAAAATAAATAAATAAAAACTTATTTATATTTTATAACCCTTCCCCCATAGTTACAAGATTTGAGTTTGAATTTGAATATAAATATTACAAGTAACTATACTAAAACTGTTTTTTTAATGGTTTTGACGTTCATATGGCCTAAGCAGTTAGCCACCACTTAGTCCCTAAAGCGGCTAGTGCTTTGCTCTTTGATTTTGTCAACATATTTCCTTGATTCTACATTTCTTGTCAAGTGACTTCTGACATAGGACAAATATATGACTTCTAAAGAGTTACATGCCCATTTTATGATATCCATCTCATAAAAAAGTACTTGATAAAATTGTTGTTCTTAATTTACCTCATAATCCTCTTTGATTTACAACCAGAGACTTTTAATGCACGAGACAGCTCTCATATAACCTTAGAAGGCACTTTTATCCTTCATTGATACCATCTTGTGAGGTTTTATGTACTATGAGCTTTTGTTCCTCAACATTTGCAAAGTTGGACTTTTGATCGATCGACCAACATAAAATTTGACTCTCGATTATCCATGTGTAATTTACCTTATTAGTTTTCAGTATCATAGTGATTCTCGATCTCTCAAACTAACTCCTCGATTCTCACAACAATATAATAGTTATATAATATTTTTGTAAAAAAAAATATAAAATAGAATTTATTTTATGATAGTTTTAAACCATAAAATGCTCTCAAACTAATTCCTCAATGCTCACAACAATATAATAGTTATATAATATTTTTGTAAAAGAATGAAAATTCGAATTTATTTTATGATAGTTTTAAACCATACTATCGTTTGTTAATACTCTATTTATACTTATACTTTTAAGTAGATGAATTAGTAGAGTGATATGGTACCATACAAGGGACGATAAATTATTCATGGACAATGTGTGTAATTCTAGATGAAAAATTAGTCTTGTAACCTAATGATATGGTAGAAAAAAAAATTCACTCTACATTAAATTCACCTTTGTTTACTTTTGTTAAAAGTTTAAATTGCTCTAGTATTTCTTCTCATGTATCTTAGATGTAGATTCTTTTAAGTCTTATTTTATAGATTGAAAATATTTCAAAGGTAATTAATTATTGCAATAGAAACACTCAATTTACTAATTTGAAACAACTAAAGTTGAGCTTTTGGGACGCTGATGAGATCATGATATCAAATTCATAGTTATCTTTTTAAAAGTACATGATTGATATGACGAATTTTCTCCAATTTTCCTTTTTGGAATGACTCTCAAATATTCAATTTGAACACTGTTTAGCTTATTGCTTAAAAGGAAAAAGACAAGTATGAAGTAAAGTGTGCACAAAAAGCTTTCATAGTTATGAATAATTGGTTGAAAGTTTTGGAGTATATGCTAATACTGAAATGTTTTTTGAACCACTTATTTAAATATTTGACGCTATGATTGTGTACCTAATCCCAAAAATACTTGTTAAAGTTTTGAATAATAATAATAATAATAATAATTAATTATTATTATTATTATCATATAAAGTATATTTCATAAAAATATAAAATATGTATATGTAATTTGTTGAAAACAAAGAAGTAAAATTATAATCATCCGAATGTATATTGTTATTTTTAAAAACGAATAGGATAAATTAAAAATTATAAATCCTAACTTATGAGTCATATTTTACTCCTAACAATTATTAAATAAAAACTGGTAAACTAATATTTTTTGAAATGAGAAAAACTTTCAAATTTCAAATCAAAGTCTTGGTAGCTTAATATTCTTATTAAATAAGCTCCTTGACTAGCTTCTGAAATACCCAACTTTCATATCATATATGAAACTTTTGTAAATTAGAAGGAACAACGTTGCCTTTAAATCTTCGTGAATATGTTTTCTTTGATGAAATAAACAAGAAAATTTGTATGTGTCATATATATATATATATATATATATATATATATATATATATATATATATATATATATATATATATATATATATATATATATATATATATATATATAGATTATAGAAAGCAGTGAAAAAAACATGAAATAAAAATTGATGACATCACAAGAAGCGTTAGAAATAAATATTATATAAAAAGGATAATTAGAAGCATATTTTAACTTGAAAATAAATCGAGTTTTATAGATTAAAAGAAATTAGTACATACAAATTCAATTAAGGGAAAAACCCAATTGACAGTAATTAATAGTTCTAAACATGGTTTAGTATCATTAACTTATAGATTATTGATAGTAACTTACATATTTGGATTAATGTCTTCAAGTTAGCATGTACCAAACCAACTCATAATGATATAATAATTAATTATCAAAATAAGTTAGTAACTAGCATGATGAATCTGGTGATCTATCACTAAAAATAATAATAATAATAATATAATTTTATATTATATAAATGAATGCAAACTGAATTTAAAAATAACTATAAAATGTTCTTATAATAAACAAGATGTTAATATAAGATAAATAATTAATATGATTTCAATTCCACAGAAAACTCTTATTACATATTTGTATTTAATAAATTTTAAATTTAATTTAATTTTATAAATTTAATTTATAACGTAAAATTTGTATTCATATCATTTTCATGCTATAACACACTGCAAACTAATCATATGATTTTATGCTAATCAAGTGTTAAAGACCAAATTGAGTACATAATCAAAATTCACACAAGTAAAAATTTATTAAAATATTGTGAACACATGAAAATTTTATACATATATTATTCATTTATTACATTAGAAATATATATATATATATATATATATATATATATATATATATATATCATTTAACTTGAACGTTAAAAGCTTTGGAAATAAGTGAAATATAAATTGCTCTAAGCCTAACTCATAAATTTCATAAAATATTGAATGTGGGGTTCCACTTATGCATCACATTACATTTTCTAAGCTACATTCAATTCATTAATGTCTTTTCTTTCAACAACACGAATACACATACAAATAATTTTGTATTCATCAAAACAATAATCATTCAAATTTTTCTCTTACACATTTTCTTATCCTAGATTAATCATGGTTGTATACAGAACCAACCTTATATATATACACACACTTTTTTTTATTAACATAGTAAAATTAAATAATTTTAAAATAAATTTGATTAATTCAACTAAATTTCAGTCAAAAGTGGAAAGTTTGATGAAATGTCATTCAACATCAAATCACATGTTAAACGTTGGGGTCATTATACTTTGGGTGTATGTAATAACTAAAATTATAATAAAGACTAAATAAAAATAATCTTAATAATAGATTAAACAATCTAATAATAATCTAACTTTTCACTACAATTCTTTTATATTTCATATTTTACTCAGTTTAGGAAGCAAATATATTAGTTAAAAACGTAATTTCGGTTGATCGTTTGTTGGTTAAATTTATTTTAATGCTTGTTTTCAAATAGATATATTTCTGAAATTTGGTTTATTATTATCTTCATTAGTGGCTTTTTGAAATTCTAGGATTAATTTTTAAATCCTTCCTTAATTAACTAACTCAAGACCTAATAAAATTTGTTAATTAGATCTATCTACGTGAAAATTTGGTAATTAGATTACTTGTCATGTTTGTTATTTTCCTTTCAATCTTTTATTTATTTTTTCTTCTCTTTAAATGAGTTGGAATTTTATAGTTTTCCTTTGAAAATGGAATGTTGGTCTTATAACTCGAAAATTTAGGAGTAGACTGCGGAGTGTTGCCTAACTCGTTGTATATTTTGTCTCGTTGACTTATGGTGAAATTCACTTCTATTTATTCCTTCAAATATAATATCTCTTGGCCAATTGATTAACTATTTATAAAATAACTTTAATTTAATAATATAAAATTATATAATTTAAGTGATCAAATTAATTTAATAAATTTTAAATTGTTTAATATATACGAGTTTAGGTAGTGTAAGATCTCAATTGTGTTGGGAATGTCTTTTTCGAGTTCAGATTCTTTATTGGTTTTTGTGGTGCTGTTCTATGCTGAACATTAAAAATATATTGTATTGGTATTTTAAATATCTTTTTAATATATTTTAAAACGTCAAAATTAGTGGTAATCAGTGTATTATGAAGACACAGTAGATAAACATCATAAAAATACCCAGTAAAAAATCCAAATTCGTCTTTTTCACATAATAATCAAAGGAAAAAAATATGAACAAGAAAAATTTGAAAGTCCATGTTATTATCAATGTTTTTATTTATTTTCACACGAATTCTCCAAGTTTCCCATTAAAGGATTTTATTTTCCTGAAGTGTGTCATTTAATCAGGAGAAAAAATAATTTAGGGTTTGGTATCTTTCAAACTAGGCATTGACCAACTTAGGGACATAAGGGAAGAAAAAATTAAAGAGAAAAATAGGAAACGAACTTTGGTTTGCTTATTATTTCAACAATTTCCCCATCTAGTGCATAGAAACAGAAGAGATAATATTTTTCTTACAAAGTTTTAAAAAATAAACAGTGGTTTGAAAATAATAATAATAATTTTATAATAAAAAATATCAGAGAGAAAATTCACATTTTCTAAGTTAAATACATATATTTTAATTTGGATGTATTTTTATACAATCTAATTTTATATTTGGTTTCATTCATATTTCTTAATCATGTTATTGATTTGATTTTTGAAGATTGACGCACTAGCCACATTCCAGTGTCAAACTTTGTTTAGTTCATTGGTTTCCATTTTAATGGTGAAAGCTTAAAATTCACAAAAGTGAGAATCGGGTGATAAACTAAGAAGACATTGTTGAATTTGAGACAATGAAAAAGACATAAGGCTTGTAAAATGAATTAAATTGATGATGAATAGATTAACCTCAGCATTAAAGATTGTTTAGCAAGTAACCACGATTTAACCTAATCTACTTCTCACTTACTCTAATCTAAACCAATGCTAAAAATAGAGATGAAGAACACACTTTCCCGCATTCTGCAAACCCCCCGCATACCCGAATCAAACACCAAACTCACCCACTTGAGTTAACTCTTACTCCTTTTGTCCTTTTGTTTTCTGAAAAATCTTATAAAACTAATTTATAAAGTGAGATTTGGATCATCGAAATGTTGTATTAGTATAAGTTTTTAGATGGTTCAAATATTATTATTTTAAAAAATAAATTTAAAGTTTAACTCAATTCTATAAATTTATAAGATACGTTCTTGTCAAATATATAAATACCCAGGAGAATACAATATATTCAAGTCAAGGAATATTTAGATTACACGTGTCCACTAATCTTTTATCTTCTGTATTGTCCACTGTCGAAGTGTCCTCTCCTGGTTCGTGGGATGATCTGGGTGAGGAGTCTGCAAAGTCACTCTGACGCTCAAGTCAGATATATGATATAAAACAGTGATAACAAAGGTAATGAACAGTGTTTTTTACCTCCTGAGCACTGCCTTATATACTACCTGAATGGGTCTAACTTCGTGGGCCTAGGGTTTGTGATGTCCACTAACTTTAGAACCTTCCTAACTAATGTTTATTATTCTAAATCCTTTTCTTATCTATTAATTTTACCAACGAGGATATGTATTTCCAACCACCTGTCATTGTACTTACATGGAGAAGTGTTATTCCTTTTATGGTCGTAGATACTTTGGTCTTGGTATATGATGTGTGGTGTCGAGGTTTCCTCTCCCCTTTTTATTTAGACGTTAGGTTCCTTTTGATTCTCGTTCACACCACGTTTCTTGAGCCGAAGCATCTTCAACTTTTTGATTTGAGATATACTCCATGGTCCGGGGTTCGAGGTGTCTCCTCCTATCCACCACGTATAAGATAAAATTTATATCCATTTATATACAATAAATTTGATTTATCTATGATAAGTATGAAATTTCCGATATATATCTCTTTTGAATATAGGCCATATATGTCTTTTGAATATAGGCTCGTATTTACACTATTCTAATGAACTTTTTATGTTAATGAATCTATATATTAGTTACTCAATTTGTCTCAGTACCAAATTATCACTGGATTAAGTAATTAGTTGTGTAATATGAATTGGTTATCTTATCTGAATAATGTTAAACATAATGCATAACAGTAACATACTCTCTTTTTTATTATACTTTGAAAATTGTTTAAACATGAAATGCATTTTTAATGGACACAAGTATATGCAAATGTTTCCATGTGTAACTTATTTCCAACAAAAAAAAGACAGACATGTGATGATATTTACCTGAATCTAAAATTAAAGGAGAAAATTACAAGTGAGCAAAAAAAATCAGATTTTAAAATTTATGTAATGAATTTGACTTTTGTCAAACAAAACTAGAAAAAGAAAAAAGGGAAACCATCAAACTCAACGGTAACTCTTTGAAAGATAAAAAAAAAAATAGTGTAGATTCACATTGAGAAAGGAAAATACACATGTAGTTATAATTAGTAATATAGAGTTATTCTATTAACATTTTATTTCTTAACATTAACATGGAGAGTTATAAATGAATAAATAAAAGAAACAAGGAGAACAAATAAACATTATCATCAAGTATTATCTATTTTGGAAGGTAAAACTTCATGATTTTATTTTTTAAAAGACGTTTCAGATATTGAAAAGAAAAGAAAAAGTATTTAAACCTTCTTTGATTTAAAAAAAGTAAAATTACATTAAAAAAATTAAAAAATTAAAAATTTATTAAATTTCATGAGCATGCATGGTCCCACGCGCTTGGAGAAAGAGTGAGTTGCACTGTATATTTTGTTTTGGGCATACGGAATAAAGCGCACGTCGTTTATTCCTTTGGCGTTTTGTTTGTCCACTCTTTTTCACTCCATTCTGGCTTTCTTCTTTTTTGCTAAACGACACTCAAAGTAATGACATCAAAATCTCTGTGCTCTATACACTAAAACAAAGGGTAAAATACTCCAACTGTACTACGAGTAACCTTTTTTAAATATATACATATATATATATATATATATATATATATATGCTTTGATTTATTTAATTATGAAATTAGGGATGTGTTTGACATTTGTGGGGTAGAGGAGAAGTTTATTAGGAAGAACAGGGTAATTAAGTTCAGGGAAGGGTGAGATTAGTAACTTGGGATGGGTATATTGAAATCAGAAATGGGCTTAGTTTTGAGCTTTAGTAAAAATGAAAGGAGAACAAGGGTTTAGTTTAGTGTGTGAAGGGGTGCAAATAGAAAATCTGATTTTACTCTCTCCTTCCTTTACCAAAAATACCATCACTCTCTTAATTCCCCACTCTTTCTTCTTTATGCTTTTC